>NC_071355.1:83892448-84204281 GCF_943734655.1 Sabethes cyaneus | reverse complement strand
CTTCTGCTGCGGAAAAACCCTTAGACTATGACAATGACTTTGCCAGCCAACTGCACTTCGCACAGCAACCGGCCGCAAAAGGAACGACTGATAGGCGGAGACCGTTTGGCGGAGGAAGGATATCCTATTGTTATTTGTGCCTACACCACCACAGTCCGTGTGCTAAAACAGCCATTCGCAGTCCGAGTTTCAGACATAAACGGTGGAAAACTCGAAGAACGTGCCTGTATGGTTGTCGGCAGAGTCGCGACGCGCAGAGAAATAACCTTAAGTTATTTGAAATACAAGAGCGCCTAAACGGCTCTTGCAATCTTTTGGCTGGAACCTATATTTTTCCCCAGTCGAGCTCTCAACCCACCACGGTCTGCTTGAAAATGGCCAGATTTTGAAAAGATGTTTGTAGTTTTCGAAGAGTTATGATAATTATTTTTACGAATAAGTTGATTCGGTTGATTAGAATCGACTGGGGATCGATTAAAAGCCTTGTAGAACGCTTCAGAAACCATATAAAAATGTGGTGAAATCCTGCCAACTAACATTACCCCTGTTAATGGGAGTACCCTACGTCAATTTGTAACTTGATGAGCAGCAGGATAATATATTCGGATTTTCCAACAGTACCGCATGGTAGTCGCTTAGGTCCACTGCTATTTTAGCTTTTTCATAAATGATACATCATATAAAATATAGATACACTACATATGTAGATAACGGTAAATTTGTCTCCTACGATAAGTAAGAATTCAACTTCAGTTATATAAATATTTCATTAATTAAGGCAGTTTTGATTGATTCCATTTAAACCATATGAGTTTGGTCTGTTACAAAATAGTTATTTATAAAATTATAATTTTCCAGAAACAACCCGTATTATTAACGTATATCTTTTCGTTATGGATGAGATACTAGTTGTAGAGCCATTGACAGTAGGATTGCCTCGGAATCTTTTAATGAGGGAGCAAGAGTTAAGTGACCTCGACCTAGCTGACGACATTGTCTTGTACAATGTACTCAGAAAGCCGAATCGATATACAGAGCAAAATAGATGACCTCTCCGAGAGTTCTTAAGCAGCACAGGTCTCACAGTCAGTGAAGCAAAGACTAATTCTATGGACAATCCAACGATCAAACACATTCGAACGGAACGGAACAGGATTGAACAGCATCAAAAGTCGTTGCCAGTGCACTGGGGACAAATGTACACTCAATAAAGAGTTGTTTGAACTTTCGTTACATTTTTTGAATTCTTTGTCAAGAGTTATTTGACATTTTCTTTAGAAGTATTTTCTCCATGATTTCTTAGCTTCCCAAACACAGATTTTTGATTTTTTGGACAGATCTCAATTATTGAATTAAACGGAATAGGAGTGAAGTTTCAATTTTGGCTCGGCCCGTTTGGCACTGGCAAAAGTGGTTGTTTTGGCAATACACAATAGCTTACCTACTAAATATAGGTAAAATGCTAATAATTTGTAGCATACGTGTTCTAAATGACATAAAAGTATATGATATTATGATGATAATAAAATCGGAATAAGATTTTAAATATTTTATGTTGTTTATTTTAAATATATTATGTAGGTTTTATTTCTTTAACCGTGTTAAGATGAAATGATTCAACATTGACATTTTGAATTTTAAAATATTTTTAACAAACAGAATAATTTATGACAACGGTAACAAAGTTTTTTCTTCATTTATATATACAAACAATTATTTTTTTGCATCTAAGACCATCAAAATCGCAGCTACAATAATTATACCCATATATTTATACATTGCATTACTTATGTGTATCTTTCATATGGGAATGGTAAAGCAAGTACAGCGAACCCCGTGTGTTTACCCGCTAACTTTCTCATTTCAGCTTTCTACACCATCATTAAATATTGACGATGTTCTGATTTGCATAAACTGTCAGTCGCAACATTGTTTGCGAAATAATGTCGATCGTGTTTCACTAGTGCTAGACAAGCTTTTATTAGTCCAGAGATTTTATCGAAAAAAAAATTGCATGAGTTGTCTGAGGATAATTTGAGCTATTCAAAGAATGTGAATAAAAGTCATTCACAACTATTATGCTACATCACATCTAAACAAACATGACCACATCACCATCCAAGGAAATCTTTTTTTCATGACGATGATTTCTGCTTCCAACCAGTAGTGGCAGTATGTTTTGTCTGTCTAGGTTCCTTCAACTCATCGCTATGTAAATTTATGCAATAGTTCCACTTTTGAATCAACCGCCATGGTTGGAATATAGTAGAATAATTTCGCTTTCACCGTGACGCTGAAACGCGTTTTCTTAAGCGGGCAAAGTTCAAACACATTTTCATGAATAAATTTCCGAGATCGTGTTTCTTAGCAAGGCTTCTTCTATCTTGACCATCGTTCACACTGCTCACAACACATTTGATTGAGGTATTCCGTAGAAAATTGGATCAAATATTCATAAACAGTTGAGAGATCGATGGAGCTGCTTGTGGCATTGTAAATTCATTAATTTACTATCTCGCAAATTTTACCATTTTTTGTCACAACTCTATTTCCTGAAAATTCGTCTCGCAGGATGAATATACAAGTATAATTAGTAACATTTTCTGTATACAAAACAAAGATTATCTAATTATTTCATGCTAATCAGTTCAAAAATCTCCCACTGTGGGAAAACAGCAGTTGTTGGCAAGATGCTTCATCCTCGTTGTTCCAGTGAGCCATCGTCGAAAAGAAGAAACACTCAGCTTCAAATCTCCAATTCCCTATCTGCTTCATGCAATCAACCGAATTCAAACCCAACGTTGACGCTGGATGTTAATAGCACTGTTTGAACTACTAGACGATGATATCGTGAGTTTCCGTTCCCAGCGCTTTCTGGTATACGACGGTAAACCCACCAAATCCCTATGGATATTTTGCCGAATCGAATCACGACACCGACAGCAGCTAGGCACACGTGATTTCTAGAGACACAAGAACTGCTGGGTAGCAAAATACGTAAGGAAGACGGAGTACAGCTCATCTTCTATTTTAGCCTTTCCGTGAATCTGTATTATTGCTATTTTATTCGGGACCTTTTTGTGGAAAGCGTGAATATGTAACACATTTTGGGCCTAAGTTTGATTCAAAATTAAGAACTAATAACTTTGGTTCAATTTACACAATCAGTTCTAGTTCTAGTTGTTATGTAACACAAAGGGGCACACCCAAGCCTTCATAGTAACTGTTGTAACATTTCAATCTGTCAATCTGACTTAAAAGTGATGTATACGTCAAGTGAAGTAATATTGTGAAATAGCAAACATTTTTAATGGTAAGCCTAATACAGCACCTAGTCTCCCCTAAATACTGGTAAACTGCATCGTTCATAAACTGGAGAACATCACAACACACGCAACTCGATCTAGAGTATTCCTACCTGAAACTGTATCAGATTTCAACCACCGCCTACGAGTATTCCTTTCGTGTCACTGAAATTCAGAAGGAATTGTGTTTTTGTCATGCCTTCTCATTGGAGAATATTTAGTTCTTCAAGGGTGGGAGAAAAACAAACTTTTTGAACTAAAATATGCTTTTAAAGCTTAAGTCTCCCTTTTCAAACAATTTTCCAACCTAATTGTTAGCGTACAGAATAATTTCCGTTGCACCACTAATGCAGTTCGATCCTAAATGATGGCAGGTTTGTAAGGCCAACCTTACGCTTCGAGACCAACCGTAAGCAGACAGATGAATGTCATAAAGAAAGAAAAAACTTGCCAATAGTCACCGGAACACACGATAACTTTCGGAAATAAACTGATTGTGACAGCAGTGGTTAAGTTTCAATGGATTAGATTTGATTGACGTAGTATAACATAATTGTGCAATATTGCGGTGAGCTGCTTGCAAAATATACTTGCATCGTTTCACGTTCGTCAAAGCATTTTTATACCTAATAATTACAAATCTCTTTGTTAGGAACAGGTCGGGAAACTGCGGCGTATTATCTATCGCAAAATGGTGTATGAGTTTATGAAACTTGATCTATATAACCACGATTATAAACAAGCTTTTTGTAGCTCGATGAAAGCCTCAGTAAAAAAGTGTAAAAAGTTTCTTCAATGCAACCAAGTCTACAAAAATGACGTTTATGAGAGTTATACAATAACGTCTATTTCAGCACAAGCTCAAGCCTTTATCCGTGCGTACAAAACGGATACGGTTTGTCGACTGTTGAGCTTAAAAAATTTTTTTTTCGACTGTCGGTATCTAGATTTATTGACAGACCGACAGTTAGCGAAAAAATATATACGAAAATACTATTCAAATTCAATATATTGATGAAAAACTTTCACATTTCTATTTTCTGAATAGAAATTCAATTGTTGTATAATTGTTATTATGCTCAGATCGTGTAGGTCAGGTAATGATAAATTAATTATTATGCCTTAAAATATAGAGCCCGGAACTTGTAATAACGGAACAATCGAAATAAAAAATTTTCTTTCTACTCTAAAAACTCTCACTAACAACAGTTAGGGAATTATTTGGGATTTTGTGTTTCTAAGGCCAATGAGTCCATCATTTCTTGAAGTCGCTCGTACATGACCAGGAATATCCAAAAGTCGTAAAGGTTTAATAACAGATTTTCGAAAAAATCGACGACTGTGGAAAAACGCATAAAAAATTTCCTTGAGATAGAATATAGTCTTTGCGACAGTTAGAGTTTTTCACCATTTTACCATAGATTTATGAAAAACTTTTCCAAATAACATTTTTCCTGAATTGCTAAAACATAATTATTGCGTTTTCATGAATAAATAATTGTTCTATGATGTTTGGTTTATAAGACATGAATTTTTGAAGCAAGTAAAAGTTGATTTCCTACAAGAATAGCTTAAGGGGAAACCAAAAGTGGCTCAAAGATGGCTGGATAAATGGCTACCATTCGAAGTATGTATTGTTTTGCGCCTTAAAAATGCATCTGTATTGGCAGAGCACGCTTTCGCCACGTAATCAGTGCTGCCAGCGCTGTTATAATTTCCTAAAACTTGTAATTCAATTTATCGATCTGCTATGTATCAATAAATGCTCAGCAAAACATAATTGCTAATGGAAAATAAATTTAACTGAACATATCGATCATTACGTGTTCATAAAAGCGACCAATGTATAATTTAGAATTAGTTATTAGATATTTGGTTACGCACATATTTCGTTGAACTAGCGATTTCCGAAAAAGCAGCACCACAGTATCAAACTTTCGTCACATCAATGAGCTTTTAAAGAGCTTTCAACTTTCGCCGCATCGATGAGCTTAGAGTGAAATAAACAAACAAAACGCAAACGCAGGAATCAAAAACGCAATCCGATGCAAGCGGATTAATTAAACATCCTAGTGATCCTACGCATTATTCAGTTGCTGCTGTTAATTTTGATTGAATCGGAATGCCTTGATAAAGAAAACAAACCCTTTTTCGGGATGTTTGTAGTCAGTGCGGTTGGCTGCGAATCAGCTGTTTATGTTTGCAAGCTCCGCTATTTGACATATATTACCAATACTAATGCAATATTCAAATAAACGTTTAGAATTTTAACGAACACATGAGATGTACAGTACAGTGTTTGTCGCACTAACACAATAACGTGAGCCACTTTCGGTTCCGCCTTAATTGTGTCTCAATCGATGTGCATTGAGTCTGTTTAACGTTATCAAAATGCCGGAAGCAGAGCCGTAGCGTGATATTGTGGCGCCTTTGGCGAAGACCCGATTTAATACACCCTCGTTTCTTAAATCAGTGTTCCTTCTAAGTTTATTATTTTTGATAAGATTTAAAACCACCAACCAGATTCTGAAGCTGGATTTAATTTTGGACCACATTTTTCTGATGTTACAAATCTTGAATTAATTTTGGAACAGATTTTGACTAGATTTTAGATCAGATTTTGCAGCACATCTTTGACACAAATTTTATAACAGATTTGGACTAGATTCAGGACCAGATATTGGACCACATTCTGTACTAAAACGAGATATTGGACCTGGATCAAATTCTGGATCTGCACCACATTTCGGTCCACATTTTTTTTAATCAGATTTCGAGATTTGAATCAAATTTTGAACCACATTCTGGAACTGAACCAGGTTATAAAACATATTTTGGACCACATTCTAGATCAGATTTTTGGCCCAGAATTTAGACCAGGAGCAAATTTTAAAACACAATTTTCTAATGAGTTTCTATGTCACCAACCAGATTGAACCAAATTTCAGACTCGGACCATATTTAGAACCTGGACTACATCGTGAACCTGTCAATTGGTCTCGAGGTATGACGATGGTCTAACAGGCCAGTCGTCGTATACTCGAAGCTCGGCTGGAAGAGGCTGTTAGAGTCAATAGGCTCGTAGCACTAGCCCCGCAATTGTCCCGTACTCAAACAGCTGACTGTGAGGTCTGTCGTTTAAAAAACAGAAGGTCAAGTTTCGAAAGCGCAATGTAGCATCTAGACTTTTCTTTGATTTGCTACATCGGCACCACTTTTTCTAGAAACTTTTGTTTCAAATTTGGGAACAAATTTGAACCAGATTCTGTACCAAATTTAGAACTACATTTTCATAGGATCAGATTAGATTTTTGACCAGAATTTGGATCAGATTTTGAATTAAATTTTAGATCCAGATTCTAGACCTGATCTGGACCATATTCTGGACCTACATCAGATTCTGGACCAGATTTTGTACCACATTTTTATCAGATTTGAACCAGATTTTGGATAAGATTTTGGACTACAGTTTTTAATACATTTTGGACCTTATTTCTTATTAGATTTTGGATCAGATTCTGGACCTGAGCCACATCCTGCACCTGAACCAAATCTTAGAGCTACATCAGATTGTGGACATCTAATACCACATAGTTTACCAGATTTTGGATAATCAAGACCAAATTTTGGATCTGGATCACATTTCTTATCAGATTTTGTCCAGATTTTGGATACAATTTTGGACCAGATTCTCAAACAGGGCCAAGTTATAAACCATATTTTGGACCAATTTTTTAATCAGACTTAAAGTCTTAAAGCTGGTTTAAAACCAGCAACCAGATGTTGGATCAGATTTCGAACCAGGTTTTTGGACCTGAACCATATTTTGGACCTGAACTATATCGTGGACCACATTATTTTTATCAAATTTTTTTCCAGGTTTTGAAACAGATTTGAACTAAATTGTGGACCAGGTAGGATTACATTTTTATCAGATTTTAGAACCCAATTCAAGACCTGATTCCAGAACCGTAACGAGACATCATGGCGGCCCTGAAGAAGGCCCGATTTGGCACCCCCTCGTTTCTTAAACCAGTGTTCCTTCGAAGTTCATTATTTCAGTTCAGTACTTCACTACACTTGAGAGTGCCTTACGAAGGTTCAAAACGTTTTTGGCACCCCTAGAGCTAGCGTCCTTGGCGAGAGCCAGTTTGGGCAACTGCACACTACGTCGCTGGTTAGACTTTTCAAAAAGGGACAACGACTCGAGTGTAAAAGCTATCGTGGCATTACATTGCTCCATACTGCCTATAAGCTAGTTTCACGTATCTTTTTCTGTAGACTGAGACCTTCGTCGGCGAGTACCAAGCTGGTTTTCGTGAGGGTCGCTCCATGACGGATCAGATGTGTAGTCTGCGTCAGACAAGTTCCGGGAGTACAACTTGCAGATCATCATCTGTTTGTGGACTTTGAGGCGGCGTACGATTCAGTCAAACGAAATGAGCTGTGGCAGATGATGCTAGAACATGGTTTTTCGACGAAGCTAATTACGGTGATTCGTGTTTCCAAGCCCCTACCTAGCGCCTCCACGTGGCCATACCAGGAAATACTTCAATTCGTACAAATGAGTACTGTAGTACTGTAGTCTTTCGCCAATTTCAGCCTGGCTTCTGGTCTAGATGCCATTAGTTCATCTCTGAGGGTCCGGAGTGTCACTTAACCTTTACTAGCAAAGATGCTCCCAACGACTGTAAATAAATCATTATTTATGTATATGGGAAGCGTTTGGTACGGGAGGTCCACGCTTTCTTCCTTCCCTTTGATTTCAAGGAGTTCAATGGAATTATGTATTTTTTCTGATTCCACTTGATTCCTTGGAATTCTCTCTGCGGTACATGCTGCGCAGTTGGTCTGGCCGTTGACAAGACAAATGATTGATTCAAGTAATCGTCATTTCCAGGATGCCTTCTAGAATTGGCTGCGTTAGTGTGAGATTAGATTAGATTAGAAGTTAATTACGCTGATTCGTGCGACGATGGATGGGTCAAAATCATGGTTCAGAACGTCTCTTTCGTAACGTTGGAAGTAAAGCGAAAGTAAACTCTCTAAGCTGCTATTCAACATTGCCTTGGAAGGTGCAATACAATTATCACGAAATCTCACATGCTTCTTGCTTTTGCGGATGATAGCGATATTATCGGAATCAATCGTAGAGTAGTGGAAGAGGCCTTTTAAATGGGAATCGCGAAATTGGAACTTACCATTAACACCGCCCAGACAAAGTGATTAGTTGCTGGTAGGAAACGTCCAAATGATGTTGGTGTCAAGGTAAATCAGGATGGGGAACGATATGAAGTTGTGAAGGAATCCATATAAAGCCGCGAAATAAAACGACGAATTACAGCTTCGAATCGGGCTTTTTACGGTTTACGTAGCCAGCTGAAGTACCGTAGTTTGCCAATTCGCACAAAACTGGCGCTCTATAGAACACCAATCTTCCCGGGGACGAAACATGCTGGTGTTATCCGTTTAAGAAAGTATTCAACCATCAATACAAAATTATATATCCTACGAAAATAAAACTAAAGCACTGCCAACCGATTACAATTAAAGCCACGAACATTCATGAATATTGCATCCAATCTCGTTATATTACGCAAATCTATTCACGAAAGTCCGATGGATATGATAAGGATAGATATTTCCATTGCTGCTCCGATGGATAAAAACATAAAGTTTTCTCAAAGTAATTAAAATTTCAGAAATAATTTTCTGGACTACGTATCAAATAATTTTGAACTACTTGACTTAAATACCAGACCAATTTTGGGTTCATGATTTTCAAAGGGACAATTACTAACGATAATGAGAAAAAAAAAAGCTCTGAAGTATGTGGGTGCTACATGTTTGAGATTTCAATTATCATGTGCGGTGAAAGTTTCTAATCAGCATCCAACTACACAGTCTAACGTGTCAGAAAAAAGCCCTTTCTCATTACAGTGGCTTTTTTCTGGCATCGTTAGCTCGCAAAGACTGACCTTCCGACCGTGACGACACACGGTTTGCCAGTTTGGAGAAGGACGCTCATTTCTGTCACATCATGCTACAACGAAAGAGGCTCGATTCCACTCCGGTAATCACAAAAGTTGCTTCACCATACACAGAGGCATAAAGAAAGTACATAGAGAAACCACAGCATCATTAGCATTGCCACTTCAAAATGTGAGCAGAGACAAGACCCGGGACCGACATTCAGTAGCCCGTGTCTCAATCGCTCGTATCATTCCAGGGCAGGGAACCATTGAACGGGAATCCTCATTTAAATTAAAGCACCCATTAACCGCAAAATAACTGTAGTTGTGTACTCCCCGTTCTCGTGTTGTTTTGCTGACGCTTCAGCTACAATGCAAAGCAAGAGTATGTGGCTTCTTGCGAACTCTGCTTGGCTCTCATAGTAAGCACCCAATCACTGACAAATCACCCTTGTCGTGGGTCTCAACCACAGACTCCAAGTACTGTTGCGAACTCCATGCGGGTAAGTTCCCGAGAGCTTCCAGAGTAGAGTATGAGTGGTTCCAACGATCTACTGAGAGGAACATCTGTTCAACGGATCGCATGCCCAAGGAGGAAAAAAAATGCAAGAAGAGACCATCACAACAGGATTCGAAAACTGGTTCTGAATGATTGGTTAATGTAGGTACCGCAACTTACCATCACCGACTGTCCGGATTCCGGCGCCGATGTAAATGCTTGGGGGGTTTCCATCGTGGGACAGTAAGCATGGTGAACGTTTTCAGCAAGCAAATTCACACACACACTATTGATTGAATTAGTAGGGCAGCAAAGCAGGTTTTACTCATGCTTCTTCGATCAACATTGTGGGTTGACATTATTGGGAACTCGAAATGTCAAACTGCGAAACGGTACTTTTTCGCTTTGCTTTAGCTGTGTCTGATTATAATCGGTTTTACAAATAATTAAGTTAAATAGCGAAAAATTGGGTTTATGATTTCCTACTGCTTTTTATGATTTCTCATGATCACTGCTGATCTGCGAAAAAGAGTTCCAACATTATCCACCATCACTGTATTGGCCGACACGTCGGACCCATCCTTCGCAGCAAAACCAGTCAAGTCAGGAGGCTTGTTTACCTTTGGCTCGTGAGTCACTTAAGTGGCGACCGCGAAGCTACGTCACACGATTCTTGCCGGCAGTACTCTTTGCTCCGGTCGAATCCGAACCAGCACCAATCATCTGGAACGGGTGGAGCAAGAGGTAGAGCAGCGCACTGCTGAACAACGCTCATACATCCCACCTCTGCATGACACGACTGTTGTTGTTCCATTCTCGCAAGAATCTGTGACGATGAATTCGACGACACCGCCGAACGCGAAAGAGCACAACCAACGCCGCCATAAGAGAATACCGTTATTTTGACCGATTATATAACGGTTGTGTGAAAAAATTATGTTTCTTTTCTTTTCCGTGTACTCGTTCGCGGTGCGCTCTACGGTGTGGTAGAGTCGCGCTGGATCTGGTACTATCTATCTCCTCCGGATTCCCGGATGGTTTGCTTTCTTCGCGTATTTGGTGTTTACAAGCCGGGCTCGCCTCTTTCTCCGACTTTCTTCGCTTGATCCAATTCTTCGGTCGCACGCGGTGAAAGAGACTAAAGAGGCGTAAAGGAGGTCAAGTTTTTATTCATTTTATTTATTTATTTTTTAGTTTGAGGCAGCCAAGTTTGGTGAGTTTTTTTGCGGAAATCAGCACAAAAATTGAAAGCCTAAATAGTTGGATTAACGTTGATTTATGTTAATGTGCTATTCGATTGCTACCGGTCGAACTGAGACGTGAAAGTTGAATTGATTGCGGTTGCTTAGGTTTACATTATCGAAACATATCTTGCTGAGTGCGAGCAGGTAAATAATTGATTGTACTTACACTTAACGAAAGCTATGCTATGTCTATCTACCGCTGATTTAGTTTACCACTAAATTAAGTGGAACTGAGCAGACTTTTTAACCTTTATAAATTTTATTTCGATTTATTCTTTAAACAAAGTTCTATGGCATTTCATATGAGAATATTCTATTTACATCTACATCAATAAATAGGTGACGATATATGACTTAAAATTTTTAATTTTTAATATCATTTAATATTATTTCTTTTTTCACAAAATATCTTTAAGAGACTTTTGAGATATGCCATGCATGAAAGATACAAATTGCTTTTTAAAGCCAAATCCAACCAAAGCTTTGGGCTTATAATACATCTTTCGAAGACTTGACTCTTTTTTATCGAAAGACTTCGCAGCCGGCTGTGTGCTACGCTGTAGTGCTACGATCCTGCTGACTCTATCTAGCAGCAGCGCCCAGCCAAGATTCGAACATACGACGACTGGCTTATTAGACCAAAACCGTACCTCGAACCTAACCTGACTTTTGGCTTTTAAACTTTTGAGTTTTGTAAACGAAATACAGCTTGAGAAAAAAGAAAAAGAAGACAAAATTTTATTTTTTAGCCATTTTTTCATCTTCTTTTTCGTTTTTCTCACGCTGTATTTCGTTTACAAAACTCAAAAGTTATGAAAGTCTTTTCCAAGCTCCTACCAACAAAACAAAAAAAAAGTTTGTTCCAATACGTTGTGTAGTTTCTGAGAAAAAGGTACATAAAGTTTGAAAATCGTGGTTTTTCAGGATCGGCGTTTTATTCCGTTGAGGTTGTTCCACGCCGCATTGGAATGCTTATGTGTGTGATAGTTTTTCGGTCACTTCCCGTGATCGGATCATTACAAAATTAGTATCAAAATAAGCGGAAAAGATTGCAGAATCAAAATCTGAAATAAAAAAATTATGAATTTTTCAAAAATTTTAGTCGTTTATGTCCTCGTAAGCCAGGAAGAAGCAGTGTGGTCCAGGGTGCATTGAAGAGCCAATAAGGAAAGCAAGTCACAATGCCGCAATGCCGATGGACGGGCAACAATTTGAGATTAAATTCATTCGGTTAATAAGACTGCTTTTCACCGAGCGGTTCATAAATACCGGTGCGAAGTCCAAACCACGCATAAATTTTCAAGTCTAGGGCGAAAAAAAGAGATGTACAATGCTTTCAAGTAATAAAGATCATTGAGGTTCTGTCTTATTGGAGCGAAGAACCCACGTGCCACGTTTACTAATTGTTTCAGATACGATCGCCGTTGTTTAAAGTCATCATTTACGTAACATTTTTCTCAAAATCTTGAGGTTTTTTGTAATAGTTTTTCCTCTATTGATTCTTAAAATTATTGTACAATCGTGCTTCGACATAATAAATATTAATTACTTTGTTGTAAAGTTTGCTGGTCACAAAATCACAAAATAAAATGTAAATATGTACACTATGTAACTTAAATTACTGATTAATAAATTGTTGTTGTTTGTTTGGTTTAAAGCCATCGGCGACAACTAGTCTACCACCATTGTCTGTATATCGCATGAGCTAATAAAAGAAGTGGCTCAACACTGCTACCCTGCGGTACATCTGATTTGTTTGTTTTTGCTGATGATAAATCTGATTCCGAGGTCAGTCCCGGCATAGTGATTAGCATTCACGCCTCTCACGCCGAGAACCCGGGTTCATATCCCAACCCCGCAGAAGTCACGAATGACCCAAAACTGGTTAAAGTGGCTATCAAATCTAAACAAAAAAAAAACCTGATCCAACCCATTGAAACTCTGTCACACAATAATCATTTCAGCCACGTGAAAAACCGCTATTAGGTTCCAAGCGTAAAACTTTGGTAAAAGCCTATATGCTGTCAGATCAGTTAATTACGAAAACTTGTGCTTTAGGTTCAGTTTCCAAAATGCAGTTCGAAACGAAATCTAAAAGGTTCATTATGACAGAACGACCAGGGACAAAACCGTGTTGTTCGGAAGCTATGTTTTTCTTCGTGCAACTCAAAACAACAGTGCTTACAACTATTTAAAAAAAATTGAATGTTATTGATAAATTAGTTATCTTTTGGTAGTATTTTCTTTCGAACCATTTGACATAAAAGGTTTGAATTTGGAGCTTTTTTGCCAAGCTCTGTTAATTTGACTCGATCTTTGATTGCGTTATGGGTTTTATCCTCTGCATATTCCTAACTTTTACGGTGCTTTCAAAGCAACAAGCATTTTATTAAGGGATTGTCCCCTGTGAACTTCGGTGGTTATTTTTGCCCCACATAAGCTTTATCCCCTTAATTCCTATCAAAGATAACAGCATTCGATATAAAAATGCGTAACATCATCAGGGTTCGAGAAGAGTATACATCGGCAGAAAAATAAAAGGTTGCATTGATTGGATCGGAACCAATCGAATGGTCAGCAATACGGAGCCTATCATATACGATAGATTAAAGGCTTGAAATCAAATTCCTTTCCAGTTAAAATACCGATTCAAAAGTCCATGCACGCCGGAAAGTTTATGTTGACACAGCATTCTGCGGTTGCCTCTGCCTGTTTGTGGGATGATGTACGACTGCTATCGTTGTTTTTTCTCACGTTCTTCTTCGGACCATATCCACCGGATGTTCAAAATTAAATAATAAATATGTTTAATCTGACATATACTGTTTCCCGCGAGCATTTTCAGTTCCGTTCGGGCGATAATAGAGTATGATGCTATTTTTGCACAGTTACTCTGTTCCATTTTCCTAGCATGTCGCGCATGCTTTGCATACACAAAATAGCGAATTCTACTAAACTCATATTACATTATTTTGTATTCGCACTGAAAAAATAGTTGAAAGTTAAGTCGAACGTTAATCGTTTTGGCTGTTGGGCTTAGTGGATAAATAAAAAGTCACATTAAATGGGTCAAATATGGAGAGCGAATAGTTTACTGCAAAGCTTAATTTATAGCTTATCTTATTAATTATTTCTAGTTATTTACTACACCACAAAATCAGTCAAGCGGTCACCATGGATAGTGGATGCATAGGCCTTTTATATCTACTTTCGGTTTCCAACTGAATTGGCAAACAGATAACTAAATTACAGTTACAGTTACGATGACAGTGATAAATGATTCGTTTTTATTAGTGATACATTGACCAAGAGGTAATATATTGTCATAAACATTCTTGTTGATTTCGAACAAATAGGTCGTTTAAAAAAAATAAACCTTTTTAAACAAACGATTATTCAAAAACTATCAGAAATTTGTTTCATTCTTCCTTCTGTGTTGAATAACAGTTGAAGAAAAGGAAAAATGTTACGGAACACAGTAACAAAGAAGGAAATTACTGTACAAAATTTGTGCTCCGAATAAGGGCCGTCACGAGTGATAAGGGTTCCATTCTGCGGTTGATTTGAACAAAGCGAGGAAAACAGCCACGGCAACAGCAACGCCAACATAAAACCCGTTTTTCTTCCTATACAAACCGGCTATAAAACGCTGTATTGTGAGTGTGGCGTTATTTGGTCTAACGGTGAGGGTCGAAAGAAATGGGTCCACATACAAAGTGGCCGGATGGGGCTCTAGGCATCGCAGCTGGCCAACCCCCGCCGATATGGGCTTTATGATACATTGTTTCGCTGGCTTAGTTGCGGAAAAACGATATAGTTTTGGTTATAATTGTGAGTTCATCTGCAAAGGAAAGCTATCTTAGAAAAAATATAGACTAATGTGTATTCTGTCAGAAGCGGATGATCTTTTTCGGCGAAAAAGAAAAGAAATGAGTTCACAATTTGATAAAGGATCGAAGAGTAGGGTTCTCAGTGGGAGTAGTTGGTGAAATAAAATAAAAAATCTTAATATCCTCAGGAAACCCAGTCCACTGATTGAACATAACAAGAATTGCGAATAAAAATAGATATAAATAAAAGAAAATCATTTGATGGACAAATCGTTCTTAGAATTGTTTACCACTGGTAAATTACCAGTTCTAGTATGTAGAAATTCTGAAAACTAAAGATTTGTTTAGAATCTCGATATTTTTAACATAAAGTAAACTAAAGTTTTTTAATGACCAATGTCTCGAAAAATAAATTTTCAAGAGCTCAGTCACACACTCACATCTCGCATCTTGTCTTTTTTCAGTTAAATTAATTTATAAAAGCATAAAACACGACAACATAAATAATTTAATTAATTTAAAAAGTTTTATACTTTGATAATGAGCCAAAGAAATAAAATTTTCTAAAATGAAAATATGGAAAACGACCGAAACGAATCTTAACCTCGATAGGTGAATGTTGCGTCAACAATTTAAAATTATTCCAAAATATGCAATACAATGTACTTCTTAGTAATCCACATTTTAGAACTCATTGCCCGCCTAATGGTTCCTGTATTCTACCATAACTTTAGCTGTAAATTGAAAAAAATTGTTTATTTAAAATCATGATAAAAATTTCACTTTACAATAACCCCTTTTCCCCAAGAAGAACCATTTATGTACTTCGGAAGTAATCAAGAACCCTGCTAGCGTCAGCAGAAAACAAACCAAGGAGACCGGTGGAGAGCAAGAAAGAAAAAAGAATCCTGCTCAGCATCAATAATAAACAAGTTCGACAGACTGGTTGTGAACGGAGTGTCGACGTTGCATCTCGATACCCACGAGAAATGGAACGATATGTTTATGTACAGAGCGTTCGATTGGGATAGTATATAACGTAAAACCATTGGATCAATTTTTGTACAGAAGTTGCTGAGTAATATTTCAATGATAAAATAAAACATTGCTCATAAATTGAAAACCTTCACGTGCAATAACTTTTCCTTACAATTTTATTTTATCAAATATGGAAAATGGTGTTATTGTACACACTTTTGTAACTCTAAAAGACTATTTCTGTGTTGAAAATAAAACTGTGGAAATACACTCGCTACCATAAAAGAACACTCAAGTGTAAGAGTTATAATGAAAGATAACCTTAATCCATCTAACGATAAAAGATTCTTCAAGCACACTTTTAGGTATAGTCAGAGCCTTACATTCTTTTCAAATGCAATCAGAAATTGTTTATATTGTTTATAATTGTAGAGTTCATATACCTATATGAGCAAAAAGTAAAAATCGGTATTGCCAAATCTGAAATACATTCAGGAATCCGTAACAAACTCATAAACATAAACATAAACAAACCGTATAAACTCATCAGTCCATAGAAATCTTATATTAAATTTATGCAATACGCCTGAATTAATACAATATACTGCTCATTCTTTGCTATAAGGGGCATACAGATACTGTACAGATAAAATGAGCTCAGCATTACAAACCTGTAACCAACGGTTCGAGCGAATCATTTGCATTCATGTTCCTTTTGTTCTCTACATTCATTCATTTTCGACCACTAAATTCCTTCAAGCAGGTTTTGTTTGATTTAAAATTCAATCATTCAGCAGTACAATTCATGAATGAATTGTTTTGAAGGGTAGCAAACTGAGAAAGACAAACACTGTCAGTAGTTTAGCAGTCATGTCCATGAATTGACATAAAAACATACCACCAGGGGTAAAACTACATGCGCTGAATGCGTTTTATATTGGTCTTCATGCAGTACTGTCAATTTTTTCGAACACTGAAACTTATATCTGAATGAAAACTTGGTGCCTAACGTTATTGGTATCGAACTATTCGAGTAATATTTTGCTGAAGCGAACTTGAGGGATAGTTTTGTACTTGATATTAGATACAATTTTTTCACAGTTCAGGGTATTCCCCTAATATTGCTTACGATTATACGATTTGCTTCTAATTGCCTCGATTCTTCAATTTGCCTCTTGTTTATTGGACCAGAAGCTGCAACTTCTGATCTAACGAATTTTCATTTTATAAAGTGGACACTTGTTTTTCAATGGTCCACGGCTAATTCTTAACAAAAAATTATGAAACCTGTGCATATAAAATGCTCATAATATAGAATAAGTGCAAATTTCAAGAGCGTGCGCCGAATTAGCATGTTGACACGCAAATTAATTCTGCATCATCTTCTTCTGTTTGGGTACCCTTACCACTGCATCCATTATTTTGAACTATTGTGGTATGCCCCGTTTATTACTTTTTCTGTACGCTTCAAGCTGACCTATTACTTATTAAGGAAGTAATAGGCTGTTAGCTGAAGCGAGGCAGGTGCCAATCAGAGGTGACTTGGTTTTGAACCTTGTTACCCTGATCGGCGACGCAGACCATATCTCCCCTTTTTGAGATGTTGCAGTCTGCGTGCAGTTTGTGCTCCGCAATTGTAGAGTAAAATTCTCAAAAAGGTCCCGGATTTTGTATAACCTTTTTTTGGAAAAGTTCGATCGATGCGTTTTGCTGAACGACCAAACGTATGTCAAATTGGACACAATTACACATCCGGGTCCACCATTTTCTACCGCTGGACAAAGGACAAGTGATTCTGGTTACGTACGATACATCAGTTTCAAAAGGTCTTGGTATGGCAAGCAATCTGCACGTGTCTCGTGTCGATTGAAAAGTTCTTCGTCTTTCACAACGGGCACGATCAACGGCGAAGACTACAGAAAGGAGTTCATTAAAGAACTACTCCTGCCCATTTATCGAAAGGAAACAGAACTCCTTCATTGCTTTGACTGGATCCAGCATCTGCTCACTATGCTGCTGAGACCTTGACAGTGCTCCGAACTACAAAAGTTGATATTGTTCAAACACGTCTATACCCATAACAAAGTCCAGAACCGCGGTCCATTGGAAGATATTGGGATATAATCAAAAGGCCCCTACAGAAGCTAACTCCATTAAAAGTTTTAAAGAAAACTTTGGTGGCGCGAAAAGTGAACGTTATGCGAAACAACAAAACGAAGGGCATCGTCAGATAGGTTAAAATTCTGTCGTAACACACAGTTATTTTCATATATACAACCCAAACTTATGAATTTGTACAAAAATAAACATTTTCCCACTAAAACAGGTATACGAGTACTAGTACGAGTGCAAATTTGGAGTCCATTTTGCTGTGGCTCGGACGTTCAATCCAGAGTCGCTCGCGCAAGAGAGATAACAAAGTATCTCCCAACGAGTGCTTCAGTTAAGTAGTTTTTTTTTGCTTTAATTTTTTTATTTGTGCTAGTGGGTATATTCAAACACTTTTGCGCTTGTGTTGCGTCTTCAATACGGATCAAATTAAGCTTTGTGTTCCAGCGCCTGATAGACCTGATTTTGTAAAATAAAAGTGCTAAAGAAAAAAAAACCAACCTCAGTAGCCAATGTCGTGTCAAACCCAGATAGATCATCGACTAGACCGTTGGTTATATTATCCCGGTCTAGAATGAAAGCCTAGAATATTTTGCAAATTTCATAGGATCAGACCAAGCAATATTCTGCTGTGGCCATGATTCTGAAAGTCAATCTACTGTATGTTTCAGCCTTGAGTATCAAGCGAGGAAAGGAGATTGCTGGTTGTAAGCTCTTTACGCAGCAGTATCGCGTGTATATTCCTGCTCAAATAGAAGAGAACAATAGTAAAGCCAATGAACCTAGCCAGATCGTCAAGGGCTTGCTGGACTTAGGAATTGACCGATTTAGGGATTCCAATAATCCAGCCAATAAACATACCGGACCGCTAGCAATTGCATAAAATATAATTTGACTCCCAGTTGGCCTCGAGGTATGATGCTGGCCAAATAAGCCAGTCGTCGTATGTTCGAATCTTGGCTGGGAGAGGGTATTGGAATCAATAGTATCGTAGCAACTGGTCCTGCAATTGTCCTGTATTCTAACAGCTAGCTGCGAAGGCAGTCGTATAAAAAACAGAAGGTCAAGTTTCGATAACGGAATGTAGCACCTAGGTTTTGCTTTGATTTTATAATTTGACAACGATATCACAGTGTATATACCGTCAGAATCGTTTCGGGTGGCTTTTGGAGTATCTTCTCTGTGACGTATGCGCACGTAATATTCGTCAACATTTGATGTCGCGGATTCTGTATTATTTGCAAGCAGTTTTTAATTCTTCTTCAGGCATTTTTACCTACAGTAGGAATATTTTATATGTTGGTCATGTGACCAGAGAAAGATAGGAGATATAATATAAACTCTGAAGAAAATTTCAATCAAGAGAAGGATCACTTCTATGATATACAGTTTCCTAAATTCCTAAATACCCCCAAGCGGGTGCGTTCATAGGGTGATTGGAGAAGAATTCGAAACACACAATCTTTAGCTCTATTCGGAAGTTCGTCTACCAGAAGACTACCGAAGAGCATATGGAGCGCCATATCCGGCATTAAAATTATAATCATGACATGAGCAATAAAACACAACAAAAACGTGCAAAGCACCAAAAAATTACTTCAACTAGTTTCTATCTAGTCGGTACAGTACACAGGCCATGTTTGCCGCAATAAACTATTATGACAAAAGTTTTATCGTATTCGTAGTTGGATGACAATGGGATGTCGATAGTAAATGGATTTAGTGTTTCATACATACTTCTCAATTACCACCAGGATATATACTTCCCGCTTCACACACTCACTAAAGCTCATAATTATTGATAATTGGACTAGAAGAACAACACTAATATATCATAATATATTAGTTAATATAATATATATTACCAGTTTTGGGACGACAATATGTTTGATTTGCTATAAAAGACGTCTATTCAGTATCGATCAGTCTCAGTTTTGCCAGACTATATTAATTTTCATCCAATATAGTTATAGTTATAGAATCAGTACTACCTAGGGTTGGAGCTTTTTGTGGTTTAGATTAAACGGCAAACTTCATGTGTGTGAATCTGAAATAGAACGATACCAATTGGCTATAAATCAATATTCACATGGTACAAAACACTAATCGTCGTGACTTGCAAAAGATGTAAACCTCAAAACGGGCACACAACTAGCGTGTCAACCGCTGCTGAATCCAGATAATCCCGTCTATTCAGATATCCGATTTCCTAAAAGGGCACTCAGCTCAGTGTAAACCAGTTACTAGCGAATGCGTCAAGCGTCACATAATAAAACCGTCTGGTAGGGCGGTAATTGACTAGTAGGAAAATACAACACGGAACGTGAGAAGTCATTTTCGACTTCACATTTAGCTAGAGTAGTAACGCAACTGTAAGCAGGCAGAAGTTGGGTCATCCATCCGTCAGTCCATCAATATTGGTACGTCCCAATATCATGCCACCTCTTCCGTCTGGTACCTACGTACAGTTGCAAAGGTAGACGATCATCTATGATGAGAGGAAGGAGGGGCAGAACTGTCGAAATCAACATTGAAGAAAAACACAAGCTTCTCACTCATCCATACCGCTTACTATCTTTTCAGATTCCGTCCGACTAAAAACCAACAAGACATCAGAAAACTCATTTTCACCTTTTCATTTCACTGCTTGAAACAGCGTGCGTCGCTAGTCTCTTTACGTTTTTGGGAACTGCAAGACAGGTCGTACTCACACGTAGGTATGAGTACGGTGAAAATGATTTTCTGTTCGGATCTAGTTGTTTTTAAAAATAAATTACTGCGTCAAGCGATGGGTGCAAAGGAAAAACGTAGATAAAATATGGACATAGTCTCTCCAAGAGACCCCGCCGCTTGTTGCTGCGTGCTATAGGCAGACCGTTAGCCGGAATAGCGTGTTGCATGAGGTGGATTGGATGCCGCCTTTTTGGCACGCTAGTTCCTGCTTTCGAGCAGAATCTCTATAAGTGGTGTAAGTAGACAAAGTTTGGTCTAAGTTTGCAGTGCCCGTTTTGTGCCAGGAAAGTTTACCTACAGCAGATGTTGCCGTGCGAGTGGGACACACTTCATTAATCGTGCCAAGTTTCGCCGCTTCTTGCAGGTAGGAAGAGCTGGGGATGAGGAAAATTGAAGCGAGTTTGAGGCACAGGTACTAGCAGAGCGCAGAGATGGATCGAACAGGTTGTATAAAGCATTAGAGCGGATGGATTGTACCATTTTAATGATGATCATAAAATTTTAGGTTATTAGTTTCTTCCGCCAGATACGCTGTTTTAAGTTTGACCCGGTAAGATGTGTTTTGTTATGGCTATTGAGGTAAAACGAAATTATCGCAGAGAGGAAGCGACGGAAAAACGAAAACCGATGGGGTAAATAACAATACTGAGAACGCTTTCGAAAGAATTGATGAAGAACGAAGTAGTGTGTGTGTGTGTGTGTAAAGAGCTAAAGTTCAAAATCAGAGGAATGCTGAGCTTTTGCACCCGATATTAGGTTTATAAATCAAGACCCACAATCATTCTGTTTATTGACCTATCATTTTACCGTTACGTTAAAATACTGCGCAAATTTTCCTAACAATACGTATGACAAATAAATCTTTCTTTTATGATCGAAGTTAAATCATTATTACCTGTATTATCTAGAAAGCATGTGATAATAGTATAACAACCTAACTTTCATCGTAAAATTGCAGTTCAGTGATGCAGGTCTACTACCGTAGATTACGGAAGTTAAATTCAGAGCCAGAAACTATTTTCCAAACGGGAGCAAATGTAGTGTAAGTATGCTACTTCAGTACAAACGTCAGGTCGCAGACACGAAAAGCAGTTCAGCAAAGCGAAAAGCTTTTCAGCGCTACATTTGGCTCGTTATGCAAACTATAAATGCAACTCGAGCCATCATTGGAATCAATTAAATAAATCAAAATGCAGTAGAGTTACCATCCGTTGTGGTTGGTTGTGACAGATTTTTCCTGTTCGCGACGTCCCGTTTCATTTCTTTCTTTATTTCCGTTGGTATTCATATAAAGGATTCAGGCAGGGTGAAAAGTATGACTTTCGGCATACGGTAGAGGTTCGTATAATACGACTTTATAATCCCTGGACGTTGTTGGCTGGCAGATTCTGCCTAATAGCACTGAATATGTGGACCATTATGCATATACTTGACAGTTTTGGCAAAAATGCTGCTCCTTTTTGAGCAGATTCTATCTAAGCCTGGGACTTGGTAATATTAATTTTCGTAAGCATCCATTACATCCGAATTCTGATAGGAAGGGTTTAATTTTCTGTTCCAATGGTTCACTACAATACTAATTTGATGAACCCGAATTTCTTCATTTGCATAAACTACATTCCAAGTTTTTATCACATGAAAGATGAAATCAATATTTCCTGTTACCATGGCATCGATGGTATTGTTATAATTTAACTAAAATTTTATTATACGAAGCTTCAAACCTTGCCGTTAACGTCCATCTTTAATCTTTCTTTGCGATGTTAGCTATTTCCTTGCAAGTGTAAAAAGTTTCATATGTTCCCGGTGTACAAGAAGGGTGTCATACGTCGCGGGATTTCCTGTTTGTGCGCCTGTTCGAAAGTTCTTGAAGCCACTGTCTATGATTATCTAAATAATTTTTCTCTGACAGACCCGTTGCTACTAATTTATTAGAATTCACTTCGTTTTACTTGCGTGGTATGGACTGAAGCATTCAGATTAACGCCGTTCAGGCTCACGCTAACCCAAAGGCTGCATTCCATTATGTCGATAATGTATAAGTGTGATAAACTCGATGCTTCCATCACAATACTGGGAATCATATTGGCGGGATTACCAAATTGCCGTGAAGTTGGATACGTCACAATATGGCTGGTTTAGTAACAATATCGGAGTAACCCAAGGCAGTATCTTGGGACCCGTGATGTTTTCATTGTACATCCTTATTATTACAAATATATTACTACAAGGTACACGATTTTTGTATACGAATGACACATAAATCTACCAGTTTATCGATGCTTTTATTAGCATTTTATTAATTAATTTATTTACTTTTTTAATGGGGCTTTCAACTGGTAGTTGGTTCGCCCCAATAAATTAAACATTTTCAAATGCACTGCGACCAGCTTTCACAGCAAAAATTTCTTTGTTGTGTGATTATGGATCACACAACTCTCTGGAACGTAGGCCAAATTGTCGCTGACCTTGGTGTTATTTTGGATGCTCAATTGTCATTTAGACAGCATTGTTCCAAGATCATAAACAGGAGGAATCGACAACCTGGCTTTCGTAACTTTTGAAACAACAAACTAGGACATTTATCGAAAGGAGTACCCTCCAAAGGTTGCTACATTATCTGAAGCACCATGCTAGTGATTCCTTTCTTTGGCTGTCATTATTTAAATTCCAACAAACAAGGTCAAGGTGGTTTCCAGGGAGTGGAATTTCGCCAATATCCTGGAGCAAAGGCCGATGGAAGAAGACCAGTCGATTGTAAAAGATAAACTGAAAAAGCAGAGTGGAAATGCAAGGATGAAAAGCAGCTCATGCGAATATGGAATTCGGCAGCTCCAGCAGAGCATGTTGGGTTATGCCTGGAGAAAAGCTCGAGCAGTGTTCTACGTCTGTGGCAGTCTTACAATAGACAGGAAACCAAGTTATTTATACCCGATAAATAGAAAAATGAATACCCATAACTTTAACTCTAACAAGATTTCCGTATCTGATGTTTCTCGTGTGCAACCTTTAGCAACATTTTTTTATTAGGTTATGTTCATTTGCCACCAACATCGCAAAGATCAAGTTATTCAATCTCGAGAGAGGTAAGTGAAATTTTGTTTCCACATACCCATACATCCTCCGAAGCGGACAAAAAGCGATGATTTTCCAATCGGTAGATTGGTGATGCGAAACCGAATTTTACCGGTAAGCA
Organism: Sabethes cyaneus; assembly: GCF_943734655.1. NCBI lineage: Eukaryota > Metazoa > Arthropoda > Insecta > Diptera > Culicidae > Sabethes > Sabethes cyaneus. The sequence goes on along the minus strand of NC_071355.1, from coordinate 84,180,415 downwards.
AAAAAAAACTAACAGCACTTCCGAAGAAAGTTGGAAATTAAACTTACGTTTTCAAGTACATACCTCCATCGCTATCTCCAGAGCTTCGATTACCGTTTCTTGCGTAAACAAAGTGATGCATAGTGAAATTTAAAGAGCTAGATAAACAACCATTCGTCGCAATGAATTACGCTAAACAGCGTCAAATAATACACCAATAATCCACTGCTGTATAGAACGCTATGTCTAGATGCCGGAACTCGAACTCACCCTTTCTCTCTCTTGCCCGAAAACGACATTCGCGTTGGATTTCACTCTACAAAAAAAAATTAGCACAAAATGGCAAAAGTTGGTCAACAACAGAGTGCTGGAAATTTGTCCGGGAATTCGTTTGGAACTTTGGTTTTACATCCCGCGGGAGTGGAGATTCGGAACGGATGCGATAGCAGCGCAGCATGAGAACGTTGTAAACAATTTCCACCAGCATTGGTTCGCGGGTTCAAAATGTGCTTTGGGGGGATCTGTGCACTAAAATCGCTTTTTTATGGGTCAATTTCACAGGAAATTGGATTTATGGAGTTTAAAATGGTTCTGCAAGCAGCGAACGGATGTGCGATAAAACGGTACTGCATGCCACCCTGCCGGGGAGCGGCGGAAAAGATTGGTGCTCGACCTTGACGTTTGTTTGAAATGGATTTTACACTTTGTGTGGTCAAGCGCAAGCAGTTTTCTTTTCACCAACGGCAGCGAAGCAATGCCTGCTGCTGAGATGAATTGCGTTTCTGCTCTAGACTTTTCCGGTAATCACTTTGCTGCGGCGGAAGTTGTAGAAAAGCATCATTTATTCGCGCTCTGTGATACGTACACATTTAACTCTCAGTTTTTCGGAACAACAACAAGAACAAGAGTTTTTGTACGGATTTTGTTACGTGTACCAACAATTTCGTGTAAAACAAACCACGTGGAAAGAGAGTTGGCAGTAATTGAACAGCTACTAGAGCATAAACTAACATTTTTCAATGATTAATTTGTCTGCGAGTTTTTCAATTTAGAAATGATTGTTGATTTGCAGTCGTTATTCCAATTGATTTGTCATGCTTGTCATTTGATATTTGCCATGTTCAAATGATAACAGCTAATTCATTTTGATGCTTCACACGCATGTGGCATGTGCATGAGCTGATAACGATAAAAAATAACTTGCACACACCATAAAAACCAAGAAAAAGTGACATTGCAATGTACCCATAAGTTGATTTTATTTGTTAGTTTAAGGTGATGAGAGTATCACTTTTAAAAAGTCAAGTACTTGACATACGCATAGAATTAACGAATGTATTTTGGATGAACAACATAAAAGATATGTTCAAGATGAACATTTATATTATAATAGAATAAACCATCTATTTTTCACAGATCACTGTAAAATTGTCGTTTAATTATTTTTTTACCTATATAAACGTAAATACTGTTATCAATCTTAAGGATTAAACTCGAAATTAAAATATATGTGACTTCATAAAAAACAAAGAGACAATGCCTCTGTACTGTAAGCCTGTGAAAATCAAGAAACACCACAATCAGAACCAATACCATTAGGCGGCTGCAGTTCATTCGATGTTGTGTTTACGTGGTATGTAGTATAGTAATGCGGTTGAGTTCAGCCTCAAAACGATAAATTTTTACCTTTTAGCTACATATTCCATTACCCACTCTCCAGTCAGGGGCGAAATGGGACGCCAAAGCTATCCACTAGCACTAGCAGCCGGTTGGAAATAGCTTGGAAAAACTGAGCAGCAGAAACAAATCAACCCATCCAGGTGTGCTTAACAGTACAGATGGAGTTTAACACAGGCAAATCAATAATCCATTTCAACTTAGTTTTTTTTTGTTCGTGCCTCGATACCTCACCGCACAGCACCGTTTGGCGTCAGCAATTTATCACACAAAAAAGGCCATCTACGTGAGAGCCACTTTTCCACAAGGCTTCGAAGCCGGGGCGCTGTTGCAAGTAGCGATGATTCAATTCAATTTATCGAATTTTTTTTATCGAATGGAACAAAAGCTTGTCCCAGGAGGAAGATATAAAACAAAACCAGCATATATTCGGCGACTAAACGACAACCTACGTCCTTCTAGTTGTTAATTAAATTTCTTGAATGAACTTATGTCCACCTGTCCGTTACAAGCTCATAGATAGCCATTTAGATTACTTCCGTACCAACCTGCTTCATCAAAAGCCTGTTATTTGAAGCTGCGAAATAAACACGCGCCAAACGCCTAGCGACGGTTAAAAAAATGCGGTGACACATTACCCAACGGCACCCAAGGATTCCTCTTGCGTGTGCCATAACAACATAAACATGAAGAGTTAATTGGGAAAATGGGCAAACCGGACAGCTTTCTATAAGGCGAGGCCCATGTCTGGTCAACTCGGTTCGTGTGCGGCTCACTTGCGGTTGAAAATTTGCGACTACTTCTGAGCAGATTGCGGGCATAACTTACCTGAAAGGAAAAAGAGAAAGAGAAAAATAATAAAATACTTGCGGTAGCTAATTGGAGCAGCCCTGCTGTAAACCTAATGTCGGTTTATGGGCTTCGCAGCCGGGCAGCGAGCAATGGTGCGTATTTAGTGTGTGATACGGTTTTACGAAGTGAAACGAACGACTTTCTTCTACCACCTAGATGATGTTGTGTGTGTATTAACTCAGCACGGTTTGGAGGAAAATATGTAAGCCTCGAATTGAATAATTGAGTGAAATAATATTGAATTAATTTCTTATTGCCACAAATCGACGCAGACGCTTTTTTAGGAACAAATAACAATGCGTCTCCATTAGAAATTAAAATTTTGGATGTCGGTTCACAGCCCTTTCTTCATACATAAATTGGGGTTTTTCTTTTTTTCTGTATAATAAGTATATGTACTTTCAAATAAATGTGTGCATATATTATGATTGCATAAATCTCTTCAACAGAGAAGTCATAACTTTTCACTGTTGTTCAAGCAGTATTACGACAAGTGAATGCATAATCGTTGAGCTTCATGTGACTCGAATTTGATCCATATTCAACTCAAAGAATTCTTTCCGATCACTTGGTAAATATCACACGAAGCATTTCGTTACTTGCGCTACATTTCTGCCACTTATTTGAACCACAAATAGGGTTACTAAGTGGCATATGGTGGCTTTGATGCATAAAAGAAAAATAATTTCTTCCGTTAATACTTAACATTCAATCTACTTAGCTGTTCTGTGGCACAATATTCCTACAACCTGTGTAAAATTCAAATAATTCTTAGAATGCTCCCCAAGTCAACAACATGTTGTGCTGATCCAAATTTGTTATTGCCTTCATTCCATAATGCCACGATTATGATGACGATTGCAATACAGGTGACGAAAATTGAGTAAGCATAGATGTCAGCACATGCCCAATTACGCTAGGCTACACAAAAAACTGAAAAAACTGCATCTGTTTACATTAGGGGTTAGTCAACCTTTTAACGGGTAACATCGTTAAAATAATCCGATCAAATTAAAAAAAATAAATCTAAATAAAGTCAAACGAAGCTTGAGTGTTCAGTCCCAAATTTCCCATATACAAATATATACTTTCAAGATTTATGATGAACAATATTGAAGCAGAAGTCTATTAGTAGCATATGATTGAAAAACTTCTTAAAATTCTTCGTTACAAACATAAAAAATATCTTAATATCTTAATCTTAATACAAAATTAAGTCAAATAGAGCGAAGTCCAGGAAACTCAAAGAAAAAATCCATATACTCTATCAGTGAAAACAGCCGGAATATTTTAAAACCGTTACACTGAGCACATTTTAGACATTTTTTTAGATTTTTTTATAGAACTATATTCACAGCTAATAAACGAAATCCATGCCATTCAACATTCGTAAGGTTATTTTTATCGCCTATGTTATTATTACGAATGGTTCGTATACGGTACGAGAACACATTCGTAGCACATTTTGCATTAGAACACGTTTGATGCACGGTTATTATCTGGTATCGATATTGACAAGATCAGACAGCGAAGATTGTATGCAAGAGAAAATAGTTTTTCCAATTTTTTTCGGAGTCGCCTACTACAGTGAAATATTTTGTGAAAAGCTTTTTGCAAATATTTCCTCTGGATTGCTGTGAAAGTGCGCTCAAATCTACAAAACGAAATAATTATTCTAAACGATGCATGGCTTAAGAATTCTGAGTTCTTGAAATGAGTTTGAAATTTTTTGTTTATAAGTCTATTTCACGACACACGGAAGCTCTATCATAGACTCAACGAATCTCGCAAGAGTTTTGCGCCGCGGGCCAAAATGTGCAGAGGAAAAGATGGAGCTATTTAGACAGAGCGGGATGACTTTGACATAGTCGACGAGTTTATATACCTTGGCACTTAACCGCCCAGTTAGCTTCGAGGTACGATGCTGGTCTCTCAAGCCAGTCGTCGTATGTTCGAATTTCGGCTAGGCGATACTTGCTAGATAGAGTCAGTAGGATCGTTGCACTGGCCCCGTAACTTTCTTGTATTCTAATAGCCGGCTGCGAAGCCAGTCGATAAAGAAGGGGAATGACTAAAGACGGTATAAACCCAAGGCTTTGCTTTTCTTTTTTTTATATACCTTGGCTCACTGGCAACAGAAGATAGTACTACCAGCCGTGAGATTAAAATCAGCGTATTATCAGCGGAAATCATGCTTACTTTGGACTCCACAAACGCTTGCGGTCAAACAATCTGAGCATCCGTACAAAGTACACATTGTACATAACGCAAATTAGACCGATAGTCCTTTACGGACATGAAACGTGGACGCTGCTAGAAGGCTCGCGAGCACTCGGAGTTTCCAAATGATGAGTGCTAAAAACCATCTTTGGCGGTAAGAGGACGGTTAATGGAGAAAAATGAATTGCGAACTCGCGCATTTCTTCGGCGAACCCAGTATTTAGAAAGTGGTAAACGTTGGGCGGATACGTTGAGCATGACATCTTGCTAGAATGCCTAACAACTTTCCTACAAAAATGGGTTTTGCATCAAATCCGGAAGGAATAAGACGAACAGGGGCACAACGAGTGAGATGACCAGGTCCAGGTGGAGCGAGATCTGACGAGCAGCGAGTGTCCACAGAACTGCAGACCAGCTAACCATGGACCGAATCAGATGGAGGAATTGCGTTATGCAGGCCTAGTCTAGTCATAAGACGTAAAACCAACTAAGTAAGTAGTAAATCTATAAACTATGCCCAAATAAAACACTATAAAATTCTAAAGCTTTTCAGCACACTTTTTATGGCAGTTTCAAAATCACGTGCTAGCACTTAAAAACTAAATCTAATATTTTTTATTGAACATACCTATAAAAATGGATTTCTGTCTGTCTGTCCGTCTGTCTGTCTGTTCCTATGTTCCTTATAGAATCGAAAACTACTGTACCGATCGGCGTGAAAATTTGCATTTAGGGGTTTTAGGGGCTAAGGAAGGTTCTCTCTATGGCAAAAGACCCCTCCCCTCACTAAGAGGGGGGGGGCTCCCATACAAATCTATGCCTATAAAAATGGATTTCTCTCTGCTCTATGTTCCTAATAGAATCGAAAACTACTGAACCGATCGGAGTGAAAATTTGCATGTAGGGGTTTTTGGTACCAGGGAAGGTTCTTATGATGGTTAGAGATCCATCCCCCACTAAAAGGGGGGGGGGGGCTCCCATACAAATCTATGCCTATAAAAATGGATTTCTGTCTGCTCTATGTTCCTTATAGAATCGAAAACTACTGAACCGATCGACTTAAAAATATGCATATAGGGGTTTTTGGGGCCAGGGAAGGTTCTTATGAGGGTTAGAGACCCCTCCCCCCACTAAGAGGGGGGCTCCCATACAAATGAAACTCAAATTTTTGCATAACTCGAGAATTAATCAATCAAATGGAACAAAATTTTACATGTGGGTGTTTTTGGAGACAAGAATTTTTTCTATGGTGAATTGAGACCCCTCCCCACTTTAGGAGGGGGGCTCCTATACAAATGAAATACAAATTTTCTCAGAACTCGAGAACTAATTAATCAAATGGAACCTTATTTGGCATGTGGGTGTTTTTGGAGGCATGAATGTTTTCTATGATGAATTAGGACCCCTCACCCAAATTTCCTCATAACTCGAGAAGTAATCAAGCAAATGGAACCAAATTTGGCATGTGGGGGGTTTTGGAGGCCGGAATTTTTTTTGATGATGGTTTGAGACCCCTCACCCCTGTGGTAAGGAGATAAGGACTTTCATACAAATAAAACAGAAATTTTTGCGTAACTCAAAAACTAATCGAACTTGAGAAATTTTAGACTCTTTCATAAAACATTAATCAATAACAAGACCACCAAAAACTATCAATAGTAACATTAGATAATTCAGCGCAAGACGGCCACAGGCCGCGAGTCCGCGGCGGAAACGCCGGCTACTGCGGAAGGCAGCTCCCCGTAGAGACCACCTCTGTCTAGGGTTATTTATTTTCCTAGATCTACTGACTTCTATTACTGGTCCTTCAGTTCACCCCTGCGAAATGGTACTTTCTACGAAAAGATTTTCCGTGAAATGGTACATCCCGCGTAAGGTTTTTCGCGAAATGGTATTCTGCGAAACTCTATATTCCGCGTTATAGTCAATCGAGAATTGGTGTTCCGCAAAATGGTATTCGACGAAATGGTTTGTAATGATGGCGAATATTTAAATGCTATCCGCTTTATTTTATCAGGCTAAGCAATAGGGGGAGTTGTTTTCTACTTTACTGTGAGAAAAATTTGTATATTAAAACACCCATAAACTCCCCAGAAACTTATAAAACTCAAGATTGTGCCAAAGGTCATCCGAGATTCACGATATATGTACAACACAGTTTAATTTGGGGCAATACGAAGCTTGTCGGGTTAGCTAGTCGTCTATAAAATTACCTGAAACCTAAAATTTTTTAAGAGGAGGTGAGGTGTTTTTTGTTGTTTTTTGGGAATATTCAATCAAAATTTCAAGCGCGTTATAATAAATTCAAGTGTTGATTGAAACAAAAATAACACGGGGCCTGTTCGACTTTAAGCCGTTTTGCTAAAATTTATTAGGTTTGAAGTCCGAGTTTGAAGAAGCCTGAGAAATGGCGATGAGCAAATAGCACCACCCAGGGGCCCATTCGATGGATTACTGTCCTTCAACAGCAGATCAAAAGAGAGTCAGGTGGATAACGTATTGGTGTTGCCTACAACCGGCTCATTGAAGATAACTAGTTTTGCCGTGACCAGTGGCAACAGCTTGCTTCTGGCGCTAGTGTATCATTGAATCGTGCATATACATTAGCACCAGAAGCAAGTGCTTGTTACTGAAAAACTAGTTTGATAGAAGAGTTTCAGGCGCATCTGCCTCGCATATTTGTAGTAGTTTAAATAGAGCACCTTATTTTATAGGCTGAAAATAAAAGCAAAATGCTGCAAATTGCTAGTGAAAGAAAATTGATTTATATGTTCATATCAGAGGGGAATTTTTGTGTTCCTCCGTGATAAAAAGAAGTAGAATTGTTCTGTGATACCGTATTAACAGCTGTTTAATTTCTAGAATAAGTAAACGTAACCATAATTGTGTGTTTTCCAAACCATCATCGAGAGCGGATACACGTAAGCGATTGCTTCTATTTTTTCGGTACGTGCTAGTGGAGAAACAGTTTTGATGTTTATTGAATAAAAATTAGCCAAATTACTTACATGTTTATGAAAATAGTTATAGCACATTAAAGCCTACGAATGATACATTCGTTTCAGTGTTGTTATATAGTGGCAATGTTTTTATTTGGGAAAGCGCAGCAAGAGAAAGGGAATGTAGGCCGAATTTAGTAGCGTGCTAAGGGTACCTTCCAGTACCCTATTTCGCAAAGCAACTTCCAAAAATCTTAGAAACAGATCTTCCCGGTATTTTCCAGCTAGAAGATTTTCAACTTGACGAAGTAGCTAATTCATTTTATTCTTTATCCCTTGAAATGAAACACGAATGTTGCCAACGAGTAATGCTTGAGGAACCCGATTGCTCTAAAGTGACAAATAATAATTCTAACACCGAAATATTTTCCTAAACGTCGTAAAATATCTTAATGGTAACAAACTGGCAATTTTTCTCAATCGACTAAAAATACGAAACAAACTTGGGGCGTGATAAACAAATCATAGTTAAACGTTAAACGCTATCGTTCTACCGAAAACTAGTTTTCGACGACACTAACACATAGGGGAGTGCACGAACTTAATGATGATGCATGAATTTTAGAGCATTCTAGAAATTTAAGAGTATAGGAAAAAGAATGCGATAAAACTTTTCCACAGTAGTACGAAAAGTCCTTTCTCAACGGATCCTCAGTAAACACGGCTCACCTATCAATGAAAATAGTCTTGAAAGGAATACTTGTAGAGCTGATCGTTATCTGTCATACAAAGTTATTGTTTTCATTAGCTAAACTTGCTGTATCAAGAAAAACTCACTCTTTTTTAGATAGTTAGTGACAAAACCGGTTTTATTCTTTCTAATGCAACTAAGTTAGAATAAAAATTATAATTTCAAAACAATTTTGGTGTTCATATTGAGCCTTGCTTCTGAGAGTGTGACACGTTGTTAACTGTGGTCATCCTTTTATTTTTTGAGTTGATAAAACACACTTTCACATCTGACAAAATATTTTCGCGATTTTAAAATTTTCAAATCTTCAGTATCGCTGAATCAATATGTAAATTTTCAGCCGAATCGGAGAAGATCGTTCCGAATCGCTTCAAGAACTCGCATGGAGGAACTCAATTAATTTCTCAAAGTTTCACACCTTTAACCCACTAATTGCTTTTAATTAAATCAAATTGAAAATAAAAAGGCATAACGATATGTAAAAAGGGAACGAACTTTCATTGTAGCACCAGTTGTTCGTAGCACACCTCGTTGGAAATATTTATATTATTATTAGCTTGCTACGGGAAGAGTTTGAGCTTGAGTAACTGCTTGCATCAGCACGAAATATTTCCCCTTCCATCATAAGCGACAGTGGCGAAGACGGCGACGACTTATTTTTCTGTTTTCGGAAGACGTAAGCATGGATTCTGATGATGTTTCTTTTTTCATGCTACAACCAACATCACGCTGTTGTGTGCCTGGTTGAGAAGGAAATTTCAAGATATCGGCTTTCAACGTTGGTGACAACGCCGGAATATTTAGTGAAGCATAGCGCTTACGTAGGTAGGACTCTTCTAGCAAAACAGCACCGGCAAGTCGAGTATGTTTTGATAGATAAGCAAAATGAGGTGTACGGTTTGCCGTTCAAGAGCTGTTCAATCCGTACGTAGCCGCTACATTCGTACACCGTATGAGTATGATCGACATGTTTTCGAATCGAGTACCTCTGCTGGTGACAGCCATTGAATGCTAAAGTAAAATTTCCATTCACTATTGAACTGTCGGCAATAGCGGGGAAATGATGTCAGTTTTTAAGTTTCAAATAATGAAGTGTATGCTAAATGTAATATTTTCCTGGTATTGAATCACGAATAGATTTTTTTAAATGTCGGTACTTGAACTAGAATTGAATAAACTAAAAGAGATTATCACAGTAAAAATAATCGAACTTTGTTGTGCATCAACGTCGAAAGACAAGCAATATAAAATTAAACAATCTTCATCCATCATCTTGAGATCTTAATCCGGTCGATCCGTTATTTAATACAGTGACGAGTGACATATCGATTCTATCCAGCTTACAGAAAAATATAACGATAGAAGCTGTGCACTTTTCCTTGAGCGAACTGCAGTATACTGAGCATAAATGTTTAGCTGTAGCCATAGCTTAATTTTAGCGCGGTTGCAACCTTGTATAGCACATTCATTCTATAGCGCGGTTGGAAACTGTTGGGATTCAATCGCGACTTCTGAACCTCATCAAAACCATCGCTTCCTTACAGCAGGAAACGGAAAAGGAGCGTCAGTCTTATCTGAAATTATGGTTTACGACGCACTTAACACTAAACATGAAATTTATTAAATGAAACTCGTCGCGTGAAAGCGTCACTCAATTTTCCGCTTTGGGTAAAAAAGAGCTTATGCGAGGGGAGTTGAGATGCTGACATCCTTATTTTCATGTACTATCGATTACCAGGCGATGCCTAGCTCGACGACGATGAAGACGACGACGGGTGGCTGTCGGAGTATATGTAAGGTTGAGAGCTTTTTATTTTCATTGTACACTGTATGTCATTAGCGAGAGCTTTCGCTCGGCTAAACGACACTATATGCACATGTTATATTCACAGGATTTCACCACTAATGACGTCGTACCGAGAGTGCCATCAGCGGAACGAGTGCCGTATCATACACATGAGTTGGTTGGTTACGTCGTCAAGCGGTTCCGGTGTCAAGCGAATGTCATTGCTACGGGTGGGACAAGGAGAGCGTAGACGGCCTTTTTATAAAATTAAACGTAAAATTGCTAAAGTCATTGATTTTAAATGCCGAGTGCTGGCAGCAACAATCTTCTGCACGGCAATGTTGGAAAACTATCACCCTACACATGTATGGGCTATAGAATTCAATAGAACTCTGCCTATTTTCCATTACGCTTAGATGAAAAAGTTCATCTCGGTTGAAATGTCAGCCTTTCACTAGAAAGAACCATTTTTGTTGCACAAGGAAATAGTGCCGTCCCATCCGGAAAATTATATTTTAGAATGGATGTCGAAACTTTCATTCAAATCTTTGTTAACGTGTAATCCTCTGCGACACGATTAATTTTATTCATCATCGTCATCATTAAAAACTGCGAGGAATGGGTTAAAATAGAGTTTTTAAATAATGGGGATTTTAAATGCAGAATTGAACAATATGCACTTTTGTTCAATGTGAATCAAAATTTATTCATGTCTGCATAATGAAAACTTCACTATCAATAGTATTAATACCTGAATAAAAATCTTGTTGAATGTATTTGTAATATCTGGTTTGATTGCGCTTAATAATATCTTATTTTATGACGAATCTTGATTGTTGCTATGTCTTCGAGAGCAGAAAAATAAACAGCAGAACTAATTAATCTGTTATAAATAAGATGATGAAACCGCCCTGCTGTAATTAACCATCTGATGCTTCATCATAACGCTCCTGCCTCGAGCTAGATTATCGGTTATAGCTAGCATATTGAGCTGGAATGTCATTTATGAGAAATAAATTGATTTGAGAAACTGATTAATGACGAAAAAATACATTAAAAAACAGTATAAAAATTAGTATCATTTAACATGATTAATTTGCAATATGAAAAAGATACTTTATTAAATAGCGCATCCAAACGAGTTGAAATAACGCCCACTAAAATAAAACCAAATCCCCATGCTCTGGAAACAATTTACATAGATTATGCCAATATAACGTTCAATTTTCACACCCCGTGTCGTAGTCAAAAAGTGTTGAATACAAACCATAATCGCCCGTTTCATTACTACTACGCCGCCCGATTCGATACATATTTACTTCTCCCAAAAGCGTCACTTGTTTCGACGGAAGAGTTTCGCCATAATCGTGTCATCGAGCACAGAGTGGAGCACACTATTATCACCAGTAGCACCCAGCACTATCCTGAAGGCACTCCTCGCGCCCTGCCCTGTGCAAACGATCCGTTTCGACACATATATGTATACCGTAACACCGACCGTGATTCGTTTGGTGCACTCTAACCCATATGTATATTGATTCGATCTAATGTCTACGGGCATAGTCGTAATAACTTTCGACAAAAACATCAAGAATTGTACGGCTGACGGCAACAAGGGCGATATGCTGCAATACTGAGAAAACTGTTCGGAGTTGCACAGCAAGAAGTACTAAGTGAGCGAAAAAATGTGTACACAGTACACATATATGTACGTATAGTGGTGAAAAGAGGAGAAAAAGGCGTATCATCGTTACGATGAATGTTGAATTGTTATGGCGTCCGTGTTACTTCGAGTGCTGTCAATATCCAACGCCCTTTCGGCAGTTGTCTAGTCAGGGTAGTATCTGAAGGCTACCTTTGGCTCTACTATGTTTGATTTCGAAGATACATTTGATGTGGAGTAATCGAAGCACATCGTTTTAAGGAGAATATTAATATATAATTAAAACGAAACAATAATATTCGGGAGTTAAAAATAAGTTATGAGTAAAGAATGAAGTATTCTATATAACTCTATGCAAGTAGAGAAGGAGGTTGAAAGTAACAATTAGCATTTGTTTACCTAAATGTTATATCAGTACGCAAGCGAAAGTCATCCTAGAAATGTTCGAGATATCGCAAAGATGGCCGAGTCTATATTTAGGGACAACCGAGTTATACCAACTGTTAACTGGACACCGCTTACTTAAGTATTAAAACTCTACTCGAAAAAATAAAACACAATACCTAACTGATTTGTAACTTTTTAGCGTGTGTAAAAATTGCTGAAATTTTGACTGAAACTGGTTAGACATGTAATATTTACGCTGGCAGAATTTCATTACAATCTGTTAAATCAGCGGTTCCCAACCTTTTTCCGTTCGCAAACCCCCTGGCGGATTTCCCTATACTATTCTGCAGCGAACTAAAGTTTTAGCGAACCCCCATTTGGGAAACGCTGTGTTAAATGGATATTGAGATGGTATGGGAGTAACAGCAGCTCAGCGAAAGAATCATGTGCGTTGCCATGGAACATTCGACTGCTTCCCATAGATGTATCGAAAAACACCTTGAAATCCGTCATACGACGGTTCGGGTTGTAAAGTAAATCAACGAAACCCAAACGACCCCGCTCTGGTCAGGCAACGGCAGAAAACCAAAGACTGCTGATGCTGGCCTGGTAAAGGCAAGGAACGTGCTAAGCCTGTTCAAGCGTCGGTCTAAACTTTCGACTCGCGATGCACCAAAAGCTGATGTTTCCACCAGATTCTCCAGAAAGCGATGAAAAGTGTTAGCCCCCACGTCTTCAAGGTCCGGAAGGTACCGAACCGGAACGACAAACAAAACACGGTGGCCAAAACTCGCGCAAGGAAGCTGTACTGAAAGTGACTGACGAAAATGAGGTGAGTCGTGATGGACAACGAAAATTGCCGGAACAGGAGTTTTGTGTTGCCACAGTACGGTTGGCCTAAGGAGGTAAGGAAGAAGAAGGTGGACAAGTTCGAAAGTTGTTGGTTTGGTAGGCCTGTAGGTGTGGCTAGATCCGCGTCAATTCCAAAAATCGCGTAAATTCCGAAATTCGCGTAAAAAACTGATTAAAACAGGCGACCCCTGATTTATCGGTTCCTTACCTTATATTGACATTCATGACAACGGAAAGATAAATTAATTCACCAATGCATTGGTGACAAAGTGATGCAATATTTTTATTTGATGGCTTATTTACCTCATTTTCTATCACATTCAAACCGTACAAAAATTCTCAGTACCAACGTCGCTTGAAAGGTGTACGGTGTATTGGTGATCGAAGTTGCAATGCGAGAATAAGGAAGTGGCCAGGACAGAACACGTTAGAATGCGAATGAATAGGATTGGAGGACAGTATCAAAATGACGAGCTTGGTTTTAGAGATCGTTATCAACGCGGACAGAGATACGCAAAATAAAATTCGATTTTTTTGCAGATTTATTTGATTTCTCAAAAGAGAGCAAAGGATGTTGATTAGTCAATCATCTTTCGAGATGGTGCCATAATGGTTGCAGCTCCAGAATAAGAAGTAGACAGTTATTTTAATTTTGCTAAAACCCAATCAAGCAACAGGAAGATTTGTTTTTCCTCACAAGTTTTTGCTAATCAATTATACAATGTAACGGATGAAATATAGTGGAGGCGAGAATTCGATTTAATTGTTAAGGAAGATTAACGTTTTGATTGTTTTGTTTAGGAACATTATAAAACTGTTTGTAAACAGAAATTTGTAAACAGAACATAACATGAAGAAAAAAGAGCGATACAGCTAAAAATAAGAAAAAATATGCTTTCTTTTCTTTTTGACGTAGGACTACGTCTTTGTTTACTATATGGGACTGGGTAGCACTTTGTGAAAACGAAAATAGAAGTGTAACGTTGGAATGAAAGATTTCAAGATTTCGAGAACTAATCAATCAAAAGGAACCAAATTTGGAATGTGTGGGTTTTTTCAGGCAAGAATTTTTTCTATGGTGTGCTGATACCCCTTCATCTTCTAAGACGGGGGGCTCCCATACAAATGAAATACAAATTTCCTCATAACTCGAGAGCTAATCAAGCAAATGGAAACAAATTTGGCATGTAAGGGTTTATGAAGGTATGAATTTATTTTATGATGGTTTGAGACCCCTCACCCCTGTCGTAGGAGGATAACGACTCTCATACAAATAAAACAGAAATTTTTGCGTATGTGCCATATTTTTTGCTATGTAACAAGCGGTAAGCTGTAAAAGTAAACTAGTAAAACCTTCTCGGAACAAAAGGCAGTGAATTGAAGCCGTTAACTTTCATGCCTCTTGCCATTCATGTCAAAAGAGAAGGACATTCGAATGGCACGTCATATTTGCGATGAACGTGCTTTGGCTTTAATGTTATTTGTAATCAATGGCCCTTTTAAAGGCCACAAGTAAACGTAAGGCCACGAGTAAAAGTAAGATTATTGAAACATGTCAAGCTACGCATAATCATATTTAATACAATAATCTGTGGGCTGGTCATTCCATACTATTTCAACTTTTATGATAAACACAAGTGATTTTAAAAGAAATCTTCTATGGCTTAATGGCTGCAGGCGTTGTACTTATAAACCCCCGTCCACGTATTTCCAAAGCCACCATTGCATTCAATGAAGATTTGAATCTGAATATTTCGCTCTTCTCTTTAAAAACAATGATTAAACATAGATTCTTATAAACATATAGTCCTACGTCACCCATTCGTACAACCCTTAGGGCTGTATACCTTGTAGTTTTCTCGGATTGTTTACAGTTTAGGAAGACCAAAAGTTATAAAAGTTTTTTATAAACTTTACCAACAAAATAAAAAAGGGGGGCTCCGTAGCCGCAAGGTTACCGAGTCTGCTTTGACAAGCGAGTGGTCGTGGGTTCGAATCTTAGTAGAATCAAGCCATTCTCGATGTCAAGTGACTTTAGCATGGGTTTATTCTCAGGCCCCTCCATTTACCCTTCCTTCGTGCTGAATTCTATATTTACCCTCTGAAGCCTCTTAACAGTGCAAATGTCCCTCCTATAGTTAAGTGTACTGGTCAGAGGTACGAATGAGTCCTCGCCAGGGACGGCTATAATATGGGATAGTGCTGGCAGCGAGGAATAAGTGGGTAAAGTAGATTAAGCTTTGAAGGAAGGGTAAACCCCAATACACGCAAGCACGCATAAAATTTAATAAGCATATCGCTCACTCAATAGCGATTATAGCAAAAAGAAATGCAGTGCAGGTCATACAGCAAACACCCGGGCGATATTACAATAGATCAACTATACTGGTCGCAGTAATGAGTCCACACATGGAAAAAAAAACAAAATAAAAAAAGTTGGTTCCAATACATTGTTTGGTTTGTGAGAATAATGAACATGAAATTTGAAAAACATGATTCAGCATTTTATTAAAGACGTTGGAATATTTATGTGTAAGATTACATCGTTATGAAATTACTATTAGTAATGTTCACAAACGAAGCACTCTGGCAAAATTTTACCGAAAGTGTGTATTGCATAAAAGCTATGATTCTAAATTTCCCACAAACACCTTTATATTTACCAATTAGGTTTATTCTATACGAACGACACTGTATATTAAGTTATGTTTGACCATCCTAGAGATAAGACTATAAAGGGTGTCCCACATCAAATTGCACCACGGAAGAAACGCTGTAGAAAATTACCTAATTGACTGATCCGTTTCAAACTTTCAGACAACAAAATATAACCCATTAGTAAGCTTTTGGCACATTTGTTTCATTCAACTTCAATACCATAACCGTATGCTCGCCCCTTACGCTTAATTCCACTCAAAAAGTTTTGTACAACCTGGCTGCAGCTTCATATGTACGGAAATCCACTTTTTCTTCATGTCTTCCTCAGACTTGACCTCCTTGGGATGCTTCTGTAGTGTAGCTTCATAATATCCTAGTATTTTTCGATGAGCCTTAGTTCCAGTGCGTTGGAGGCGTTCATGTTGGTTTCGTACCACTCCAGGACATCCTTTGGATAGTGGCACGAAGTTAGATCCGATCAGAAGTCCGTAGGGCCCTCCTGTTGCTTCGACAGAGAAGGCAGATGCTTCTGTAAACACTCCTTGAGGTGGATCTGCCTGTTTATAGTCCCGGTAGTTACGAACGGCGGACTCCATTTGCCACATGATGTATTTCTTGGCTAAATCATATATTTCTTGGCAAACTATGTAAGTTTCTGCATCTTTACTTCCTCCGGAACATCAAACTTGTGCTGGGTGGTGAAGTACAGTAGTCCCGGAAGTCCGGAAGTCATCATTCATGATGAGAGAATTAAGGATTTTCCAGGTGTTTGCGCAAAATAAATTCGCCACGTTGCTTTTCGGGTGACGCCATTTTTTCCAATTTTCGTAAAACTGATCGCGATAAAAATAGAGTGTAAACAATACACTTTAAACAACTTCTACACAAATTTTCAAGAGAAAATACCCAATGGGTAATTTTCTAAAGCGTTTCTTCCGTAGTGCAATTTGATGTGGGACACCCTTTAGTATAAAAATTTCTTAGAGATTTCACTTTTGATATATTTTTACATTAATTTTCTTAACAATTTCGTAAGTGTGAAGTGGTTGTGTAAATTGTATATTATATATTTTAGGTCATGCCATGTTACGTGGTGTGTATATTGTATTCTGCATTGTAGCCTGTGAAGCGTTTTAATGTGCACCGACAAACGAAACTTGGAATGAATCGAATAAATTCAATACCAAACAACAATGGCCAGGCCATAACCGAGAGTATCATGAAGACTCACCTGTTAACGGAAAGCTTTTGAATGCCATTTTATAACGATTTTAATTGAAGAAGGATTAATGTTTAAAATTTCCAAACGACAGTACTATTTTGTCTTGTTTCGGATTATATTGCATTATTAAAATGATATACGAGTTGTCTTTTATATGCAAATATACGCAGGACAGCTCAGGACAGCATCACACCTATACTGCCCGCTTCTCGCATAACAGTCCCATTTTCAATGTTGTTTCCTATAGAAATGGGACTGTTATGTGAGTAGCGGCAGTATAAAAGTAGAACAAATCGGTTGCTGGAGCACAAGGATGATAGCCTGTTATAAGGCTAGGCTAAATGGCCGGCACATATATGGCAAATCGGTTTCCAGAGCATGCCAAGCATGCGTTGCAACTGTTATTAACCTTTCAAACGAAAAAAATTAAAACGCTGGAATTCATTTAATTCGAATAATTTTGGTGATTCGCTAGAATATTGGCATTTATAGTTGGCATTAGGTCTCATTTCGACAATCTTTTTCGAGAGTCTTCTGTATGTAAATTTTCAGCCGTTTCGGGTCGATAGGCGAACTTACGTAAAACATATCTGGAAAGCCTCGTATCATAAATATACGACGAGATAAACAAAAACTACAAAATTTCCCTATGTATCGTGACATACCGTAATAAATAACTATTTGATTACAGTGACGGTCACATAACTGGTGACTCCGAATGGCAAATTTTCGGTACCTATCATGCCTAACTGACTAACCTGTTCAGCAACAGAGTTTCTGAGCATCAATTTACACTCCCAACTTTAAGCTTGTACAACCCTCATCCGCTACTCGTGCCACAGGGGGAATATAAGTGAAAGAGATCCCTGGGGCACAATTCATATATGAATGCAATGAAAGTTTATAGTGTTACCGGGTGTTTTTCATCGCACCATCGCACTGCATCAAGGGGCGTTATAAAGAGCTTGCTCACGAGTATGTTTTTGTGTTATTAAAAAGCTAGTGTAGAGTGTCTGAAATAGCGTAGCAGTACACTCTAGCGGTGCCTACTACAACGTGAACACATTTGCACGATAATGAAAAAAGATTTTTTTAATGTTGTACATCCATCACTACTGTTTGATACTACATATAACATTTCAATTATTTGTATCGACGGAAAATTTAACTATGGTTAGTAACAAACGAAATAAAAAAACTCGATTCCGCACAATTTCATTCATTTCGACTCGGCAGGTAACAATAAAATTCCACCCTAAATCAGTTCATTATGGTAGCCGAAGCGATGACCCCTGGGTTCCGCCGCGACCGACGACGGTCCTCCGCGGTACACAAATGTCGCCGTACAGTCAAATGAGTTTCAGTGACATTTCGCTCAAGCGCCACCCTCTTGACCTTTTCGCAGAGGGACGACGAAAGAAAGGCGCTGAAGTACCTCGTTAAAATATGAACTGGATTCTGCTCAGTGTACCGATTCAGGAGCGGAGCTCATTCATTTGTTGCTATTTAGACGACGACGACGACGACGGCCATAAAGCTTGTTTGTGATATTTTGACAAAAACATCATTGAAAAGAAATTATTATACTGGATTACGAAATTGAAAAAACCGTAAAACCGTAAAATGATGGTAAATATTTCAGCTAATCATAACAAAAAGTTACGTTATGCGTTCGTGATAAGAAGTTTTACTGTGAAATAGATTGTTAGTTAGAATAGTGTCATTTTCTAAAACTGAACTTAACCTAATTCGGGAAAGAAAACGTGTCGTTGATTGGAATTGAGGACGGTGTAATTAGGTTCCTGTTCCAGCTAAGAAAGGCTTCACCGGCTTTTATTACTGACCATCAAAGACCTGACGTAGTAATTTACATTTACAGCCCTTTAGCTTTCGCTGGTTCTAACGGAATTTCGTTGGAAGCAGCGTTTTACTCATTCATTACCCTCATTCAAAAACTTCATTGAACTTACGAGTTCTTTGATGTCCTTAGTGGCGCACAACGGACTAAGCCACTGGTGCAGTCCGAGGAAGCGCTTCGGGATAAGCTTCAGTGCCGGGGCGCCCTGGGCGTACGGTCCGCCCAGCAGCGCGGTCGTCATTGTTGTATGTTCCAGCACTACCATCCTATCCGCCGTGGAGTTGACACAATCGGCACCTCTAGTGCTGCAATCGTACTGTTGTAGTGTTTCAATTTTCGATCAACGATTCCACCGCGGCAACTCGGAGCGCTATAAGAACAGCCTGTGTCTTTTATTTTTTTTTAATTTCGCTACTCTTGACAGCACTTTACACTACAAAGAGGGCTGAGTGCCCTTTGAAACCACAAACACTGGGGCAGAATGTGGAGTGATTTGATCTACCTTAGATATATAACACTTTTTTCATCATTTATTTTATTGGATTTTTATTATCACCGCACTTAGCTGCACCTCTTTAGCGTTGCTTTCACACACGAACTATTTGAGGTCGTCCTTACGTTAACCGTGGCAGCGCTATCTCAGTGCATCCTTTCTCTTCGTTATACTTTCATCCAATACACATAAAACAAAACGGAAATTTTCCCTCTTACTCACACGATACTCTTTTACTTTTACGATGCGCTCTGATTGCACCTCCTACACCGTGGGACGCAGCGCCCTAATGTGAATTGTTGGAAGAAAGTGTGTTCCGTCAGGCGTGTCAAAATTTCACGCTTGTTACAATTGTGCTGTGTGTTCGGCTGGTGTGAGCTATTGAAAACCGGTGGGATTGGGGTTCGTTTATTCGTCCGTGGTGGTTTTCTCGGACTTCTGGCCCAACTGCTTCCTGAGTCCTTCGAGTGACGACGATGCCGACGACGAGGACTACGGACTACGTCTACGATGTCTGTAGCATTCTTATTATTTTGATAATTTGTTCGCTCATTATCTTTTATTAGTTTCGCCACTGGGCCGTGTCATGCTATCGTTCACTGACTGGAATTGTGTCCTTCGTCCGACGCCGAGAGCACTGCAAACCAGAAATCACCCGCCGATCGACGACGACGGCGCGCGCGTGGAAGTGAATGAAAAAATATGCTTTGCGCTTTGTTATTGTGCTTCCCTCTTATTTTATATCGTCCTCTGTACGGATTGTTATCGTAAATTATACATATTTTGCATAGAGTTATCTCGAACCGTCACACGGACGCCTATGAATATGTATGTTACCCGCTTGCTTTCACCACATTTTTTTGTTGTCGACAGAAAAACTAATGCAGCACAATTGTCGACTTGATTCGGGTACTGTTTCCCTTGATAACAGTAATGATATCATTTCACCGGAAGCTTCCCGTCGTATCCTGCATGAGTGTGCCTTTGGCGGTTTTGAGATTGTTAGCTTTGCCGTCAAAGCACGATATAAGGCTTTCCATAAATACTAATTTTTTTTATAACAATGCGTATAAATCTATATATTGTGCTAATTGTTCTGTTAGAGGCCACTGGTGTATATCCTTTTTTTCGCTAGTAACTAGAGATCGAACGAGCATCAATAGAATCAGGAAGAATCTAAAAACTATAAAACTGGTCCCCAGAGCCTCGCAGTACCGTCAAAACACACGTGTTATTTGTATCAAGAAACTAGCCCGACTAAGGTCTGTTTTGCGGCAGCAGCTCGTAGCGCACTTATCGATGAAGAGTGTCAATATATATCTGCTGATGCGTAATTATTGAACCACACAATGCCTTATCAGGGTTGCTGCTCGCATGTCGCCGACGATATTTGTTTGATTGGCCAATGTAGGCGCACACACACACGAACGCTCACTATGATGTCTTCCGTTATCGATCGCAGCGGGTCAGCATTGGGGTGTTAAAACACCGTTCTCTTATCATCAGCCGTATCGATGGCCACCAGCCGAATAGCCTGTGAACAACTCAGGTACTGCCACCACAAGTGTAAAGCGTACACGCAGAACTGCTAGCAGGGAGAAAAAAGAACAAAAAAAACAGTTTCAATTAGAAAGTAGTCCCTTTGTCACCCACGGAATCCAACCAGGATACCGCCAACTCCCTACCAACCAAATCATACTTCTGTGTATCGAAGAGCTTCTCGTTCTCGTGCCTGCCCGTGTGGTAGGTACTTGGAAATCTATTTGTTGCGTGATAACACCAATTACAAGACCATAGAACACAACGACCAATACCGAAAGAGACAACAGACGGTATCGTTAAGAGAAACGCGGCTGGGGAGGTGGAACAAAATGAGCTTTTAAGTTAATTAAATATCACTCTTCTGTTTGTCTGCCTTGTCGACCCATGAGATACCGCTTAGCGGCGGCAGCTAGAGAGCCCCACAAACCGGCAACCAACCAAACCGATGGCGATGGCGTCATTTTCAAACGAATACACCAGAAATTCACCGTCAGGCGTTTTAAATAACAAAAAAAAAACACCCAGTCTAACGCTGGAACTGATAAGATTTGTTACCAGTATAGTTATATATATTGGATTTAATTTTATTTTGGGCTTGCGTCAAAGGTAATCAATGAGAAACATCGTCCTCAGCGGTGGTAGTGAAAATGTCACGCTACCGATCATTACGTTTGATTATTTGTTTTTATTCGGCGAGGGCGTGCCGTAATAATTTCCGGTGAATACTTTCCACTGTAAATAATTAAGTAACAAATTTAACTTGGAGAATGTGTCGGAAAAATAACAGTCATAACACTAGCTATAAATAACTTTACTGTAATTGATTTAATAAAATTTAATGTTAAACTGTTAAACGAAACTTGACGACTAAAATAAAAAATAGAGTCAAGCTTGCTCAACTAGAAAAGCCAAATAATTTGTTGTAATATTACTGGTTATAGTCGGTTTATATTATAGTAAAAGCAAATGGATAAAAAAAACTTCTCTACAAATATCGTAAACACGCAAGACACGCAGTTACCGTTAGACACTACCTATATTGATCAACGAAAAGTCTATTCATTCCATGAAAATTCTACATTCCATAAAGTAGCTTGAGTTGAAATTCATTTTCCGGGAGCCAGTACTCATTGTAAAAATTATTACGTTGTTACTAAATGTTACATTCTTTCACTAACTTTCACTAACGTCGGTTTCATAGAAGATTCCAGTTTTGGCTAAGTTTTAATAGCATAGCGATAAATTCGATTAAACTGTTTACTCTCTGCACAAAAACATAGCCTAGCTTCAAACAAAGTAAAGTCTCCGACCTGCTGGTACGAGGAGGCTCTCCTAAGTAACAATTCTAAGTCCACTTGGTTTTATTTGTGTTTTATAACGGTTTTATTGCTGTATTAATAAATACCTCTGGTTTTAGCATGGTCAATATCAAGATGATACAAGTCAAAAACTATTTGCAGCTAGCTATAAAACTACAATAAAACTGTTAATAAAGCAAATTTATCGTGGTTGCTTATACTACGAGGATAAAACTAGTTGGCACCCTGACCAAACAGATTTATTGTTACTATTCTCATGAATATTAGTGTTCAACGTTGAAATCATTTTTTATGCGAGGCCATATTAGCGTTTTTCAGCATTTTTTAGTCGCCAAAAAACAATTTATCAAAACCACACTGTGAGTTGAACAAAAGAAGTTATTTTAATCGGTTTTCATATCAGAATGCCAATAGATTGATTTTGCCAAAAACTAAGATTAACTGATCGGACATATTAGTTTTGTTTAAACAACTTGTTTTTGACAATTGCACAATTTTGATGGCACGTTAATTTTAGCCACTCATTATTCACGATAAAATTTAATGCACATATGCTTCACAACTGCGAAAACTACTGAAACTTTATTATTTATTCTTTTAGATATTTTATTGTGGTCGTTATGTTTCAAGTCGATTGGGATGATCTGACAGCGAAACTTTAACTTTTCTGCTTTTTTTGTCGGAAGATTTGACCACTGCGACCAAAATTTTGCCGAACTCGATGCTATTTTTTAAGTGTGTTCATTAAATATTGGAGGTTGCTGTCACTTAGCAAAAAGCATAATCGGTTTTATTGCTGTTTTCAGCGGAGCGTAAAAACCCTACTTGAGCATATGGCCTGACTCCTCAAGAGGTTATACAAACCCTCTGAAGAGTGAGCCTCTTGCTGCGGTCATCAGAAGGTTCTAGTGGAGCCCATATTTTTATTAGCGGTTTATCGAAATTGGCCTTGAAAACCACTTGAGGAACATAATAAAACTTAAATTTCTACGTGGATTATTACTTTTTTTTAAATTGCAGTACAAACACGAACAAAAATATCCATTTCATTGACAGGAAAAGCAAAACACCATGCATCTCCATTGCATTTTTGCAAATTTTTCTTTACGTTTTTGCAGCGAGGCACAATTTTGAGCTCAACATCAGTATTGTTCCCAGAAAGCCCACTAAAATACCTCTCTTTTGCAACGTTAATGCATATTATCAGTCCAGTAGTTCAAAAGTGATGATTTTTCAATGTTAAGAAAGTAGGTAAAATCGCGTTTTTCAGACCACCCTAACCAGAAAGGACACCCTTAGAGGCCAAATAAGAATTACGGGTCAAATTATACTTAAACCAGAAAAATACAGATAATTTGATCAAAAGCGGAGAAATTTTTTCAATGAAACTGATACAGTAAACGCAAATGTAGTTCTACGTCACTACGTCGTTTTGAACGACATCATTTTGTTAATTAAATTTTTTGCAATTTTAGTATTAAGAATTGAAAATCAAAGAGATAGCAATTTCAAAAATTCGTATCTTTTGTAAAATTTGAGTTGATTTCCTATAACATAAATCCTACAATAATTTTTCGATTGGATATATTCCAGTTAAAAATCATAATTAAACAAATTTTGCTCTTTTTTATGAAAATTGGCCAATTACTTAGATCAACAATAATTCTATGGAATGTAACTTATTCCACTTTGGAAAATTTTAGTATTTGCCTTTTCTTTCGCCAATAAAAATACTTTGCCGACATACAATTTTAATATGTTATAACTATTTTCTCAAGACTGTAAGTAATCTGCTATTTTTTATTCAAAGACAAAGACTTCAAAGAGAAACCACCTGTTCTTCCACTAGAACCAGGCCATGGGCCGAAAAAATAGATGCCATCGCTGAATGCGCTGAAAATACCTTCCCGTGCCCTACTTACATCTTTTATTTGGCACTCTTGATAACCCTTTCCGAGTTCAAATCATTCCAAAAACAATAATTCTTCTTTTAGACCTTTTTTTAATAAAAAATCATAACTTTTGAACTACTGACTCGACTTTAGTGATTTTAGTAGTAAATGAAAGTTATTTCAATGACATTTTCAGAAAAAATGACAGAATAAAGCTTAAATGTTTTATAATTGCTAAAATATCAAACATATTCGTTTTTAAGATATAAGAACCTTTAAAAGACGGAGAGTTTTCTCTCTGAAAAACTCTTGCTCCGATCCTGACAAGATTTGGGACACTCGCTTTATACATAACATATAAGAGCTAAAAATTTTCCATGTTCTTCACAGCTATTTTCACGGTGATGCGTATTTCGAAGGAAAGTCGAAAAAACTGTGTCTCAGCCCCCCGGCACAGCTATTGGGGATTTTCGACCTTAACTCAAGGATGAAAAATAATGTTACTGTGAAATTTTCGCTATTGATACATTGAAGATCGGTGAACAAATAAAAAAGTATTTTGACGTTTATTCATCGTTCTTTGCACCATCGATGAAAATTTTGTAAAAAAGTTTTCCCAAATAAAGTTGTTTCTTGATTGCCAAAAAAATTATGACAAAATATTTTCTTGTCTTGTTTTAATTAATGCTTTTCGATAAAAACCGTTTGAAGGACTAAGTTGAAAGTTCTGCCTACTTATTTCGGCCATCATCAGAAAATTTCATAAACATTTGACACACTAAATTTTGGATATTAATCATAGTTATTTGTCACCGTTATTCATCCTCTGCTTATAGTCCATTTACGACGACAAAACTTCATGAGATTCTGAAACTTTTCGACCTAAATCTGTACGACAATTTTGAAAAATACTGTGATCATTTTTCACAAGATATATTTGAGAATTATAATATATTTCTAAAGGTTTGACTTTCAGATTCTACATCTGCCTGTTATATTTCCATTCTGTTTCGAGTTTTGCTAAGGGTTTTCAAAAGAAGGACGACAGAGCTTGTTAAACTTGGGAAAAGATAAGGTGATGACTTTAAACTAACCTCTATAGAGGGGAAGCAGAAGATTCAGCATACGTTCACGTGTATGCTCTAAGGCAGTTTTCTGTAACGTCCACGTAATGCTCACGCGGGAGTGATGGTCTATAGGCATTCTCAATAATTCAGATTCTTCTTTCAGTTTCGTGCTCATAGTTCTTTATGCTTGCATGTTTGAGGTAACCCTTCTCTCGCCCCTATCGACCGACTTCCAGCAAACAAGCCGTTCGCTGCAGCGATGCATAGAAGCTTCTGAGCCAACAGACTTGTGCTTCGAACTTGCATAGTCATTGCCGAGAGTAATGAAATCCTTCTTCACAGAATTGAACTAACATTCAAGAGTTCAAGCGCTTATAGTTACTTGACTGGAATGTAGTACAACATGGGGAAGTTGTGCTTATCTATTAAATGGTAAAGTAATCCGGGTGTGTCATTTCAAATTACAATCTTGGTGATGTTATTCACATTTTCATTGCAACAGAAAATTGTCCAAGGAAATGAATCGCATAATGCTAGCAAAAAAAAGTCTGTTCCGGTAAACGTTAACAACGTACTAATTTGAACATTCAAAAACCAATACTAGTCAATTAGCCAAAGCTTGATTATACTCTTCAGCCACAAATTTTCCCTTTAATGAAGGCCGCCTTCTTCCCCATTCAAGTGGAACAGCACGCGATGCACACGCTCTAGTAAAGGATAACGTCTAACGTCGCGTGAACCAAATTCGGTGCGCTCTACAACTGCAAGGAAAACTTTCCATGCAACCTGAAAAGCAACAGAGTAAACCGTGTGCCGAAGAAGAACCAACTTAAAACGTACGGTTGTCTTGGGGTTTGTGGGTACATTTAACCACACTTCGTAATCATCAATTAGCGTCATTCTAAAACAGGGTGACGTAAACTATCATTTATGTGCAATCAAATCATTCTGCTTCCGTGTAATTGATCCTATAAAAATAAAATACTAAAGTTTGGAACGTTAGCAATTGAAACTGTAATTGCCCACATTTAATTCACCATCTACGTGACACCCTGTTTGAAGTCTAATGATAGAAACGGCTAAGCCGGTGGCGCTTCTGTTGAGAAAGCTCCGCAACCGACACGGGTGGGGTTGGAAATCCACTCGTACCTTAAAATATTGATTGCTGCTGAATATGCCGAAAGAGAAACTCCGTCATGCCTGGTAGGTTGCACGGTACAGAAGGGCAGGAAAATCGAGCTGGACTTTAACCGGCTAGGTGGGCGGTGGATGAAAGCAAATTATGAAGATGTGGGTATGAGGAAAACCACGCACTGATGTAGAACGCAGTGATAACTGTAGCATAAGTAGGTACAGTACTACTGCCTTTGTTGAAAGTTAATCGAGCGCGGATCATCATCGCAGTGTGGCGAAATGATTTCAGGTTGCTCTTTTTTCGCAAATGTTTTCTTTAGAATTATCGTTTAAAACTGCAATGTTGACATTTTTATCAGATAGTTTACTTGCAAATGCATTCTCTTCTTTGCGACTAAAAACGTGCAGTTAAGAAGCTATTCATCATTTAAAAAAACGGAGAATCAGAGAAAATCAGAACTTCATTAACATAAACGTAAATTGTTATTGAGAATAACCAACCACACTCACCAGTAAATACAAATTAGAGATGCTTAACGGCGCTAGTGATGGAATGCTAATGGAAATCTGAACGAAGCTTTGGTGCTTTTTCTCTTGCATCGGATCAAGCTATTTTCCATCACTCTTGACTCGACAGTAGACCGGGAGGATGGGCGCAGAGATCGAGATCTCGCTTGTATTCTCCTGTGCGGTACGTGGGTTTCATTCTCTTTCTGTACAACAAATTGTATGGTTGGTAGATGTACCAGGATGAATCAATAGTCTGGAAGCGGGTTTCAGTATTCTACCATTTGAACCGGAAAAATCGTAGAAACTACATTATAAGCAAGCATTTGTTCAGTAGAGAACAGTAAAGGGCAATTGAGAAGAGAATACAGTTTTATTCCTCTAGCAGTGTGTGATAATATCATTTTTATTAAAGACTACAATCTATCCTTTAGGATTGATTATGCTTTATCTCCTACGATGTTTCAACCATAAAAGAGTCGTTTCCTTGATCATTTTCAACGAATAAAATGAATAGACAGTTTATGAAACCTATAACTGCCGAGTATGTTGAAATTTCTGTGAAAGAAATATAATTTGTTGTTGAATAGCACAATTTTCTTTCACATCTAGCATGTAGGGCGTTAGTAAGAGCATATGCTTTTCAACTTCAAGAAGAGCTGTATCCCAGGTAATGTTGCGACCAATAATTTAATAGGTTTATAGGTTTTAAAACTATTTTACAATTATTTTCATGTTATTAATAAAAAAGTTGACCACAAACATATTATAAGAAAACTCGAAAAACGAGGATGGTTTTACAAGAGCAGAAAACCTCTAATAATCCAGGTTTTTCAATACCGAAAACCGAATCAAATTTAAACAACAACAATAAAGGATACACATTAGCATTTAACATCACGCAGTAGCAATTGATAAACAAATACATCATCAGTAATTTACACACTAATCGCGGTCCGTTTACACTATAACATTCCCACCGAATCGATTCGTGAAAACTCAGTTGCATTTTCCTTTTCATCCTATAAAAGGAATAATAACGAAAAGACTAATGAAAGAGCACCGTCATTCACTTCGCTACATGTAATAAAAAGTCATGGACTTTACACTAAATGGATCGTGACTAACATCCAATCGTATTTATATGTCATTAATAACAATGCGTTTTTGGGAAAACATTGTTTCGTGCAGGGAAAAGGACCACCTGCGTCATCGATTAAAACTGTGAAATACTGGCTGGATTACGAACTGCAAAAATGCGACCACACCAGCCCCATTTGTAACTACCATGCCGGAAAACATAAAAAAATCCATTTTAGATCACTTTTCACGACCGGAAAGCAACGTTCCGTATGATAATAGAACTCGGTAGGCTCAATGGTTCAGTGTAGACAGCATTTGGCAGCAACATTTAAATCTGACGAACGTCGGAAAATAAACCAGCCGGACGGAAGTCTTCGTGATGTTGGCGAACATTAATAGTATCATTATTTTGATTAACCATGGGACTACATTCTTAAATAGTTTTACCTATAAATAGGTTGAGGATATGTAAAATTTGGTCTAAACCACTCAGAACAGTGGCGAATCATCTGCATGTTATCCTCTTTATAGGACAGACTGGTAACAAATGGCTTGCGCTTCGAACCCATTTTTACCTACGAAGCTGATGTGCAAAATGTTCAACACGATGAGAGCGTTGGTTCAGCGATCTCATTGAACAAGCATACTAACACATAGACTAACCTCGTGATTTATGTTTTGAACCTTGAATGAGGTCAGGCATACAATTAAGTTTTTATAACGATAGTTTTTACAATTTACGGTAGATTAACGGTAGAAGAAAACAATGAAACAAACATCCCGGAAACAAGCTCTATCGAGAGTACAATATTTTCGGAACTTTTAAAAGATCAGATTTGCATAAAAATGAGTATGAAAATCAAAACATTGGGATAAACTGCTCCTCACGAATAAACAATTTTCTAAACTAATTTGAGATCCCTTAGAAAAAATGAAAACTATGTCATGCATTCTGCGTTATGTTGCCGTGAAGAACGAGAGGCACAGCGACACACGCTGGTTTACTTTTATCGAACATCAGCAGCCGGCTGAAAAACTATCATCAACTAAGCATCAACTAGAGGGCGTTTCGTGGAAACTATTCTTTAACATTTTAATATTCTGACAAATTTAAAAGTACATATGGGAACTGTGGGCAAAACCCGACAACCCTAACTATGTCAATGTAAATCAAGTAATGGAAGCTGCAAGATACGTTATTATTTTCTGCATTCGGCATTGTGCTGCCATGAAAAGAAAGATAGACTTGACACAACGATACTCGCAGATTGCTTTACATTGCATTTTGCAGTGTGCTGTGGTAAAGGAAGTTTGACATGAGGAATCTCACTGATTTCAATTCAAAACACATTTCCAACTTATTAAACACTTTGTAGGATTAGGCCATTGATACAATAAGGGCTGACTGATATGTGAATCTACTAATCAACCGATGCCGCTAATAACAAAGTAAAGATACTTCTTCCCTATCGGACACATTTTATTAAATATCCAATAATGAATGATTTTCAATCATAAACCTTATCACCGCAGCGATACATCGCTAATCCAACGTTCTTGGAAACGGATTATAAGCATACCTTTATCACCAGTATCAGTATGAATAGTACACAGCAGATTTTTTTTTTGTTTATATCTTTTTCAATCAGGATTTATTGGGGGTTAATTTAATTATCGTCTGTAATGGATTTACCTCGCAGATTTTGTTATTTAATCAGTTTGAAAATTTATTTAAAAGAAATTATTCCAAACAACAAAACTATATTCCATTGCTTCTATTTAACTGCTCAACTTTTGCTTACCGATGTCTACGGAAGAGGCACAAATCTTGAGGTCAACTGCCTTCTCCATTCCGGGGAAAATTTTAAGTAATTTTCTTTAAACTACTCTCCACCCACCTGTTTTATTATCTTTCCACCGACACAGCCGATGGATGCAGTGGCCGGTTTCGTTAATGATAGCATACCCAAAACTGCGATGATCTATACTGTGAATAGATTAACAGCAAGTATAGCAACCATAATAAGGAAAGTGCGAAGCCGACGAGAGCTTTGCTCCGCACGGTGCCATTTTTCTGCCTTGTAGCAGCCACACTCCTGGTGATGCTATATATGGTTGTAAAAGTCCATTGAACTTCGCATTTCATGGTATACTTTTCGATGAAGCATTTTTTTTCTCTCTCGTTATTCAAACCACCTCCTCTTCGAGGTTCATAAGCGCGAAATCGCCGGTCGAGTCTACGTGAGACTACCGTCGAGGTCGTTCGAGTATGCGAGGCTCGCCGCATAATAAAGCTGCGCGTGTATAGCGAACAGGAAAGCCGAAGAAAATCTGTGTACGTGTACTGGTATGGTTGCTATCCCCCCGGGTTGTCAGCTACTTGATCAAAAGCTACGCAAGTAAATGATTTTAGTGGGGTGGGTGATTCAATGACGGATGATGGTGCGTCATTGTATGTTTAGCCTGGTTATCTACAAAATATTTCCACCACCACAGGCCAATGCTGACACTGCTGACGGGCTTTAGCGAAATTTTGTTTCTTCCTACGAAACATTGTACTACTCAACTGACTTTGCAAACGAATCGAATAGTGTTGAGCGGCACGAGGGACATAGATAAGCTCGTTTATGTCAATTAGCATCCATTTGAGTCACGAGAGTGTAAACAAACTGGTAAAAAGGCCTTTGAATCGTTCAATTCGTTTGTTGCACAGCTCTGTGAGAATCGAAAATGTGGACATTGCAAAGAGTGAAAATTTGAAAACATAGAAATATAAATGGATCTGACGCATCTGATGTGACTGTACGCTTTCAATCGTGTCCGGAACAAGAGAAAGGGGGAATACGGTTCTTCCGCAACTAGACCTATTCAATAACCCATTTCTACACTCTGTTGCGAGTATATGGGAAAGCAACCGGTATAACCTTCAAATGGCGCAAGGACAGCCCTAAGCTTAGAGGGATTGCAATAAACATTACACACATCTGCCATAAGTACCGTCTACCCACATCATTTGATCGTCATTTACCTGTACGTCGTAGGAATCATACGAACGCTTGATTTTTCGCACAACCTCACACCAACATTTTCATCGCCTTCATCCGCAATATACTCTATCTTCGGTAGAAGAAGCACCTAACGACCGCTGCACCATGAAAATATTTACGAAAAACGCCGTTAGCAATTTGGAACCGTTCCGCAGTCCCATCATCCTCCACTTTCACTCACAGCCGAGCCTCGTCTCGCCGGTTCAACGAAAACCAACGAAATTCTTTCGCCCCGCGTGATGTACCTGTCACATCATCATAATAGCGTCATCAGAATGTTTATTTTTAATACGCTCTATTCGGTGTGTCACTTGGAAGAAATGAGGTGGCCGCACTGCAAGTCAGTCAGTCAACTAACCACAAAGCGCGATGAACGGAATTCATTTTTTATTCAGCAGTTTTTGCATTTCTGCTAGACGTCGTATGCAGTTTCACCTCAGGCGGGTTACGGGTAGACAACGCCACCGTTCGGTTTAAGTGGGTAACAAATCCTTATTCGGTGGAGTGCCATTTCCCACCGAGGCCACCGCAGAGGGGCACCGCAAACAGAGGAAAAAGATTGTAGCAAAATAAAGAAAATCATTTATTTCAAGATCCGAATGCCTCGCTTGATTACCCCAGGTTCCGCGCATCCAGTCTACACTTGGAAAATAGAGCATACGATAGTGAAGGAATGTCTGAGGCTCGTCATGAATGTAGCTCAAGTGGAGAAAATATACACTTCAGGGCGCAGTCCCGTGTGCTAAGTAAAGCATCGAATGATGGAAACTATTTTCCACCGGTAAAATAAAATAGACTACCCGTCCCAGCCCCCACCCACATCTACGTGGGAAGTCTCACGTGTCTTCACGTGCAATAAATGACTTCTTATGGAGCTGCTCGGCACAAGTAGGAAACTATCGTCCGCTTCGCATGGCAGATCCTTACGTGCCTTGAGAAGAGTGCTCATGGTTGTGAGATCTGTAGTACCCCCCACTCGGCGCGGAATGCTAGACATGCTCCTTAAACGTCGTTGGGTAGCGCATTTCCGATGAATGCCAAAGGTAATCATGGGACAGAAAAGTTGTCCTCTGAAGCGGACATTTCGGTTCCGCAAGTGCTTCGTTGCTGTTATGACAAATATGCCAGTGACAGCCCGGATGACAGCTGGGGGTCAGTGTTGCAAAGCTGGGAGGCTTTTATCAACTTTGAGGCATTAGAGGCGCCTGCTAAGTTCACCAAGCAAGTGTACCACTACTAGGTGGTATTTTGCATTGAGTGTTGCAGAGAAAGTTTTTTATTTATGTTATCGCTTGAAGGCGCTAGGTGGAGGGGTTCGTTCTATATGCACACTGTTGCAGTCAACAAGTGTTGTTTGATATTTTCACCAACCACTGTATTGCTCTTTCATATGCATCAAAAAGTTCATGATGGTTTTCATTCTTTTCTAAGTTGCTCGCACAAGACTTTAAAAATTGGTGCTAGACGTTTGATTTTAACTAACCAGTATTTCTAAAATAATACAATTATACCATACAATGAAGCATAAAACTCCTTCAATCAAAAAATTGGATTAGATCGTCACATCAAAGCTATACAAATTGGAATTCTTTAAATTCGGAAACAATTCACGCTTGATTTATTTCGAAGTAACGTCACGTAATTATGTTATCTGAACACATCACCCCGTCGGTGTGAAACGAAAAGTTTTTCAATTTGTTCAGCACAATAGAAGCAGTAGTGATGCACAGTTTATCCACAAAGTACTAATGCATCCGACGCGCGCCGAATAGAACAACAGAAGAGAAGCTTCTCAGCGAAACTTTCAATTTATTCCGAGAAGAAATTTCAATGGTTTTCCGACTGCAAACTTATGTAATATGCCGTTCACGACTATAGAAAATTTTATTCCTAAACGCCGTCGAAGTATTATTAATCGTATATTAAGTTATCAAATAATATTAGTACGATCCACTGAAAAAGTGTTAAAAGAAAAACCCATTTAACTTTTATTAAAATTAGCTACTTCCTGCGATTAATGACTGCCACAGAAGCGGAAGACAGCAAATTTTCAGGATAAGGGCGATCTGAAATATGGTTTTCTGAGCAATCGGATGACAGGCGCGCATTCAGGGAGGTCACAATTTACGATGCCCCGTTCGCCTAGACAGGAAAGCTTCTTCGCGGATGCCAACTACACATAGGTATAAAAGGCATACAAAGGCGTATTCCAGAACGGGGACGAATCATCATTTATAACTCGGGACGGCGACGGTGTGGCATAGGAGCGCATCGAAACCGTCTTTTCATTCGACCGCATCCCAAAGCTGCTTCGATCGATTTCTTTTGTCGGATAGTTGGTTTACTATACAACAATCTTGCGACTGAAGCAAACTATGTTGAGGCACTTATTCACACCCTTCTCTCTCGGTGTTATCGGCCACCGGAACACCCTCCATGCAGCTAATGTTGGTCTGTAATATCAAACCAGAAAAAAACGCCAACATAAACAAGACGAACGTGGTGAAAAATAGCGTGCTCTCTTGTGCTACTTTCGTTGCCAACTGCCCTAGCATCCACACTGCGGACCGATAAAGGACACTATCGCATCGACAAACTAACGCCCACATAATAAGACTGTAAATAGAAGGCTTGTGCGGCGAGGAAACCGAAGGCAAAATGTGCGATTAGCATGTGATGGCCACGTTGGCTGCCAGAAAGGAGTGTCCTACGAAAACGTTTTAGTGTGATTATATTTATCCGTTTATGTGCGTTGTTGTTGTTTTTTTTTGTCTTTTGCCTTCGCAGCGCGAGCGGTTGTTTCCGGTGACCACTGGCTTACAAAGCATTGTCCGGATGGAATTGCTGGCCGAAAGCGTCAAGCGGAAGTCTTGATAATGAAGAAAAATAATCAAAAACTCAGATGCTGAAGATGGCTTTTGCAAGTAGGAATGAACAGAAGTATATTAATTGGACGACAATTTTTTTAATTTACTAGGCATCTCTCTCGCTGTACTAGTTTTCCCGCAAATTAAATACTAACTTCAAAGAACGAATGGTGATGAAATATTGCTATTAAATAAGGCTACGAAAATCCGATGAGATCCACCTTTTTATGAAAAACTAAATGATATTTTTATCGAGACATAAAATTTGAAATTGAAATAAAACACAGATAAATGCAATCAATGATCATCAATTTGACTTCATACGAAAGATAATTCTTTGCCATTTTATTTGAAAATGATTTGCTTCAATTTTCGACCACTTCTTGCTTTTTGCTGTTAGTTTCCAAAGTGTAAAATTGCATGTTGTATATGACCAAACACTTGAAAGAGAAACACAAAAATAGTTAAATAGTTACGTCATGATTACGTACACTCAAGTCTTTTTTTACACGGGGGATACGTGCCGTGTAAAAAAACCGCGTTAATTCGAAAAATGTTGTAAAAAACCGCGGTAATTCAAAAATCGTCATAAAAAAAACCGTGTTAATTCAAACATCGTCATAAAAAACCGCGTTAATTTAAAAATCGTAAAAATAAACCATGTAAAAAAAGACTTGAGTGTACAGCACTCGTGCGCTAATTGCACGTCCTCTAAACGCACTGTCTTTTAATTGCACGTCCGCTAGTTGCAATTAAAAAACAGTTATCTGTCAAACTACACGTGGTTTCCTAGGTGGTTGCTATAAACAAAAATGCAGCGTTGCCGAATAAAAACTCTCTCTCTGCATTACGTAGATATATTAGGGTAGTTGATCCAGTAGTTGTGGTAGTACCAATAGTTGCGCTACTATTCATTATTAATGCATATTTTCGTCACCGTAGCATTTTAGATAAAACAATTACATTCATTATATAAAACAGGTTTTTAGAAGTATTGGTAGTTAGACTACACCATTTAAAATTAAAGCATTATTTGCTAAAATGCCAATTTTCCAAAATATTACGCACAGTTGGAGCGCACAACTATAGGCGCTCATCTATAGTTTTGCTACGATGTTTTTTCACTTAGCAACCTAGCAATGTATATGGAATAACACAATTAAAGGAACATCAAACTTAATTAAGGAAACATTAGCGCAACTGTTGGTACAATATAATTGAATCGGAAAATTCATTTTTTCTTTATAAAGCTTCTCGTACAACGAAAGCAATTGTCTTGCCTTGTGACAAATACCTTGTATTTGATAAATTTATATCCCACAAGCAATAATTGAAGCATATACCTCAATAAACAAGCAAAATGAAGGTATATTGTGCTTAGTGGCGCAACTAATGGATCATCTACCCTACAAACAAATTATTACAAATTTTGCTAAACTTTGACGCATTGGACACCTGTTCATTAAGCTTTTGGTTCGTTTGTAAAGATTTAAATGTTTTTCCAAAAATCTAGTTCACTTGTGAATGCCTCTGAAGAGTTCTTTAGGGTGATAACGCATCACGTTTTACAATAAATATTGGCAGCCATCGTGCAATTAAAAAACGAAATTCGCTAGTCGCATCGCCTCATTCGTGCAATTAGCGAACGAATGCTGTATAGTCATATACAAGCAAACAAGAACGAAAAAATACACCCGTCGGTAGATTTAATTCCAGACTTGCCGTGTAAACGTCGACAACGTACTGGTTTGCTTCTGCCGCACTGACCGAGTAGATAACATAACAGTCTATCTGCTCGGTGGTAGAAATAAAACACAGGCATACAATTTGTATGATACAATAATATCGCCGCATGAGGAAGTGTGTGACGTGTACACGGGGAGTGAATTGGGAGAATAAAACACAATTAGGTTTTAGGCTATATCTAATATAGCGGGCGGTAGTAGTTTAGTTAATAAAACAATCGGGTTCCAACCGAAAGGGTATGAGAAATGAGGAAGGCAACTAGAAAAAAACGCCCAACATAGCACTAGGCACAGCTCTAGCTCATAGCACAAGCCCCTACCTAGCGCCTCAACGTGGCCACGCCTAGAAATACTTCAATTTGTCTAATTGAGTAACCAAGCGAAAAGGTGCGGGGTCCTACGGTTTTCAGTTCCTAACCTGACAACTGTAGTTTTAGGCAACCATTGAACCACACGACTTTATTTTCAAGTGTTATATTATTTAAACTAATATTTTATCTATTTTCAGAGAGCGAAATAAGGTGTTATATCATTGACCAATTGCAGCCTGGCTACTGGTCTAAATGCCATTAGTTCATTCCCGAGGGTCCGAAGTATCACTTAACCTTTATTAGCGAAGATACTTCCAACGACTGTAAATAAAACACTATCTATATGGGAAGCTATGGCAGATAATGCACGAATACGGTTTTCCGGACAAACTAACGCGACTGATCAGAGCTACATTGGATCGAGTGATGTTTCGCACGCATCTCTGGGACACTCTCGAGTCCCTTCGATATTTGGCGGAGTACAAACTGAAAGCGGAGAGTGGCGGAGGCGTATGAATCACGAGCTACAGGCAATGCTTGGGGAAACTCCCATCGTACATCTAGCGAAAGTTAGCAGTCTACGGTGGGCCGGACACGTCGTAAGGATGCCGGAC
Organism: Sabethes cyaneus; assembly: GCF_943734655.1. Lineage (NCBI taxonomy): Eukaryota > Metazoa > Arthropoda > Insecta > Diptera > Culicidae > Sabethes > Sabethes cyaneus. Next base: position 84,143,950 of record NC_071355.1, on the reverse strand, counting down.
GACAGTGCGACGAAAACAGTCCTCTTCAACAACCCCACCGGCACCAGGAACAGGGGGGCCCAACGTGCACGATGGCTCGACCAGGTCGAAAGCGATTTGCGACTTCTGAGACGACTAGGGAATTGGCGACGAGTGGCCCAAGACCGAGTTGAATGGAGACGAGTGCTTGAAACAGCACGAGCCACCCCGGCTCTATGCTGCTGAAGAAAGAAGAAGATTTGGGAAGCGTTTGGTACGACAGGTCCACGCGTTCTTCCTTTCCCTTGATTTCAAGAAGTTTAATGCAATTAGGTATTATTGCTGGTTCCATTTGATTCCTTTGAATTCTCTCTGCGGTACATACTGCACAGTTGGCCTGGCCGTTGACAAGAAAAATGATTGATTCAAGTAATCGTCACTTTCCAGAATGCTTTCAAGAATTGCCTGTGTTAGTGTGAGATTAGATAAAACAATCGGGTACCAACCGAAATATCGTGGATGCGAACCCCATCTACCATCACCCGATATATCTTTTGTCTATATCGAAATTTTCCAGTTCCTGCAATCATTCTTCGCATCAGACATTTTCTCACTTTCCAAAATAGTCAAGTAAAGTTAAATCACATTATCTTGGATGTCAATCACAAATCATTACGCGAAATTATTCATTCACGTTACTTTCAAACAAGCAATTATGGTACTCATAGTGTGGCATGTTGCACCGTCTTGTTGAAACCACAGTTTCCCCACATAATGACCGCTTAATATTGATACAAGAATATAGAGGTGATCATTTTTTCATGATGCAGTGGTGATTCGGCAATGACACGAAGATGCCCTTTGCCCCAAGCGCAGCAGTTTTGCGAATTGACATATCTGTAACAAAAAATGAGCCTTATCGCTAAACCAAATTTTCTTGGGAAATTCGGAATTAATTCTTGAATAAGTTGAATTTTGTAATCTCCAGAAACTATCCGCAAAAGCCACCATAAAATCGATGAACACGCTCCAAAATTCAGCATGATGCTGAACGGACTCATTTGATACGTTTACACGCATACGTTTACAGCAACAAAACTATAAAGGAATTGAAATTTGACATAAGGGGATTTTTTCAAATCATCGTATAGGTTTGGTCCAAAGGGTCTCAGAATTCTGAATTTGGAAATTTCGCAAACGAGTATAGTTTATTGACTTAAATCAAAACAGTATTTGATTTTTTTTGCGATATTTAAATACCCTTTAGTGAAAAAAATTATCAGTTAATTTGAAAACAAAACTAAAAATTATGACATCAAAAATATACCATTTTTGATTTTTTTTTTAATTTTTGTGGAAAAATAGATATAGGCCATTAGTTCCATTGCCAGGCTTTTAAAAGTTATTTTGAGATAGAGCAACTTTTATGAACGAACTTCGTACAACAACGACCTTCATAAATTTTTCAAACTAGAGATTTTTCAAGTAATATATGAGTTTTCAAAACAAATATCAATTTTTATGTGATTTACAACAAAAATGGACCATAATTCTAACTAAAAATAAGCAAAAGAGCATAATCAAATGTCGATGCAGAGGATATAAAAATTACATTCAACGTGGCGACTTTGTTTTCGCGTTTTCCAGCGAATGAAAACATGACTATTTTACATTTATTTCATATTTGAGGGTAAATTTTATAAACAAACGACAGGAACACCCACGGGAAGCCCTCTTCCACCTTTTCTAAGCGAGCTGTTTATGGCAAACAGAGAATAAATTGATACAAAGAAATATTCTACAAATTTTCCATCGGCAGTCGCGATATTTATACGATATTTGTCTCTTTAGGCTTATATAAATTTGAAAAAAAGTTAATGCCCCCCCCCCCTTCCTTCAAAAATTTTCGAAATATGAAGGCCCTTCATTGAAGGAGCAAAAAATAAAGTGTTATATTATTATGTTACATTCTTGAGTGATAAGCAGATTTTTTACAGTTCAACGAGTTTACATCTCTAAATTATCCAATATGTGCAAAGTTAAAGTAATTTTAGTTTTCCTGTTAGTCTTGATCAACTTTCTTTCACCAACTAAGCTTTCTGGTTCCTGATGCAAGTCAGAGGCAACTATTTTGCTTAACCTTTATGTTCCCCACGTCGAAAGTCGGGGTGCTTGCAATCAGACTTTTGGTGGCATTTGCTTTCAATTTCGTTCCATTTTAATTCAACTTGTTGTACCCCAATTTTTGATGTTGGGAACGTAAAACTCAAAGATGCAGCTTGTTTACCATGCATGCAGAAAGGATGTCACTGAACTGTTCGAAACTTGAAATTTTCGGAACGGTTTTCATCCTTAATATACAAAGGTAAACATGTTATTGTTGGAGAACAAGCATCAGCTGAGCAATGGCCTGATATTCATGACTAAAAGGTTGACCAAGAAACAAGCGGTTTCAAACCCGAATAGTTTCAGAGATTTGTTATGTCGATAGCACAGCATATGCGTTCCAAGTAAAAAAGTGGTAGAGACCTAAACTGCCATTTTCACACTATGATTAGATTACAATACTATTTCGTGGTTACCGAGTTATAGTAAGTGTCACGGACAGGGATGGAAAAAAATCGTTTCTAGCGATCAAGATCATAGAAGCAATCAGATTCAGATTCATTGGCATCACTACTTGTAAGCGACAAATACTTTGTCGCGATCCGTACAGATTACGACAAACCTCATGTCAGATCATATTCATTGCATGATTGCGTTGAGAAATATAACAGATACAGACGATTGGTTGTGTGCATCGTATAAATCACAATACAAACAACATGTGTGACCTTTTTTCTCGCAGCTAGGTAACACTATGGTCGACTGCTGAGACTGTTTAGAGAACAAAATCTTGTGATCAACGCTAAAGATTCACTGTTTGTCATGATCTGTACGGATCGTGATCTGTGCGTGTGGCGATAATTCACAGATTTTATCAAAATCACTGATCTTCCATCCCTGGTCACGGATTTGGATTATTCAAAAAAAAAACCAGAAAATTGACTGAGTGACATAAAAGTTTAAAGTAAAATTCAAATAAAGATCAAGTTATACGTTTGTGGTTCTCTAAGGTGATCCTGTGGCACTTCACTATTATCAAATTGGTTCATCTCTACCAGGATGCTTACTTTATGGTCGAAAAATATTGAAGTTTGGTTCGGTTTGAACTAAAATTTAAGCACTATACAAAATTTTTGTATTAAATTTTTAATAATATGTAAAAATAAACGCTGGTTTCATGTCTTTTGTTCAGCTATTGAAGGTATGATATATTTTTTTTTGAGACCAGGACATTTTCAAACTTGTATAAGCCTTATTGAAGAGGAATTTGAAGTTTATAGAAAATCCTCGAACACCAGCAATTCAAGCCTCAGCAGCCTCTCAGTTGGGATGTTTTTCTTGATTTTCAATTTCGTACACATATTTTTGTTTTTTAAATCCGATTATTAGTTTGTAACAGCACATTTGGTCGCAGACAAAAATTGTGTAAATTTTTGGTAGAATCGGAGCCAAGGTTGATTCGGATCGATTTACGTATTTGGGCTTGGAACGCCCCTCAAGTAAAACGCAACACCTCTATGTTTGGGCTACCTACCGTCCGTACAGTCTCCTGCCGTGCATGAAAGTGAATCGAATACAAGACATTTCATTTTTAGGCGTTTTCTTAAACTATCATCTAACAGCAGATCATTCGCAATTAGAAACTCAGAGACTCGAGTTAAATTCCCAGTAAAAATAGCCTCAAGTCTCAGCTACACCGCAACTAACTTGAAATTTGACGGAAGTTACAATAACACATAAGCAAAAAATTTGGCACAAGGTCATTGAACGCCTAATAATTATTTTAGTCTATATCGGATCAAACTACGGCCTTCGAGAAAATTATTTCAACGTATAACGGTTATTTGTTATTCAGAAAAAAATCGCGTAAAAGCACTTCAACATATTGAAAAGCTTCTCCCTCGTCGGATATTTGTGGTTCATCTTTGCCGGAAATAAGTACCTGTTTCTTTTCAGATAAAAACAAACCATCATGCGTCTCCATTGGATTATCATCATTTTACTTCTTTAACACAAGGTTACTAGCGTCGTTGTATTTTGTACAGCGTCTGTGGCCAGTTAACGCCATCTCGGTATATCTCGGAATTCTGGTAATAAAGAAAATTATTGTTCTCTGCAAGGTTGATCCGCAGACCAAGATTTTCCTTTCGTTCTTCGGGATTAATGGAGGCGCCTGGTATTTTAAAATTAACCATAGATGCAGCGGTGATATGAAAATTATGAATCAGATTTTATAATTTTTCTGAAACGAAAAATTCGCCAGTTTTAGCAATCAGTATCACATATCCGATAATGATTGACTCACAATCGCTGAGTGTGTCTCATAGTGGCTGGACGCCCAGATACACATATTTAGTTACACAGAATAACATTTTTCGGCTATAGAATTGTAAATTACTGAAAAAATTTGTTGACTAATGAGTGCCTTAATATTATCGAGACAAAACATTTGTTTGGACTGATTTATTAAATGACCGAATAAAACCGAAACCTCTGCTCTTCTATGTCACACACAAAATCAGTGTGACGGATAGAGCGAGTCGACACTGTTTCAGTGTAAATCTTCAAATTGGCATGCTCTCGTACTCTGCTGGAAAACACAGTGTAGAACAGACTTTTAACACGCAAGCAAACGCTGGGCGATATTTCAAATAGACGGCATAACTGCGATGCAGGTATTCGAAAAATGGTGCTCCCCATGGTTGTCTCTATTACCCCAATTGAGGAGTCAGGTGTACATAAAATTGATTTATAGCTTTACATTCCGGCGCCCGACAGGTGGTGAGTCATCGGAATCGAAATGGTAACACGCCTCCGGGGTTCGAAAACGCTTTAGCCATAAGCTCTAGAATGTTGCACTATTGAATGTTTTTTGTAGATGTAGGTACATGTAACTAAGCTTAACCATGCTTACATACGTGAGGTTTCAAAACGATACAATGAAAATTTTGCTCCCCCGCCTGCAGCTACTTTTCACCGGTGTTTACGGTCGCTTTACTGCACGTTTCGCCAGATCGGGATGTTGATTTTCTGCACTTTCACGGTCGATTACACCGTAACGAAAGTATGCCATCTGTGAAAAGGGATTCATGGGGGTCGTCGGTAGCACGCACGCACACACGTGCGCGCAGAGGGAACTGGGGAAGATCAAACAACTTGAATCACAAGCCAAGGTGCGAAGATCATGGCAGTAAACTGCGCCCTCGGCAACATAACTTTACGGGGAATCATGCCATCGCTATTTAAGTTCACTACATGCTGTGCTTTTAGCAGTAGGCAAGATGAAAAGCGAAGGAAATCGACTCAAAAATTTATGCAAGAGAGAGAGAGAGAGAGAGAGAGAGAGAGAGAGAAAGAGCGCGCGCTTTATCCGCGAGGGTTTAGTTTGGGCAGATGTTTCGAAATGTATTTTTAATAGGACATTGATTGGAATATATGATTATAAATTGATTGAAACGAAAATGGTATTTTTATTTCAGCATAACTCTACTAACATTTAGAATTTATTCTTGATCAAGGAACAGTATAGGTTAGACTAAAACACTAGACTTTAGAAAGTAAAGAGTAAGAGCCCTTTCACAACTTTCCTTTGGGTGGGGTTTCAACTATTTATTTCTACCACCTTATATAAAACAAAGAGCAAGGTCTGGTACTAAAAAACTGTTGCAATCACTTTCAACATTCCAGAAAATGAAATTATAAGCGCTGTTGACCAATGTATCACCGTATCGCCACGCCAGCCACCGTGCAGCGGTCCAGTGAGGGAAAATCTAACCACAATTTTCACCACATTGCGGACCAAGCAGAATTATTTATTTCGAAGCTGTACGAAAGCTCGAAGCATTCAGCGCTGGCCGGCTGTCGCTCCATGTAGTCAGCTAAAGCGATCCAATCTCGGTCAATCTTATCTTGTGTTATATGTTCATTCAATGGGACAGTTGGCCGTCCCATGCGATAGTGAACGAGACACAGACTAGAAATCTAAAAAAAATCCAAATAAAGGGGAGCTTTTCCATTCAATTTTTCCCTACATTGCCTATATAAATAAGAGATGAGCGCACACCCATCAAAGTCGAGCACACTAAAGCCCATGGCTGAACGAGGATCGACGGACGATATAGAAAACACGAGCCAGAGGTTTGCTCGAGTTTGCCGACGTAGAAGATGGCCTACCACCCATCGTAAACAAATTTTACACTGAACGAAACCAGCACCGTAAACGGTTTTCTGATGTATTATTCAGATTTTTATCGTTGTTGTATAGCACTCATGAGATTGTGAATATTTTTTGTTTTGAGTGCGAACAAGCATGTAGTATTTCGTAGGTGTGCTTTTATCAAAAACATTGGGCAGCAGTGTCCTGTCCAATATAGTAGAGCGCCAAAAGCGTCTGTAGAATTGTTTACATTTAGAGTTACTATCGATTTTTCATGCTTTCATGAAACCTTCAACTTTTTCTCTAGCATTCCATTACGGACATAGACGTACAAATAGCGTACGAGTTACGAACTTACTGGCTGGCCAGGCTGGTGTATATTTAGAATGACTATTTCTATTTTCCGGTCACGAAAAGTCCATGTGAGCACAATTTAACTTTTTTTCAGACGGCGTAGAGTTTCACTGCTCTGCTGTCTACTCTGAAGATAAAACTTTTTCGCAATCCATTGTGTTTAATTGCCTCAACAGGCTGTTGCTGCTGCCAAATGTTCATGAAAGCTCTAAACGTGATGCGAAAGGAAAACTGGATAATATCATCTCCTCTCGATGCACTTGCAAACCTTGAATCCGGACAGCAGCAAGAGCTTTCTCGCGCAACCATCGACCCCACATCTACCACTTTACTATGCTACGCAGAAATGGTAAGCTCCCCTATTCGGGAGAGTTAACTACCCGCACTGCTGGTAGACATGTTGCATAGCAATCAATGATGCATTTGAGAGTGAATCCTGATGTTTGTCAGATACCAAAGCGTGTGTAGATGCCGCTTTTCGACATCCGGGTGCTGCGGCGTGTGAAATGTCAATGAACTAAACTATGCATACCTTCATTTAAATTTGTTTGTTACGATGAACATGATGACAGAGCAGATAAGGCTATTACAAGTTGCAATGTGCATAGTAAAACAGATGTAAGAAAATATATACCTCGCATCAAAAAAAGTCATAGCTAAGACCGTCAATGGAACTTTACGGTTTTTACTAATAAAAATAGAAAATGGTGCCTTCAAATTTTGTGAGATGAGGAAACGCGCAAGCAAAAAGTCAACAAAAGATCGTTGAACCTGACGTACGATACCCATTAATGCCGGCACGTGTTCAATTTGTTTTCAATTTTGGCTGCCATGAAAAAGAAAAAAAATGGTACAAACAAAACAAGCGAAGCAACACCAGATGTACACGTATCACTGCAGAAACAAACATTGTGCCACTACATGCGGAAAGAAAGAAGCTTGTTGACTGTCATGCTTATCTTGGCAAATAGCACAGAGAAAGTACCGGAATCAACAGAAACCCATCCATAGGGTAGAGATAACGAGATCGCCGCAACAAAGCAAAGGGTTGATACTGCGCTTAGCTCGGTGGAAAAATGGAAACCTTTTTTCCGCTTTATATTCTTACCTTTTTCATGGACCCAACAGACACACATGCGAGACGGAGTTGTAACGGCATTTCCATGAATACATTATGCTTGGTTGTGCAAAACAGACAGTATAGCACGATCAACCGTGAACCATTTCTACTTATTTTTTTGCAAAAATATGTGTAATAGTTCAACTGCAGTGAAAATTTCGTATTTGCAATTAAAAATTTAGTGATGTTTTTATTCAGCACATCGTTAATAAAACTGGTTAGGAAATCATTCGAGATATGAAAATGGGAACTAGAACCGCGCCCTCTTCCTAGAACATACTTAAACTCCTGTAGTGCAGTGAGCGCGTTGCGCGTTCTATTTTCCCCCTTGGACAGACGATAAGCTGAGCCGCGTGAAGAGCAGGCCGAGGAAAAGTGACACAAATGTGTACGACACACTTTCACCGACCTTTCGACGACCAAACCAATCCACAAGACCAGCTCCAGCTTCAAGCCATAGTGCTCCCCTATGACCGGTTGTGAAGATAAGCGCGGCGTGGGGCGGTTTTTTTCGAACGGCAACGAATAGAAGGAGTTTAGTAGCGTAAATAGACCCCGCAAGGTGTACCGTTCGTTCTTCAAGATTCGTTCCACTTTCCGGAGCGAGATTTTTCAACCGTGATTTGCCGGCTCAAACACACGCACACGCTCGCACGTACACTAACTAACTATGTCTTGTCGTTATGTCTTGAGCCATTACGGTAAATTAATTGCGTCATGGACCAATACATAATAGCGATCCGTGCAAATTGGCAGGCTTTTTCTTTTTGATCAAACTACTAAAACTACACAACGGCACGGTTGTGGTGAACCATACCGAGCGGCAGAATGTTGTCAATTTCTTAATTTGCGGCTTTTGGTATACGAAACAACGGGCATACCTTGCCTATGTTAGCCTATGCCTAACCAACTGTGACAGATAGAGCTGTGCGGAAAGTTATAGTTTATTTTGTTGCACATTGTTGAGTAACTTTTTTCTAATCCCAGCCAGTCCTAAACGGATTAACTACTGATTTAACGGACGATTTAGATCATTCTAATATTGTAGGTTCCTGGTGTATCAAATTTAATTCACGTTGCAATATTACCTATTTGTATTGTATAATGCATCGTGTAATGCAAACAAAAAATGTTGAAATGAAAGATGATAAAATCATTTCTGGATAAATATTCGAAAAGATATATTGATGATCAACACAGTTTTTTCGATCCTGAACTCCAAGTTCATTATCATGGAAAAAATTTCCTGAATTGTTGAGAAAATTTGCGTGCATTTTCATAAAATTGTTCTACAATGCCCAAGCATTCACGAGTTATGGCTTTTTGAAATGAGCAAAAAATCGGATAATATTCATCGAAATTTGCTGGGAAAAAATGATAACTTAAACTTTTTGAATATTGTTTTAAGTCATCCATAAACTATGCTTGTGCCTAAAATTATATAAAATTGGCTATTTGGCTCAAATCTATGCAACGATTTTGATTATTTTATTTTCTTTTCATAGACTTTGTGAGCCATCTAAAAGCCATCTAAAAAAAACTAATATGATACAGACGGTGAAAAAAAATTATCTGGAGAAGTTAGTTATTTGGAAGTTTTTCTCTTATTAATTGCGTCAAATAATTTTAAGTCTACATTCATTTTCGAATCGGAAATAGGCGAAAAAATTGCTGGTAACCTAACTTGTTAGAAAGCGATTGTCAACGTAAACAAAATGGCGTTTATTGCATCCGAAGTACATTTTAATTGTTCTGTAAACATGACTGAGGTGGATTTTTAAAACAACTATAACTTTTGAGGATACAAACAGATACAGACAATTGACACTTGCTTTAACAGGTTTTTTGTTGTACTTTTAAGCAGGAATTGTTTGATCTGCCTCCATTTGCCACCTTGGGAAATATTTAAGCTCAAAGAAGTACTATTTTTCACCAAAAAAGCTCACAATCTCTGTAAGTTAAAGAAATAACATGTAACAATGTTCTACAGAAACGTTGCTTTTAGCAAGATAAACAACTTTGTAAAACACTATGAACACGAATAAGAATAAGTCAGGGTTTAAAAAACTGTTTTAAAGGGTTTGTCCACGAATAACGCTTAATAGATAATTTCCATGAAGAGATACAAGTATGGTGTCTTTGACAAAGTTGTTTGTATTGATATTTACTACAATTTTGCCGAAAGTACCAAACCTGTATCTCGAATATACAAGAAAATAAATTTCGTATCTCACTTTTAAGGGAATTAATTACCCAAAGATTTCTCTCACAAGAAGAGGCTTGTTATACCAAGAAATGTTCCTAAAGACACTACATGCAAAAAACTTCACATTTTGGCGCAGTATCACACGATCACGTATTTCGCTGTTTGGATCACTGTGCAATGGGTGAAAACCGACTTGTCGGATAGATGCTGATAGCAGTCGAGGGGGTTCCTTAAGGAGCTAATGAAAACGCCCTCATTTTATAAACTTTATGTGATAGAAGAATTTGCTTGTAAAAGAAAGCGTCGTATTCCGTTGTTTATATTATTTAAATATGTTTGTTTGTTTAATGTTTTAAATATAGAAATGCGATAACAAAACAATATAAAAGCTGTATGTCGATTTGTATTTTTCGCTGTTTAAACATGTAAACTGCACTTAAGTCGCTTTTTTATGTGAAGAATATGTTCCGAATTAAAATAAAACTTAGTACGATGAATAAAATTGGATCGAGAGAGTTCCTTTGAGGCACCCCAAGATATAAATGAAAGTTAAAGCGGTTAAAAATTGTCCATGGCGTGCTTGGTTCAAATGATTTTATATATAATATTTATTTGGAACCATAATTAATGGGAAACTAGCAGTCATTAACTTTTCGTTGAAGAGCCCAACAAAAAACTGCTTTTGAAATTTGCAGAATCGATGATGACTAATTTCACCTTAAACAGATATTTTTGGCAAGAAAAACTAGATATATCCGTTTCCTGGCCAGAAATATCGTAGTTTGAAATAAACACTACACGTCGACATTACAATATTGCAACTTTATTTCTTCATAAAAAATGCTTCTCAAAAATAAAAGAATCGCCATTTTAACTTTTTAATGTTATTGTAAAAACAACCTGAATTGTCCAGCATAAAATTACATGACAGCCTCTTTAGTCCTAATAACGTATGCATTAAAAAACGGATGGCGACGTAAAAAAAACTTCAAAAGATAGTTCAATGGAATTTTTTTCCTTGAATCCTACGTTAATTAAGCATGTATAGAAAGGGGGGCTCCGTAGCCGCAAGGTTACCAAGTCTGCTTTGACAAGCGAGTGGTCGTGGGTTCAAATCTTAGTAGAATCAAGCCATTCGATGTCAAGTGACTTTAGCATGGGTTTATTCTCAGGCCCCTCTATTTACCCTTCTTTCGTGCTGAATTCTATATTTACCTTCTGAAGCCTCTTGACAGTGCAAATGTCCTTCCTATAGTTAAATGTACTGGTCAGAGGTACGAATAAGTCCTCGCTAGGGACGGCTATAATATGGGATAGTGCTGGCAGTGAGGAATAAGTGGGTAAAGTAGATCAAGCTTTGAAGAACGGGTAAACCCCAACACACGCAAGCACGCATAAAATTAAATAAGCATATCGCTCACTCAATAGCGATTATAGCAAAAAGAAATGCAGTGCAGGTCATACAGCAAACACCCGGGCGATATTACAATTGATCAATTATACTGGTCGCAGTAATGAGTCCACACATGAAAAAAAGCATGTATAGAAAAAAATTGACAGTGTTGCCGGTTTATTTATGGCAGCCAGGCTGAAAACGGTCAAGCAACTACGCTCAATGCTTTGTTCATAATGAGAGCTCCGCCCCGGAGCGAAGATATCGTAAGGCACTTCGTGTACTCCGAACATATAGGCCGATCCGGAATCAACAACGTCCACTCTATTCTGGAGAAAGGCGAAGGCGTCGTACGGAATCCTGATTCTGGTTGCGCGACCGTTAAGTGTAGCAGGAGCTGAAGCTTCAAGGTGGCCTTATCGTTCCGTGCATTGTCCATGGAGTTCGGAGCAATTGGTTATAAAGTACTGTGTATTTAAAGGACTGAAATGGATGAATGAAAATGGGATGTTTATACCAAACGTTAGTCGAGATCGACCGTATCTGAGTAGCAGGAAATCACTTAGAAGGAAGCGTTGAAGGGATTTAGTAACTTTTTTACATTCCCCATCAAGGAGCTAAATGATGATGACAAATATATCACCCACACCAAGTTCTAGGGTTCGAGGTACGATGCTGATCTAATAAGCCAGTCGTCGTATGTTCGAATCTCGGTTAGGCGGTGCTTGCTAGATAGAGTCAGTAGGACCATTACACTGGCCCCGTAATTTTCCTGTACTCTAACAGCCGGCTGCGAAGTCTGTCGATAAAGAAGGGTAATGTCTAATGACGGTTTAAGCCCACGGCTTTGCTTTAAATTCTAGGGAAGGGTGGAGCTGGTAATACGAACGAAGCATCAAGCGTAATCGCTTCACTGTTTTGGCCACGGCTATCGCAAATCAACTGATAACGCAGTTAATTTTTTCTGTGCAGGCTTAATAAACGTAGGATTCAAGGAAAATTTGCTTTATTAAATTATCTTCCGTAGTTTTTTTTAATCACCATCCGAAATAGGTCTATTTTTTATTTCATACGTTACGACGGAATTACAAAAAAGAGGATATTTTCAATATTTTACACTCTCAGAAAAAAATCAATTTCGTGATAAATACATCAATGTGTATTTATCGTGAATAAAACTAAGTGAAATTTATTCGTAAAATTTTTTGTTCATTTAAATTTGTTTGAACATGAGAAAAAAGAACTGATTTTTCATTTTAAAATTTTCCAATGACTGCTTCTTCCTATTTGGAGTAACAACATTGTAAAAATTTATTATCGGTAAAAATAATTTCTAAAAAAGCACTTTTTGAAAATTTTTCTGACAGATTTTTCGAAAAAAATTATTTGCACAAACAATCGCTAATAGCAAATCAAAATAGAAAATACCGAGAACCCACATTTAAGCACCTAAAGTATTTCAATTTAACCGGTAATGCTGTTAGGCAGGCCTAATAATTCGAACAATTATTAGGGCAAAAATCTGATCTTTTGCTGACGTTTCGCAACGTGGTTTGTGTCTTCTTCAGGGTTAGTATTGTTAATTGTCTCTTAACGATATTATCATCTGTAAAAGCGAAGATTTCTCTACCAAATGTTAACCACCATATAATAATATTACCTAGTCGTTGAAAAACACAATTTCACCAATTTTTCTTGTTCATTTTTATAGTGACGATTTTCCTTGAATTCAATCGATTATTACTTGGCATATTTATTCTGGTAAGTGTTATCAAGACATTGATGATTTCAATCATCGAAGTTAATAATTTAAAACTGTTATGTTGTATTCGAATGAATTTTAGACAAATCTGGTACCACAAATTCCTTCCGATGTTTAAGAAGACGAGCTGCCAGATTGAATTTGAATGCTCAGCAATGATTGATAGTGACCAAGCACATAATGTACAAACAAATCTTTCAAGGTCAACAATATATTCAACTTTCACGAAGCCGCAATTCAAAACAATGAACACATACAAAGATTTTATGTCGTTTAGCTTACCCCCTAAATAATAGAAACAATAACTTATTTGAAGGTGCTCGGTAAAACAATGTCATTAAAAACGAATTGAAATAGCATATAATAACATAAATCGCCTCCCAGTTGGCCTCGAGGTACGACGTTGACCTAACAAGCCAATCATCGTATGTTCGAATCTCAGCTGATAGAGAGTGTTACGAGTCAAAAGAATCGTAGCATTGACCCCGCAATCATCATGTACTGGCTGCAAAGTCTGTCGAATAGGAATAGAAGATCAAGTCTCGAAAACGGAACTGAAGTAACTGGGCTTTGCATTTTTTAATACCATAAATAGCACACAGCTCCTTGAGACACACTAAGAGAAAATAGCCAGAGATACTCAAACTACTTTGAACACAACGGACATTTGTAAATATAATATTTTACAAAAATTACAGAACAAAAATTACAGTACAGACATTAAAAAGTGCATGTTTCTTCATAAACAAAACATATAATATAATAGTAGGTATCGACTCCCAAGTAACAATTTGGGTTTTATTACACTCTTATGATGGTATTTAAGACCAAAAATGGGTTTGAAGACCACCACAAGAGTACAATAAAACTCACATTGTTGCTTGGGCTACGATTTTTGGCATGTCTGGGCACGTGCATGGAAACATCCTTCAAATCCTGTTGAATCTCCTGTAACTGCATGCGAGTCCCACAGACACAGGTTTGTCAATTCGTTACAACTCCGGCCGTCTCATTCAGCAAAACAAGGTTTTAATTTTAAATAATAGAGCATTATTTTCGTGCTATTGGATTTGATAACACTATGTACCAGTTAATAGAAAATGCGGCTCACGTTACAAATCAACATGCGTTGTTGGTTTCCTATCATTATTATTTCTTATGTGATAGGACAACCAGGTGATAGCTTTTTTCACACTATTTTTTATATGTTCACTAAATAAAAATATAGGTAATTACTAAATTTTTAGTCAAAAACTTTACTAAACATAAATTGGACCGTTAAAAAGGAAATTTAGAACTCTATTAAGCCTGAAACCATCATATTTATACGCGATAAACTTGTGTTATGTAATGTAAGCTACGAAAGTTATGTCGTATGGTAGTTATCGATATTGCAATGTTATCAATAGCCACGCGAATAAAATGTCATATAAAACGCGAAGTTGGTAATTGATTGGACGATAATTGGCAGTTAAATAACAAACGTAGCACTTAAAGCGAAATCAATCTGTATACACCTAGCATAATATGTGTACGTATCACTGAGATAGTGGCGTGCTTGGGTTTTATGTGGAAACTAACGGCCAAATCGAACCACACAGAAAAACGGTTTTAATAAATCATCCGATGATTTACGAGCTTTGATCATGACGATGCTCGACACAATTGTTGGTGTGAAAGTTGCTGAACTGAAAAGTGAAATTTCTGCATGTCCCCGGCAGGGGGCAGCAGCTTTTCCTAGCGGCATGATGCCGCCACGATCATCGGCAACGCAATGGCACGACGCGACGATGGAACGTCGTCGTAACCGAAATCGGAGCGCAATCGCACTAATGTCTCCGGTAATAACTTCGTTACGCTAGATGGCATTGTCAGGCTGACAGGCATTGAAAGCCGCGAAATCGCTGACGTTAGACAACTGTTGTGGGCTCTTACACGCGTGTTACGCTCTTGCTGGCGGTTCTGTTTCTTCATCTGGAGCACACTGGCTTGGAACCTGTTGATGTCGATTATCTTTGCAACAATTGGTAAGCCTAACAAAGATCCCGTTTTAATTTGGGATCAGGAGAGGTTGATGACAGTAAATTATGAGTGACTAGCGGTTGAATAATTTGATAGTTTGAATGATTACTTTACAGGTTTTAGTTCTACCAGGTACTGTATTTACCTAAAAGGCTTAAAGCTTAAAAAAAACCATTGGCATACGACACTTTCCAGCATTAAAAAATATTCTTTCCCTCAACGGCATCCGCTTGCGTAACCAAAAAGCACGAATTTAGCATCTTTTCGTCAAAACAACCTCAGATTTTGCTTATACTGCTGAGTTTTAAATAAAAGGGTCGAAAGGAAGCAACCCTTAGTTTATTGATATCTTTCTTAATTACACATTATGTTAAAGAGGCAACAATTAATTTGAAACTGTCCCCAGAGAAAACTATTTAGGTTGCATGCATCATTATTTACGCATTATGGTTATATTCTGAAAGGTTAATGTTGATTGAAAATTGATGCTGTTTTTGATGGTTAGTTTATCGAACAGCCGAAAAGGACTTCTGCCGTTAGACATTCGACTGCCAAACAGGTTCGAAACAAGCGAACGATATTTTTACTGTTCAAAACGCATGCAAGTTTCAGTGTTTACGAGATAAACATTTCAGCAATACTATTCCATTAACGTCTTCATCGATAAGTGTACCACTTTGGCTGATATGATCCACACTTGTCAATAACGAAAGTGTGCCGAAACCCCCGCACATGGCAGCAAAAAAAAAATGAGAACGCTCCATCATCACCTCACCACCATCAGACAGGAAATCAATTTGTCTCGTAGCATCACAAGTCAGCCGAAACGTGAAGACAACATGAGTTCTTTTCCCCCTTTTCCCCCGGCACGACCCGAAGTTGCCATCTCTTTATAAGGTCACGCTAAACGTAACGCGTTCGTTTTCGAAATGCTTGTTAACGTCGAGCGGCTTTTTGTTCGTACAAAACAGTGCCACCACCGGCTGGCAATTTCCGAAATATGCTACCGAGTGTTTGATTAATTGGCGAAGCAATTTTTCTTATAGCTAGAGTAAATTGGTTTACCCTTTTAAGTAGGTAGCTGACATAGAGCAAATTCGCAAAAATTCGTGAGTTAGTGTGCTTTAATATAATTGGTGATAACAGTGACACCAAATTTATATTACATTTGCTATAGTTAATCAGAAATACATTAAATACATCAATTTCGATCATTTTTTCTTGTTCTGCGGCAGAAATGCGAAAGAAAATCTCAGAAGTCGGCGTGATGAAGTTTTGCAGCACGCTTTACTTTTGGGATATCAACTTGATACAGGATCAAATTAAGCAAAGCACTCCCAGTGATCGCAAGCTGATAAACAGTTTGCAATGAGCGAGTGCCACATTAATCCAACTGATCCCAAGACTGATTTAATTTTTAAAATACGTTTACCATTTTCGGCGAAATTTCTTCATTATTTGCAAGTAAACATTATTTCTCGAAATTTTATAAACATCATTTATTCATTTGAAAAATAGTCTTTACATTCCAATAGAAATTGGCATATTGCTTTTTTGTTCAACAAACTTCACAACCAACTGCTATTGAAAAAGACGGGGCTAGTTCTACGATCCTATAGAATGAACAGTGTCTGCCAACCGAGATTCGATCATACGATCGAGTTCTAGCTCAAGATACGGCGAGTTCAAGTGAAAGGCATAAATGTAGTAAATTCCTTAATCTCAGTAATTCATACTAGAATAGTTTGCTTGCTCATAACAAGATAAAACATTCAAAGAACAGCCTTTCTAATTGTGCGTTTTTTTTGACAGCAAAAAAAAACTTTTAAGATAATGCACATACTCTGAATATCTCATTGTGCGCTGACTGCTTTTTTTTACTTCCAACTAAAATGATAGCACCTGAACATAGTTCCACTCGGTTGCTGATAATAAGCTAGTCTATTATAGGCCTTATAAAGTAGACCGATCCAGGCAGGCCCAAATCCGGCACAGTACAGCGAAATCACGGCCAACCGGGGGAAATGCCCCATGAAAGCCTCTTACTGATGTACATATAAATACCTTTCTTTGCGTCTGCACTCTCCCGTACCTCCCCGGATACCATATACCTCTGGCCAGAGATAAATATTCATGCTTTCGGAGATTCGCTTTTGGCCCCTGTTTCTTCTATCTTCGCATGCCTATGATTTTTTCTTGACGTTTATGTGAACATCGCCGGGCTTGTATTCCGAGCACAGACGGACGTTTACCTCCGACTGGCCGCCACCGGAGCCACTCGGTTCAGCTGGAGAACAAGAATCGGTGCACACTCCGCGCACACACCGCGTTGAGGTCGCTAGGGCGGAAGGAAGCACGAAGAACTACATTATTCTTCCTGCCGCACCTCTTCCCGACGAGTGGTGGTTGAGAAGCTACCCGGAACCCTGCAGCAAACAGGCCCTGTCTTGCAAACTAGTTGCATAATTTTAATTTTTTAGATAGCTTTCCCCCACACTTCTGCCTCCTCTTGCAAACCGCTGTACACAATTTCTATCTAGTAGCGAATGCTGCGTTTGCGTTAGCTTGCATTGAATTTGAAAGTTCTTCATTTCTCTGGTCAGAACAATAACGCTGATTGTGTTCTAAATCGCAATAGAGAAAAATTGAATGGTTTCTTTCTTTATGAAATTGCTACACAAATCTGGGACACTCCCGTTTTCAGAAGCCAACTAACTTTCCCGAACTTCGCAACATTATTGCCAAGTTTTGGAGAACACCCATTCGTTTATGACAACATGGTACGACCGCGTATGTCAATTAGTATGAAATGTGTAAGAAAAATCACCATGCGAGCCATATTTTTTTAAAGGAATAAAATTTCATTCCTGATATGATCGAGACAAAACGTCATGCTTCATTGCAGTGCTAGTTGACATACACAACCCGATAAGACTATTTACACAATGCGGACGAGCGTTGTTTGTTCCATATTTGCCGATAAACGAACGCTTTTTCCTTCTACCCGTTTATGATCAATTCCAAGATATTGGTATTCTCGCCCAAGGGCGAGAGAACAATTTCTAATGGGGAAAAAGTGGATTGTAAAGTGAGTTAACCATGTGGAGTATTGCAAGAGGATGAAAAAATTAGTTATTTACAGGGCAAGACAGTTTAAGAAAGTAAATGCAAAAAATCTATCAATTTAAAAATCATCCCGTGCATAAAGTTTTTTATTTTACGTCATAAAAATAATTAAAATAATGTAAAATAATATTCAAATAAAAGCTACGCAGTTTTACAGACGAATTTGTTTGCAAATGCAAAACGAGTTTTACCGTTAGTGAATATCTGATCGTCAAGTTTCTGCTTTTTAAATCCCAAATTGGAGCTAAAAGCAGAATTCCCACCGGTTAACCTAGCCCTCGGATTATATACATCTGCAAGATGTAACGGCCCCGTTAATTCAACGTCACAAAAACATCGAAAAGCTGAACCTGAAGCCTGAACATCGGTAGGTAAGGTACCTCGGGAGAATCCCAATTTCATTTCTCCGCTGATCATTACACTCCCCGGCTGAATCTAATGGCTGTTTTGCTCGTGCGCCATCTTTGGCGGTATAAAGAAAACACAAACCATTGCCAAGTGCCCACTCGTGCATTCGTTGCCTGCCTCTGCGGAGTACTGTTAGATTCAATGAACTTCACACTTTAATTCCTCCCGTCGGGCGCGGTCGGACGGTGCCGGACGGATGGACATACAATTTCTACTTCTGCTTCTGGTGGTTCTCCTTCGCTTAATTCGAGGGTTTCATACTTTCCACTTCTAACGCACCGAGAGCTTCGCACAGATGAAGTATGATTTGGAAGTGGGAAGAATTAATACCAGGAAAGAAGAATAAGCAGAAAAATAATCACCTTTTCCGTAGAGCGTCTCTCGATCGCTGGAAGTTACTTCAATACCGGCAAATGTTGATCGGGTACATATCGCATTTCAGATGAGAAATTTTAGCACTTGGTGTTCAACACGCCTTACAACTGTATATACACCGGGAGAAATCTTATGTTTACTTAATCTTCACAAACGGATTTCCACGTAGGGCCGCTTATACACAAAAATTTTCAACTGAGTTGATTTAGAGCACTTGATCAATCACTTTCCATTTGCGCACACGCAGAGTATGAACAATGTTGCGGTTCTTCAGCACAGAATTTTTCTAGGATGACTTTTCAAATTGTTAAATTATTTCAGTAAGGATATCCTCTGGTTTTTACGATATATTGGTTGCAGTGGGTGGTTTTAAATTCCGGATTTTCCTTCCAGAAGGTGGTGCAAATGAGACCGGTGGGTAAGGTATTATACGCTAAGTAAATAGTAACGGTGTTTTCCGTTAGTTTTCTACTTTATAGATCACTATGACTTCCTTGCAAAGCACATAACTGTATACATCCACCTAACAATTTTCCTCTGACTTAAAAAAGTAGTTTGATAATTTCGTTACAAGGCAACAAACGAGAAACACACGGCCAAGTTGAAATGTTTTGTACGAGAACGCGCTTTACTGTTTTTTTATATTTCACTATGTTCCGTAGAAAGAAGTTAATTCATTTCAAGTCAGATAAAGACTAACTGGTACGGTTACCAGATGGGAGACCGCAGACCTGCGGGTTCACATATTCTCTAAGACTCGCGTTTGTTCATCAACAGTGTTTCAAAGCTTATTTTACTTTGCACTTGATTTCCACCAGCTCACCGAGCTCACTCTCGCGGTCAAAATTGAGCACTCATGCTCCGACTGACTGCCGAACGTACATACGTATAAACAAACAATCCATTCGGCGAAAGCTCTTCGGCTTTTCCTTTGCCATTCAGTGAATGGTGGTATCCAGCGAGTGGAAAATAACACATAGGATAAACAACTAGTAAACATAACAGAAAGTAACTCCTGAGAAAAATTGCCCGATTTCTCCGCTACACTCAGAGAGCGCGTAGAGTGTGAGTTACCGCTCGCGCTCGCGCATGATCGAGATCTACCAAAACAGAGAGCCAGGAAATTATAAAAGAAAGTAAATAAGTGTATCGCCACGAAGAGAAACGAAAAGAAAACAAGGAAAATCGGAATCAAAACTTTTATGTGCATATAAACCGCTCACACGCTCCGAAGCTGGTGGGCCGCTGTGGGCGCGAGAGAAACCGTTAGATGGAAGTAGGCTGATTGAACGCTACCGGAGAGTGTGTTCGGGAGTGTGCGCGTGGCGAAGTGTCATTCCGGCACACACATCCCGATAGAGAAATACATCACCAGCATAAAAATGTAGTTCGACTTCCTCTCGTGTTATCCAGCAGCTCCCGCCGGCGGCGGCATCAACGCTTTTCTCGTGTGCGATCGTATACTGTTCTCTCTATCTCACTATCACGTCGAACGCGAAAAAACGGGTCCGCCGCGGATATAATGAATTTTAATTTATTTTGATGAGGTTGCCGCCATCATCTGTTCGTTTGGCTTCACAGAAGCAGAAGAAGGCATTTTGATGGAACGGTAATAGCAGGACCTGCATGTTATGAATTTTGTATTATTGATGTGCTTCGTGTCTGTAAAACGGGTTCATTAGAAGTGACACCATAATTTGAGACAAGATTTTCAGGAAAACAATAATAACGCTGCCATATGGTGGGCGGATAGTGACGTTACTACATTCTCTCGCAATTCTACGCTCAAAAATCAGGCTGTGAGTGACCAGCCCACAATCACAGTTTTTCATCTCCCAGAATTGAGTTCTATGACAGACCAATTGTATTATGTAAAAAAAAACTACAAGCTCCTTCCCGTCTGAACGACTGTGAACAACATTTAAATCTATCAACCGTAACAAAACCGAACCAAAAGCAAAACATATTGTGGCCAACATCCATGTGTCTACTATCACTAAGATAATTTGGAAATCGAACATTACTACCAAGTGCTAAACGATTTATGCACACTAGCGCGATTTCACTGTACTACAATTCTTGGCACAACGTATATGTATTACAAAATTACGTAAACGCCTACGCAAGGTTTGCATTTTCAATTGGAATGAAAACCGCTATGCATCACTGTCAGAGAGAGGAAATCAAAGAGGAGGCGCAAAGGATCGCCTAATGACGTCATTATGATATCATCGATTGTGCAATCGTTAAGACATACCTATCAAGCGGGCCTAAATTTGTTACAGCTAATAGAATGTAGCTCGAAAATTTTGTATGTGAGCTTAAAAATAGTAAGGTATCATAAGATCCTGTTGCTTTATGCATTTGGTTATCACACACGGTAGCTCAGTTCTTTGAACTGCATGCAGCTGTAGAAATGATACATTTGATATAAATAGTTTTCACAGAACAAATTCTGGATGACGTACCCACATTTTGATTGACGTTGCCACAAATACAGCAACGGATCCAAAGCACGAAAAACCTAGTAAAGTTTACTTCGCTTCGAATCTGGAGCTAAGAAATATCTTGGGAGTGATTCGACGTAAAAAAAATTTTCAAAAATAAGGTATTTTATTGCACCTTTATAAAAAATAATTAAAGTTAATCCTACAGATTACGGTTATCTGAGCAAATTCTCCAATCTTATTTCCTGCCTTCTTCAACTTTCTCTTTTGTAATTAGCCAAAAGATTGTGATGGAGCAATTAATTTATTAATTAATTAGGTTTATTAAGTGATGAAATGCACCGTTCCACGAGTGCCTTCCGACTGCAGAGGCAATTTTTTAAATCTGTAGGGTAAATTGCCAATTGTTGCATAGCTAAGCAGTCGTTTAGAGCAATTTAATGATTTTGAACGAATGAAATCGGATTTCTTTTGGTAAAATAGCGTACTATGCCGATAGACTAATATAAAATTTGTTCCCATAGCCATCTGTATGAAATTCTTTACAAAAACCCTGTAAAATACGTTTTTGCATAGCAACTCTGCGCCCATTTATTGTGCACCAAAATAACCTTCAAATCTTATTATTGCACACCTTACGCACAATTGCTGCACAGCTTTTGTTTTAGCTTTTCTTCATTATTCCAATTGTCAAGTTGATTTATCTGTGAACAACATAACTTACATATACTTCAGGATTTTCTTCACATCAACTATGGACCTGAAAACCTGGCAACAAACGGTGAAAAACGGAAAAAATCCCAGGGCGCAAAACTTTGGCTTCTACTGCTTGCGTTGATAAACAAAAAGCAACACCAGAGAGAAGTGAACTGTCACATCACATACACAATACAAAAATAAAGGGGTTAGGAAGTGTGCAATAAAATTGAAAGGTCGTTCGTTGTTCCAATTATTGAATTTACGAATTTATCAGCATTTTGTGTTATAAAGACCCAATTTTATTCATTTATTGAGCATAGTTGGCTTCTATCAATGCTAATAAACCCACAAAATATTCGGTGAAAGCTTATTTTGTAAATCAACTTTTTTAACAATTTTGACAAAAAAAGCGTCTGGTGATGGCGAAACTGGCACACATGTTACGAAGCTTATTAGTACGCTTAAGAATCACGTTGATTCACATTCTGATGGATAATGAAATTAATTATCTAGCCGATATGGTTGTTAAATTACATTTAACAAAAAAAAACCGCCGAGAAATAGTACAAAAACTACACAGTGGGCAATAATTGAGTGGTATGCAACAATTGGTAAATTACCCTAGTTTTCGTTTTCGTATCATCGAAGGCAAACTTGAACTGCTACTAGAGACATTATTGTTGATTGGTTTATTGTACTAGGGCAAATGAAACTCTCATCTCGTAAGCCATATTTTCTTACTTTAAAAATTACTGATTTAAAAATGTTAAAAATGGTATATCCCGTCCTCTGCGTTTACACACAAGACTTCAGGTTAGAATAAAATTTAACCGCATATCGATACAATTTTACAAGATGTTTTACTTTTAAGACATCAACAAGGTATCCCATGTAACAATTCTAAAACCACTTAGTTTTATTTGAACTTTATAAAGCTTGTATTACTGTATTATTCATTCGGAACAAACCCGATTAGAATGTAGAACCGAAATAAATAATTTTGCTTGAAATAAAGATTGACTAATTGAGCATAACTATTTTGATAAAACAACTAGTTTCGAACAATTTCGATGGAGCGTTGATTTTATCCATATGCACGATAAAATTTAATGCGCATATGTTGCACAACTATAGAAACTGCTGGAATTTATTATTTATTCCATCAAATGTTTTATTATGATCGCTATAAAAAAAATCAATCAGAGTGATCTGAAAGTATAACTTTGACTGGTCTGCTATCAAGCAATGAAAAGTGTAGCTGGTTTTATTACTGCTTTTAGCATAGCGCGATAAGAATACTTGAGCTTATGACCTGATTCTCATAGAGGTTATAAAAATCTTCTGAAGAATGGGTCACTAGATCGGAAGGCAGTTTTATAGCGGTCATCAGAAAGTTCAGATGGAGCTCATAGTTTTATGAAATGGGTCATGAGAACCATTAGAGGATACCATTCGTAATAAAACTTAACATTGTTACTTGGGATAGGTTCAATCTGAAATCAGGCTTTTGTTTGCTCGCCTTTGAAGTAAAGAGACAGATAGATCTGCTTCTCGCAGCACACCAGTGTTTTCAGTTGAACCTTTCTTTTACAATAACTTATCTTACGCAATACTGGGTTCAATACCCAGCTGCAAATAGAGCACTCCACAATCCGGAGACCTTCTGTTTTTCCACAACCTAGAGATCAACTATACGCTAAAAAGAATGCCGGGAAAGCAATGTACCAACTGCAACGGTTTGCTCAGTTACCTTCCCAAGTGAAAAAATTAGTTTTGTGGTGGCCTTACTACAGTTTTCATGACCAACTTCGGTCATAAAAACCTTTATAAATTTATAAATAAAGGAGCAAGCATTCTGTAATGCTAACCAGAAGAAAAATGTCAGCACTCCATTACAGGCAGAACCAAGAAACATATCGGAAAAAGTGAGTGAGTAAGAGCAAAACTGCTGGATTCCTCTTCGGTGTTTGCAGTAAATGCTGAAAAATAAATGCTGAAGTTATTGATATATTCAGAGTATCCAGTACCACTCATATAACTTGTCCTGGCAAGAGGCTTCATTGTTAGTAAATGTAGATAAAATTCAGTATAAAGGAAGCGTGTGGGGGGCCCCTGAGAATAAACCCATGCTAAAGTTACTTAACATCGAATAGCCTGATTCTACTAAAATCCGAACCCACACTCATTCGCGTGTCCTAGCAGATTCAGTAACCTTGAGAGTGCCTACTCTTTTTACAAATTTTATTTGTATTCTTGTATAGTGCACGTATGGCTAATTTGAACAAAAAGGAAATATTTTTATTGCCGTAGGAATACGTCGTATCGCAGTGTGACAAAACTTATTTGCATCGGCTTTTTAAATATAAAATGATTGCAATTGTGGAAAAATCGTTGATTAGTGATAATTAGTCAACTTTTGACGCATTTGTTTTTGGGTCTTGATTTTGGCAACATAGGCGACACGCATTTGTTGCAAATTCGAAATCCGCAACATCCGCAAAGTTAGCTGTAATTATCGGTCTTGAAATAAATCCATCAAATTTTATAAGCCGTAACCCAAAAAAAAGAGGAGGATGCATTATTATTTCACAAAGAACAAATATCACTCTCGCACAACAGTAATCTTGCCAAATGTACATTAAAACCAGAGAATCAACGGTACCCACGACAATACGCGCGGAGAAAGGGTCAAGCAACTTTCACGAGAAAAAAAACAAAAATTGAAGGACCCACGGTACAGGTTTCCTGTTCAAATCAAACGAAATCAAACCCATCATCCGTCGACAAAGGCAATCACCGATAATTACAGGTGCCGAAAGGGAGCCACGCAATACCGCCGGTGGCTGATAATTTATCTCTCCCTGCGTGCATCCCGGGTTCAAAGGCCGTCGATCCGTCCGGTTAGCCTGTTCGCAGTTTAATTGACCAGAGGGCAATTCTAAAGGAACGTTCTTCATCAATTCGACTTTCATTCCGGTGTGGCTACTGTTCTATCTCGTACGTTTATACATGTATGGATAAACTTGCTTTAAATGTAGATATTAGGGTGTTTATTTATACTCTGCGATAAAAAAAACATTTTCAGTATTGAAACTAGGCATGCCCTTGGTATAATAAGTGTTAAATAGTGATATCACTTTGTGGGAAAAAGTAATACAATTAGGCCTTGTAAATAGATTTTAAAGGGACGGAAAAGAAAGTGGATAACAAGCTAGGGACCTACAGATATCATGGTTTGCTCTTTGGTTGACTGGGGATAGACCAAGGAAACCGTTATATATTTCTAAATCGATCAACACAGCCTTTCCAGCGCCCTCAATGCTCACCAGCAGCAAGCATGATCCACTTAACCGCAATACACAGTTGCGATGATACATTTGTGACAATTTCTATCGCCTCTCAGGCACCTCTTCGCTTCTTTCATGGTTAAACATTCGAACTCGCCACCACTTCTATCAGACGTATCCGTCTGGCGGAATTGGAAACGATGACACAGCAAACCGACGCCGGGGAATCTCTATTAAGCGAATATTCTTCGTCGCGTTGGAGGTTGTCGCTTGTAACTCAAATGTTCCTGTGTGCACAGTGCAGCTACAGAGTGGAGTAAATCTTCACAACAAGCTACTATTCAATTTATACTTTTATTTAATAACGCTTAATTGAATAAAACTGAAAATATGCTCCAGCTCCCCCGATACGGCAGCTACAGTAACAACATCGACCATCTAGCTCGTGTCGCTGTATGTGTCGTTGTCACTGAGTGTGAGAATGAAGCGATATCTGTAAATAACAACCTTTGATTGCTATTTTTTATCGCGCAGAGCTACTACACAGAGTCACTGCAACGCTCTGCGTTAAACTGAAATGGGGGAGGATTTCTACTACATAGATTTGATTTGTTTGTTTCAATATTCTAGATTGTAAGCAACGTCTATGCAAACGCATAGTTCGGAGTTAATATCCACAATTTCGAATGTATGAAATCTGTCAAACTTTGAACTTGATGCCCTGAAAAATTGGGTAATTTTTTCGTCTCTTACAAAATAAATCATTCCGCATTCATCAGCATATCATGTAGGCCTTTTCACCCGGTATTAATTGCCTCAAAATAAAATACTGTTTGAAATTGAAAATTTAAAAACAGAATAAAAACTGACCAGCACTTTTCTTCTAATCAAATAGACAGTTTTGCATTTGAACAAAGACTTTTGTGATAAATGACTATGTGGCAGTGATAAACAACATCTGCGAGTAACTTTCTCCCAGCGATTTAATCTTCGATTCCGGACTTCAGATGATGTAGCTACATTATTTCGGAAAACTTTATCATGTTTTCCTCGCTGGAACCGACCGACAGAACCAATTAGGAACGATAAAATCAGGTTTCGTTACGATACGCTTCAGTGATTTCTCTTCCGAGAAAGGCCCTTAGGGTTAGAGAAGCTGCACCCTCCAGTGGATGCCAATTTACACTTGATGCTAACAAAATTTAGAGCCAATTCGATTACCTAGCTGCCGGACCTGAACGAAAGTGCAGCAGTGAGTTACAACCATGGCTCGAATGTTCGAACGATTACAAAGTTATTAACGCATCTAATAGGTCTAGGGGAAAATGCAGTTATTTCACGGCAAATTTTGAACAAAAACGGAGCTCTTTTAAATTTCGTTCTAGGGTCCTTATTTTGTGGAACTACTATTTAAAAATAAGAAAGAAGTTTGAACTTTAATGTAGGTACAGAGCATACGAACCACCCGAACTACGAACCACGACCAAAGAAATTCAGGACGGAACAATCGGTATAGGACACGGCAAGGGACAAGGAAACGATTAAGGGATAACGATTGGAAACTTGGTACCTGGAATGTCCGAACTCTCCATGAACGGGCACGGGCTGGCTTGCTTGCTCGAGAGCTGCATCAACTCGGAGTGGAGATCGCTGCTATTCAGGAAGTTCGGTGGCCAAATTCCGGAGAAAGGGAGTTCCGTGCAGTAGACCCTATTGCAGGCACTTCTTTCAAGTATGTACCACATCTACTACAGTGGCGGTAAGAAAGCAGAACATGGAGTCGGTTTCGTAGTGTTGGAAAAACAAAAGCAACGAGTTATCCGGTGGAGGCCCGTAGATGACCGTATATGCGTGTTGAGGATTAAGGGCAAATTCTTCAACTATAGCCTAATCAACTTATACGCACCGACAAATGATAAATCCGATGATGCTAAAGACGAGTTTTACGACAAGGACCTGTGAGAGGACCTATGGAGAGTGCGCAAAACACGACGTGAAAATCATCATCGGAGATGCAAACGCGCAGATCGGGAGGGAGGAATTCTTCCGTCCAGTTATTGGAAGACCTAGCCTGCATCTGCCGACCAATGATAACGGTCTGAGGCTCATAAATTTGGCCGCGGCCAGAGGGATGGCCATCTGTAGCACCTACTTTCTACGTTTGAATGTTCGGAAACAAACCTGGAGGCATCCAAATGGAGACTCTAGCCCTCAGATCGATCATGTCTTGATTGACGGTCGACACTTTTCGGACGTTATCGATGTACGGTCTTTTCGTGGACCAAATATCGACTCTGACCACTATCTCGTAGTGAGTAAGATTCGCGCAAGGCTGTCGAACACGGCGAAAGCTCGCACTGAGAGGACGCTGCGTTTCAATATCCAGCGGTTAACGGCAGACGGCGTAGCAGTGGAGTACGCCAGGAAGCTTGACCAGCGAATCGCAGAACAGCAGGTAGAAGAAGGAGATATAAATGGGCTGTGAAGGAACATCCATGGTACCATCCATGGGACAGCACAGCAGCGAGGGGGACTGCAGCGGGAGAGGTGGTAGGCACGACGCGTGGAAGACAGCGTAACAGCTGGAGCTGGCCGAATGCCAGAGAGTGACAGACGAAAAGAACCAGGCCAGGAGTCGCATGCTCACTGCGGCAACGCGTCAAAACAGAGAGAGATACAAAGAGACTAGAGCTGCGGAAAAAAGAATCCATCGTCTAAAGAAACGTGAGTACGAGGAGCACCTGCTCGCCGGCGCAGAGGAGCGATACGCCAGCAACGACACACGGAGTTTCTATAAAACGGTGAGATGCAGGAATTTTGCCATGCCTGTGATGTGCAATGATAGTGCTGGCAACCTGCTTACCGACAAAACGGCGGTAGCAGCCAGGTGGAAGGAGCACTTTCAGACACTATTGAATGGAGAGGTAAATGCGGAGATCAGCAGGGACAGGATAGAAATTGTAAGCGATGGTCCAGCTGTGGAGCCACCAACACAGGAGAAGGTTAAGAAGGCAATCAGTGAGCTGAAAAACGGTAAGGCTGCTGGGAAGGACGGTATCCCGGCTGAACTTCTAAAAACGGGGAGCGAGCGGCTGTACGAAGCAATCCACCGGATCATTGTCAGGATCTGGGAGGAAGAACAAATGCCGGAGGAGTGGTTGGATGGCCTCATTTGCCCAATTTTCAAAAAGGGACATCGAATGGAGTGTAAAAACTATCGAGGAATTACATTGCTCAATTCTGCCTACAGGTGCTTTCCCGTATCCTGTTCTGCAGACTGAGACCGTTAGCGGAGTCATTCGTCGGCGAGTACCAAGCTGGTTTTCGTGAGGGTCGCTCCACGACGGATCAGATGTTTACCCTGCGCCAGTTGCTAGACAAGTTCCGGGAGTACAACTTGCAGACACACCATCCGTTTGTGGACTTTAAAGCGGCGTACGATTCAGTTAAACGAAATGAGCTGTGGCAGATAATGCTAGAACATGGTTTTCCGACGAAACTAGTTACGCTGATTCGTGCGACGCTGGACGGATCCAAATCATGCGTTACAATAGCGGGTGAGACCTCAGCCGCTTTCGTGACGTTGGATGGACTGAAGCAAAGGGATGCACTCTCTAACCTGCTATTCAACATTGCCTTGGAAGGTGCATTACGAAGGGCAAGGGTTGCTGGTAGGGAACGTGGGAGCTCAAGTGGTGTTGGTGCCGAGGTGGAGTTAGATGGGGAACGATATGAAGTAGTGGAGGAATTTATATACCCACTCGTGACATATGACAACGATGTAAGCCGCGAAGTGAAACGACGAGTTGCAGCCGCGAATCGGGCTTTCTACGGATTACGTAGCCAGCTGAAGTCCCGTAGTTTGCAAAGTCGCACAAAACTGGCGCTCTACCAGTTTCCGCATATCAGTCCCATACGGAATATTACTATGTTGAAAAAAAGACGATTGAAGTTATTGATCCTTGCAACTAAAATTAGGAGTCAATTTTAATATTTTGTTACAGAAAACAATGATTGAAACAGATGGGACTCGTATGTGTTTAGGGTGTCATTTAAAAAAATTTGTACATGAAAAGTGGTCAAATTTTGAACGTTAATAGCTCAGTGATTTCCTGGTTTATTTTCAATATTTTTACTCCAATTGATCGGAAACTCGTACCTACGCATTGATCCGATCCTTTTTGGCATTTTACATTATTAGCACAGAACAGAAGTGAAAGTCCGAACGATTCGGCGATCAAAACTGGTGACAGAGTCTTTTTTGTTTTTATTTTTCTTTGGGAAGGTTTTCGTATAGAAGCGAATAACAGCAATATAAGCAGAACGCTCGCTGCCAATCGCATCGCAGGTTTCACATGCTTTCGTGTGTTTTCATAAAAAAAAATGTCTCGCTACCGCTAGGTTCGCTAGTATCGCTAGTAGCTAGTGCTATAAGTAGCATGTACGTGTTTGGATTTCTACTTCCACTTCTGTTCTGTGTTATTAGTTTAACTTGCGATCGAACGATCGAACTGCATCACATACGTCTAAGTCAATAAATCGGTAAGTGGCAAACTAAACGAAAACTGTCGTGTTAAGTTATAACTATTATAAGTATGATAGAGAGTTGAAAATATCGCAACTCTACCACCGAGAAAGACGAATTCGTCAATTATGGATAATGTTGAATTATTTTTTTCTTCTTTCACTATCCCTTTTGACTTGTCAACATATCAACTGAATGCATTTCATAGCCCCCGCAGATAAAAATCGATGAAATAATTAATACTTTTACAACCGTTGGATCATTATTTTTTCATTATCTTCTTAGTGCGCGACAGATCTGTTTTACCGTTCGTCTTAATTATGAAACCACTCGAGTGAAGAAAAGCTATTAAACAGCCACCAAGGCCGCTTCATTCAACTTCACTATAATCAGCTCACTTGAAACTGCAGAAATAAAAACAGCCATAGGTACCGGATATATATTCTAATTAATGTTTACCTTTGATATCTAACAGACCAATCCCTAATTAGGATTAAATTACCGAGCGTTCCCCATTGACAATTTCATCACTCGGATGTGCTACGTTGTAAGCAACTGGAATGATGCAGAACTTTCCAATCTGTTGCGCGTCGTTGCCTCCCAATGGCAACATCACTCGGCGAAACGGCACGGACTGCTGTACGGGATTATATAAGCTTGCTACCCGTGCCAGCCAGCTTGACAATCCGTCATTGGAATGGGGCCAATTTAGCCGATAGATATCCTTCATCGGCACTAAGCGAATCAAATTGTTAGTGGGGGTGTGGGTAAAAAGCTATAATTTAAGGACGAAATGATGACCGCCGGCTACGGGGATAAATTTCAGTCGAGAACTGGCATTTAGAGCCGGCTATAGCCAGGTTGTGCTTTGTGGAATCGCTTTTTGTCGAACATTTAACATTCAGACACAAAAAAGGTATGTTGGATATAAAATACTAAATAAATGAGGAAATAGGGAGTGATTTAACTGATAATTTGAGTTACCAGTTGTTTTTAAAATCAATCATTCCAACCATTGGATTTTTTTATATTGCACCCTAAATAGCATGCGTTATCTGACAGCAAATAAATTGGTACAACATTGTAGAGCACAGGTTAAACTTGAAGTATCTTATCTTATCGTATTGATGCTCGGAAGGCTATTTTACATTTTGCTCCAAAAAGGCGAAAGAATTGCTCGTCAAAATTGGTAATAGCACTTTTTAGACTATCCCTTGCGCCACAAGGTAATCATTTTAGCCATATATGCTTAAGAATATTAAATGGATATTGTGATAAATGAAATTATCTTTACCTGAATCTCTTCTTCATAGCCAGATTGTAAGTTTTCTTTGGAAATTTTACTGCGACAGTCAGTTAATGTAACCGATTAACGTCTGTGATCGTAAACAAAATGACCAACTTGTATTCTGCTTCTGCTATCAAACCGTAGACAGAATGATAAAAATGCATGTAACGACTGCAAACATCGCTCTAGTGACATGGGAACAGAGCTAACTAACAGTATACCGGAAGAGTGATGTTGACGAAGGATGTGACCTAGTTTCGTCATGTGTGTGTGCATTATACGATTTTCTCACCTCCAAAGAGGAGAGGCACAAATTGCCGTTTTGTCAAGTGATACTTCTATGGTTCATAACTAAACCAACGAAGCGCCAACAAATATAAAAGAAATCAAATCATTTTTGCCGTTTTTATTGTTGTAATTCTCCTGTGCAAGGCCAAATTCTTGGAAGTAAAATCGAAACTTTTGTTGTGACCGGTTTCCGCTTGCAAGCAGGAAACTAAACTTTTACGTATTTACGTCATCGCCGGCTGCTTACAAACAATTGTAAAGTTCTTGTATTTGCAGCGGCCTGACGGTAGCAACAAAGCAGTGCACTGGAGAGCATAAATTAAAGGGTGGGACCTTTCACCAGTCCACGTGAGCAAGAGTGGCACCAGACATAAATTCGCGAAAGGAGGCCATGTCAGTCATCAAAAAGGACAAAAAGGACTAACCTTTGCGAGCGTTCCGTTTGTGCGACTTCCACAGTACACTCCAAGAAAGCGGGAAAGCGTGCTTCACAACTAAACTATAGCCACTTGGGTAAGCTAAATACACAAGAACCTGTTTATATTTCCACATGACTAGAAAAGAAACGATTTCATTGCACACCCCCCGCGTCAAGTGAGGGAGGCAATAAACAACTATGACTTACTTGAAAGTTCTACATCGTAGTGAGAATACAATTTGTCTATATTTAGGCGGTTAAAGGTTTTACTGGGGTCTAACGTGACAAGTATGTACAGCGGGTTGCATACACATTGTGAAACAGCTAAGCGCGCGTGAATGCGGTGGGCTCATGGTTTGGAGGCGCACAAATCATGGCGCCACCGGACTAGACTATATAGTTTTATTCGCGCGTGTCATTCTACACGGCCAATGATTCACAGCCTGATTTATGGAAACCACATTCTGCAAACAGACAGGAAAATTATGCGCTTATATTGAGTATTGGATTTCTGATGGATGATTGCTGCTTGTGACCATGCTATAACATTCCCACCTTCATCACGCCACTTCGTTATGCGTGCCCAATGCCTGTGATTGAAACTATTAACTGTGAGACACAATAATGTTTGCACAGCCTACAGTAGAAATTGACAAACCGATAAACCAAATTTTAGTTCAATCGGATATTCTATGTATGTATAGTGGGTGCGCATGTAAAGAACCTTATTTTTCGTTGGTTTAAACATGCGAAAAACGACAATATCAATTTAAGTTTAATCAGAAAAGATTTTCACACGGCTCTTTTTTGCATCGGACAGCACAACTGTATATTTGCGTAACAGTTTTCCGCACTTGGTATTTTGTAATTTATTAAAATCTACTTAAGCTGCACGTCTTCGCTAAAGTAATCCGCGATTAAGAAATTGCTGATATTTGTTCGGTTTTTCTGCGAGAAAAAACAGGAGGAACTATTTTTGCGTTTTTTTACCCAAGTTTTGACAATTCAGCACGGGATCTCGTGTAAGCGCGAACAAGCTTAAAAATCTCTTTTAGTTTCGTAGTCACGAATGAGCATAGTCCTATGAAACCGATTACTGTAGGAAAGTGTCAAGGTAGCAAGCTAGGCCCATTATTATTTTTATAGTATAGCAATGATATGACAAAAAAGTTGAAGGTTGCACTTGAAACACTACCGCTGTACAGTACTTGAAAAAAATCGACAGCCCTGTAGGGCGCACGCTATGTCCGAAGGCAATAAGAAGGCAATTTAACTTTCGTGCACCTCAGATTTCTCTTCACAGGATGTTAGTATCGATGAAAACGATTAATTTAAAAAACGTCTTAAAACATTCTATCTTGGCATTTTTTGAAAAATTCAATTTTTAAGTTTATATAGGGGTCCCTTTCAAGTGATCTTACCCATTTGTATGAATTGATCAATACTCTTTGCAGTGCCGCTTCTCTATTTGTCTCAGATTTTCGAAAAAACTTATTTTCCACTGCATGTCACTCCAAGGGAGATTGATCAGTCCGTACAAAACTTTGACAAATTGAATTTGGAGTTGGAATGAGCTATTATACCAAATTTGGTTGAAATCGGAGGTGGTCAATTACAACGGGGAAGTTCACTTGAGAGGGAATGACCCCTATATAAACTTAAAAATTGAATTCCCGTAAATAAAAACGTAAAGTGACTTATTGTCAACCAAAAAAGGAAGAAAAAGACTAGGTGGCTACCACCGCAGGGTGCTATTGATGGGACGGCAACCACGATTCACCGTTCTCATATGCTAACCGAATAGCAAACCAAGCTATCAGCCAAAACAAAACGAGTCGGTAAACAATACTCCCGTTGTGTAAATGCGTGATAAAATCACAAAGTTCGATAACGCAACAAAACTTGATGTTAGACTGTATGATACCAGGCGGCCTGGTTGGTTAAAGTTGGTTAAACAACACGCTCAACTAGAGATTGAGAGCTGTGAGTTCGACTCTCACCCTCGCTTAGTCGATATTTTTAGTCTAAGATCAAGATTTTCAGTTCATCTTATTTTTGATTTGTCACATTAAACATTTACTCTTGCCGTAAAGCATAAAGAAAAGTGACTTATTGTCAACCAAAAAAGGAAGCTTAAAAATTGAATTTGAAAATTGAAAACCCAAGATAGAATATTTTAAGACCTTTTTTAAATTAATCGTTTGGACCAATAGTAAAATCATGTGAAGAGAAAGCTGAGGTGCATGAAAGTTAAATAATAAGTGCCTTGGGACAGAACGTGGGGCGCCGATTTAAAACGCATTCAGCGCATACAGTTTTACCCCTGGCAGTATTCTTTTATCTGCCAGTCCATGGATTCAAGGTCGTTTATTTAAGGTCGATAATGCTGATTTCATTTCATATGTACTACAAACAACAAAGAATGAACAGTATATGGCGTCAATTAAGGCGCATTGCATAAATTTGAATATGAAATTTCTAAGCACTGCCGCCGTGTTAACGTAGTACTACGCAAAGTTGGTTTTTATATAATTAGGAGTGTGCCTATTCAAATTATTTGCATGAAAATAATAATATGACAGCTTTACTCAAGAAAATTAATAAATTTAGCTGATGGGTATGAAATAGGGACGGCAACTTGGAAAGGCACCCAACGTAGCTCTAGTCATCCCAAGCACCTACCCAAGTAGCACAGATTTGGCACTTCTTGTTGCAGCAACTTACTTATGACTGAAATTAGTTATATATCGGTTGCTACAACTGGTTTGTAGTAGTAGGGTACCTAGCACCTCCACGTGACCATACCTGGAAATACTTCAATTTGTATAATTGAACAAATAAATTTTTGTGCAACGTAAGAGCACCACAATCACTAGACACAATCGCGGACAAGACACTTCTAACTCTTACAAAATGTTAAAATAAAACAAATTACTTTTAACTTACACGTCGACCGGTTTCAGGCATCATATGCCTATCTTCAGGACGAGAGCCGATGTCCAACTGATCACTGTGTCGTTATTGTATCATCATCGATGCAACGTCGTAGAGAGAGTGAGAAAGATGTCACAGCTTAATTTTTTCTTATAAGATTGAAGAGAGGCGAGATTATTGGTGCGTCATCATCATTCATAAGCGGTTTCGTTGCATTGGAAATGAACATTGATTCCCAAGCATTAAGCAATGAAACC
Source organism: Sabethes cyaneus (assembly GCF_943734655.1). Lineage (NCBI taxonomy): Eukaryota > Metazoa > Arthropoda > Insecta > Diptera > Culicidae > Sabethes > Sabethes cyaneus. The sequence continues at coordinate 84,108,821 of NC_071355.1, read as the reverse complement.
TTCTTCACGGTTTTAATTAGTTTAGCACTCTCCCAGCTACATAAAATCGATTGGGAGAGTGCTAAACTAATTAAAACCGTGAAGAAGGTTTCATTGCTTAATGCTTGGGAATCAATGTTCATTTCCAATGCAACGAAACCGCTTATGAATGATGATGACGCACCAATAATCTCGCCTCTCTTCAATCTTATAAGAAAAAATTAAGCTGTGACATCTTTCTCACTCTCTCTACGACGTTGCATCGATGATGATACAATAACGACACAGTGATCAGTTGGACATCGGCTCTCGTCCTGAAGATAGGCATATGATGCCTGAAACCGGTCGACGTGTAAGTTAAAAGTAATTTGTTTTATTTTAACATTTTGTAAGAGTTAAAAGTGTCTTGTCCGCGATTGTGTCTAGTGATTGTATAATTGAGTAGCCAAGTTAGGAGGTGCGAGTGGAATAATGGAGGGCCCGATCTTCCATCTGGAACTATCTGTTTTTTTACAGATGGTTCAAAAATGGGGGCCTGCCCAGGCTCTAGAGTCTACGGACCATCGTTTTTCAAGCAGAAGTATATGCGATAAACATCTGTGCAGCAATATGCTTGAAACGAAAGTACAGGCATGCGAAAATCGGTATCTTCACGGACAGCCAAGCAGCACTACTGGCACTTAAGTCCGCCAAATGCGTGTCCAAATTAGTTTGGGAGTGCAGCACATCATTGAGGGAACTCTCCCACCAAAACGAAGTTTTATTATTTTAGGTGCCCGGTCACCGCGGAATCGAGGGCAATGAATTTGTTGACAACCTAGCAAGACAAGGATCTGCTCAGCAGTTTATTGGTCCTGAAGCGTTTCTGGGTACCTCCACATCCGCCGTAAAAGGCGAATTGATGACATGGGAAAAGCTAGAAATAGTATCCCGTTGGAATCAAACACAGAGTTGTAGACAAGCTAAACAGTTTATCTACCCAAACCCTGCAGTAGCTAAAAAACTACTCCATTTAACTCGTAGTGAACTACGCACGATCACGGGACCCCTAACAGGACACAGCCCCGCTCTTTATCATTTAAAGAATATTGGCAAGGTATCATCCGACACCTGCCGCTTTTGTAACTCTGAGCCAGCAAGTTCAGCGCATCTGCTCTGCAATTGTGGGGCTCTTGCATTATCAAGGCAGAACTTCTTCGGAAGTTTCCTTCTTACTCCATATCAGGTATGGAGCCTAAATCCCAAAACGATCAAGCAAAGCAAAGCCTAGGTGCTACATTCCGTTATCGAAACTTGACCTTCTGTTTTTATACGACAGACTTCGCACCCAGCTGTTAAAAGTACAGGACAATTGCAGGGCCAGTTGCTACGATCCTATTGACTCTAACAACCTCTCCCAGTCGAGATTCGAACATACGACGACTGGCTTATTAGGCCAGCGTCATACCTCGAAGTCAACTGGGAGGCAAAACGGGCTTTATAAACCATGTAGTACCGAATTGGGGCACAGGATTACAACTATTCCGCTCAAATCCATCAATGGGTATGAGCGATCCGTAAACTGTGTACAGCAATCGGGGCCTGCCACAAAAGACGATCATTAAGACTGTCGCAATGGCCTTGTAACCCAATGCCCTTCTGGCATACAAAAAAAAATAGGAGGTGCGAAGTCATGTGGATTCAGTGCCCAACCGTACAACTGTAGTTTTGGGCAACCATTGAATCACGCGACTTTATTTTCAAGTATTATAATATTTAAACTAATATTTTAATATTAATTTAATTTATTTATTTTCTGAGAACGAACTCCATTCGGATATAGCACCTTATCTACTCTGCCACAACACAATACACTCAAGTCGCTTTTTACGCGAAGAATACGTCCCGCGCAAATCAACACCACGTAAATTCCGAAATTCGCGTAAAAAACCGCGTAAATTCCGAAAATCGCGTAAAAACCGCGTAAATTCCAAAAATTGCGAAAAACCGCGTTAATTCCGAAATTCGCGTAAAAAACCGCGTAAATTTCGAAATTCGCGTAAAAAAACCGCGTGAATTCCAAAATTCGTGTAAAAAAAACTAAAATTTCGCGTAAAAAAAACTTTGTGGATTTCAACACTACGCGAAAAAATAGACGTTTTGAGCACATCCGCGTAAATTCCGAAAATCGCGTAAAAAAACCGCGTAAATTCCGAAATTCGCGTAAAAATAGTCGCGTAAAAAACCGCGTAGAAAGCGCCTTCAGTGTACATTCTCTTTTCACTCTTCCAATGAAATGGCAAACATGCGCATCGTAGATATGAAATTGTAGAATCATTTTTAACCAAGAAGTACAGCTGTGGCGAGCTTCCCCAAAACAGATATCAAATTGGCCCAAGTTTAATCGTCGTAAGGAATCTTCTACCTGTTGGGACAAGCAGAGTTTGTCACGTTTTTGACGCACTTCTCCAACACCGACTTGAAATTGGTCTAGGTTTGATCGCCGTACGAAAAAAATCTCCAACGTGTGGAAATGAGGAGATGTCACCTTTTCTAGCATACTTCCCAAGTACAGACATCAAATTGGTTTAGATTTAATCGTCGTAAGAATCCTCGTTCTGTTTGGGCGAGGAGACGCTGACACTTTTTTCTCTAAATGTACTTGACCTAAAACACTTTTTTCTCCAAAAGACCTTGAAACTTTCCGTTAATTTTTACTATTTAGTGATTGAAAAAAAAATATAACAAAAACAACATTTTGATTGTTATGTTAGTTCATTAAGACAAATTTTGTCAGATGAAATAAAATAAATAAAGAAATAAAGAAACATGATTGCATGATCAAAACGGCGAGCCAAACGTTCGATTAATGGTATTGGAATTTTGGTAAAGCCTTACCATGCAACTGCTTTTATGATATTTCCTAATGTTTTATTTTGAAGATTTGAATTTTCTACTAAAGATTTTATGGCAGAGCTCAATTATTCAATTGATCGGAAGCAGGCAGAGTATTCAATTGATCGGAAGTAGTAAAAAGATTGCGTTTCTGGCTCGCCCCGATTCAACAATTCAGGTGGACTTTATGGGAGCAAATACAAAACCATTCATACAGTAAAAAAAGCTTTATAGAAAGAGCCATTATAGTGCCTTCATAAAATTTAAATAACACCAAAGACTCGTTACTGATGTATGATTTCCTTAGACTTCTCATGTAGCACACCTTTAATACAGTTGTAGAAAATTTTAACCATCTATCCGATCGAAAATTAACGAGAAACACGTATTGGCAATAAGCAAACGTTCGCTATTTATAGCTAAGGAGAGTGAAGCAAACATTTTTAAGTTACAGTCCAAATATTACGTCCAAAAAGAAATGGAATAAACTCACATAAACTACAATCCATCAAGTATCACCGGATAACCGCTCATTAAAACATTCCCACTGCAGTGTCAATGCCAGTATTTTCGCAGAAAAATGTCTATAGGATGTCGATAAAGCCGGCTAGTCGCTAGCATGTTACCTACAATAAAACGCTGGAATCAGGACTTCTACCGTAAGCTGCTAGGACTAACTTGAAGCCGTCCTTCGCTATACATAGTCAATAGCAGTACCGAATGTCATTACGGTTGACGGTTGATTGCTATCGCCTTCCAGTGTGGGGCGTCGGTACCTTTTGTATAGCCGACGCTGTTTGTGAGACAGAAACTATAAACACGAACACACCATATTTTTCATAAACAACTAAAAGCCCTCCCATTTGTTGCCTTCGCGTCAGGTCGGCTTTCGTTATTTTGGATTTGAATTCTGCTCGATTACTCGATATTTCATGTATTCGAGGGGAAATAAAAATTGAATATTTTATCTGGCATTCGCTTTCAGGGTGTTCGCCGAGTGGCTGACTTTTATACTGCGATTATACTTCCGTTTCGCCTCGTCGCTCAACAGGAGAAACAGTAAAGGTTAGGCCGTACCATTCGGAAGGGCTTTCTGTATAAGTATAAGATAACAGCAGAAAATTTAAGCAAGTATTTTATTTATAAAACATAATGTATGGGATGACACCACTTTCACTTTTATTTACACCTACAGTGGTACCCTAGAAACGACTAGTTTCGGAAACATTAATTTCATGGTTAACTACATTTCTACAGTCAAACTGTCAATCACATAGTATATAAATTTCCCAGTCGTCTATTTTCCGTTGATTTATGTACGTTAAGCTTCGAAAATAAATTCATAAGAAGGAAATTATTTCCAACAATTCTAGGAAATCGTCTTTTGCATTTCCATTCCAACAGATTAAGACGATAATAAAGCAGAAATCTAACCTAAATCGTCAAAATGACGAATGTGACGAGGTAAACAAACCGAATGAGAGTCGATTTTCTTTTACTAGTCCGACAGAAAATAACTTTCTAATAATGGTAATATTTTCACGTATTTCCTTTCGTCAATTTTTGCTGCAAATGGCTAGTGCACAAAAAATAACTTCTAAGCACCAAAGCTCTCTATTCGGGTGGCATTCGATCGGTTTCATGATTCAGTGGCTGATTAGAGGAGTCAGTAGCGTTTGCTGCTGCATAATTTATGAAAACGCTGGCCGATTTGTATCGGATTTTCTACACGAAAGATTGTATGTAGGCGGAGGCTATTAATGGTCATTTTAGTGGTCGGTCTAATAGAATGTAATTACACGTTCATTGGCGAGAGAACTAAATCCCGGGAAAGGACATTCCTAGTATCAGCGGGGTGTACCGCAGTAGCAGCAGTGTTGGCTTTATTACTTATTCACCACTTCTGTAGATTTATGTTCGACAGTTCGGAACAGACTAGAAGAACAAAACGATAAAAAAAAACGCTGACCAAAATCTACATAACAGTGGATGGATTAGTACTTCGAAGGTCGAATAGCTTGAAATCATGTCAAACCATGCTGAGTCTACTGCACCAAATAATAAGAAAGAAGTGTTGTGAAACCTTGGAGAAATCGGAACGGGTTTCAATTCATTTTAAAATTTTACTCAGCTTTCAAATTGAATATCGTAAAAACACTAGCGATCAACTAGGTTACACCAATTTTGTAAATGAAATTAATTGGGTGCAAATTAAATGGCCAATTTGCGTATATTGAGCCGCATGAATTTGCTTTGCTTTTCCCGTGTAAATCTTATGGAAGACCTTGCTCTAACTCTTTTATTCATTGGCATTTATGCTGTTCAACATAAAGTTTTAGCAGAGAACTCGGTTGATATGAAGCATAGTAGCAACCTTTGCAATAATAAAACATTTTATGTGATATTAAGGTCGTTGAAATAGACTTTTTTGTTCAGAAACGACTGATCGCATGTTTTTGAAAAGTATGAATTCAAAGTTCAAGCGGTAGAACCTTGGGCGAAGCCAAATTATCACACTGTTTTGAAAAATCAATCAATCAGAAAAATAGTCGAGCTTGCAAAACAACATTTTGCCACCGCAATTGATGCTACAAGCTTTACCTACCGCTACATGCCGAATCAATTACAACTGGAATAGGAAGCTCAATTCAAGAGCAATCCTGACGCATCCGTACTGCTGCACCACCGGCCAGGCCAGCAGCTCTACTCGTTCAACCGTGTGTACAGGTAGTAGATCCACATCAGATTGATACTTCTATGTCATTTGCAGGATTCATCGCAAACAATAACAGGCAGTATAGTAGCAGCACAATAGAAGAACGAAAAAATATAACCACCGCTCCAACCTGTCAGTGTCAACTACAGCAACAGCATCATCAATATCAGCCTGTTCTTCCTTCCGCTAACGCTTAGGGCCGAGCAACCAATGATGAAGCCTGGTAAAAATTAATTTCCCATTCCCAGGGGGCAGAACCGGCTATCTCAGCGTTATTTAGCGCAATGAATTGCAAAAGCTTTCATTTGCATTCGCTTGGGAGCTGATGGGGAACGGAATAGTTAGCTACCCATCGATACATCGATATGAAAACAAAATGTGCAATTCCTGGTGCTTAGACAATGACATGGACGTTCTGACAGACGATGCTCATAACTGTTCAGCACACATCACGGTAACGATTCTATCAAATATATGATTTCGATTATTGTTGTTGTACATCAGCATGTGTACTCCTCTATTACATCACGAGAGGACAACTGATCCATCCAGGAAAAATGCAATAAAAAGAGGATACACTATGTTCACTGGAAAAAGATTGTCTTGTCAAACAAACTCTTCCGCCAGCAATCTGCAGAGGCAAACTAGAGTTAAGAGTTTGTTTGATGATAGTGCAAAACGATCATCATAAACCACAACACCTAGTTGTAGCAAGCAAACTGAGCTGGCTCCGTTGGCAGATAAATGCAAGCCCGCATTTCAAGAATTGCATAGCAGCAAAATTTCCAAGAGTACCTAACCACTCGGAAGAAGTAGGTGGGCGCTCGGTACGGCAAGCTCAAACGATGCAGGCCAGTTCGTTTCTTGCTTCAGCAATGTGAACGACAATGAAATTAGATTCCATTGCAAAACGGAGATGGAATCCATATTTGAGCTGTAAACAAAACAACATTCATTCACAGGGTACTGCGAAACATTACGATTTGGTTCTAAAAGTTTGAACACTAATAGTATTAAAAATAAAAGGATATAAAGTACTAGATACAACATCAAATTGTTAAATTTCGTAGAAAAAAGAATGAAGTCACACAAAATTGTAGGAGTTAAGAAAAAGTTGATTATCACAAAAGGCGTGGAAATATTTGAGGCATAAAGTCTGACTGAAAGTAAGTCTGGACGCTCTTCGTGCGTTCCTCATACGTCACCGGCACATCGCTTGTGGTAGGAACTGGAACTATTTGACATAATTTTGTTGACATGTTTATAAAGAGCATCTGGTGCAAGTTTCGTCCAAATATTCCGTTGCGGAACAGCACAGAATGGAACTCGAACAACGTAGAAAAATCTTGCACAAACACCAAGGAACAAGGGACCAAGAGCTGAGGAGGAAGATATTGAGGAATATTAAGCCCAATTCTGGTATCTCCATTTGGGATCTGACATGAAGATACGATGCCAACAATTAAACCACGCAAAGTATCCTTACTCGAGACAACTATAGATGTTGCAGTGCCAATAAACAACCGTTCTTAAAAACGATACGCGTCGTTTTGATGCTGTCCAATCTGGTTCCGTTCCGTCAGAATATATTCTTCAGCGAGCTTCCTTATTGCCGGTCTGCAGTTAGGGTTTATTTCTAATTCCCGTAAAGTAAAGCCATTCTAATTTTTATCATTTGTTAGATGGATTTAGGGAATACTCCAAAAGTTCTTGTGCTGATTTGACTAAAACACACTTACCTTCCGAACCGTGAACTTTGAAATCACTGAAAAGCGATTATTAAAGCATATTATTGAAATAACGCAACTGACTTTATTTCTTAAATTCGTCGAACCGTTTTAAAATCCGGCCATCAAAATTTTCCATCGTCCGAACTAAAAATCACAACAATGTTTACGAAGCTAACGCGCATGTATTTGTGTAGGATGGCATGACAAATGTTATTCTGCAAAATTTCTGCAGGCCAGGCAAGTTTTCCTGGCTGTAGAATAACGACAATGCCTTGCGCGAGTTGTTTTCATTTATGAATGACGGAAATTAAAACGATTAGTCGACATTTTCTTCTTCGTCGCACGAAAAAACGAAAAAATTTGCCTGGTAGGACTTATTTAATGAGAAAAAGCATTTAAATGGATCTCAGCTCACTTTGATTGATCGCGTATGATAGATAGCAAACTAAAATATTAGGGAATAACTAGCTTTGCATTGTGTGTCATAAAAATACTGATATTTTTTTTTAATAATTTGTGTAGGATAGGACGGGAATAGGCAATTATGACGAAGCAGCAACATACACTACCAGAATTTTGTTTTGCAATTTTATTTACTCCACGATTTCTCTTTTTCTCAAGCACGACGACAAATGCATATTTGGACTGGCTGCTGTGAATCAATTATCGTGCTTTGACTGTTGCAAACCGGGAATAAGAAAGCTGAGGAATACGTTCAGACGGGACGGAACAAGACTGGATAGCATCAAAATGACGAGTTTCGTTTTTAAGATCGTTGCCAGCGCGAACAAATGTACGCTTGATGAAGATATTTGAATTTTCTTGAAGATTTACTAAAAATTATGTGAAGGTTTACTTGGAATGCTTTTTGACGAGTTATTGCTGTTTTTTGGAGTTATTTTCTCCATGATTTCTCATTTTCCCAAATACAAACGCTAAAGGCTTCACGGACCGGCTACTGTGAATCAATTTTCGCGCTTTTGCGTTTGTGGTAAAGACCTTTCGGTTAGTTTAGAGGTACGATGCTGGTCTAATAAGCTATTCGACGAATGCTCGAATCTCGACTGCGATGCTGCTAAATAGAGTCAGCAGGATCGTTGCATTAGCCCCGTAATTGTCCTGAAGAAGTGTCAAGCGTCAATAAAGGCATTCACCCTTATTTTTGTTTACCACCATGTCCTATATTCGCACAAGTAAAGGGTGTCCCACATCAAATTGCACCACGGAGGAAACGCTGTAGAAAATTACCCATTAGGTATTTTTTCTTGAAAATTAGGGTAAAAGTAGTTTAGAGTGTATTGTTCACCTTGTATTTTTATTGCGGTCAGTTTTTCGAAAATTGGAAAAAATAGCGTCACCCGAAAAGCAACTTCGCGAATTTATTTTGCACAAACGCCTGGAAAATCCTGAACTCATCATGGATGATGAGATTTACGTCAAGGCGGACTTTCGGGAGCTTCTAAGGCTACTGTACTTTACCGCCCAACACAAGTTTGATATTCTGGAGGAAGTAAGGGTGCAGAAAGTTTCAAAATTTGCCAAGAAATACATGATTTGGAAAGCGATCTGCTCATGTGGCAAACGGAGTGCTCCGTTCGTGACTACTGGGACTGTAAACGGACAGATCTACCTCAAAGAGTGTCTAAAGAAGCGTCTGCTTCCTATGCCGAAGCAACACGAGGGCCGTACAATCTTCTGGCCGGATTTAGGCCACTATTCAAAGGACGTCCTGGAGCAATACGAAGCCAACTGGGTTACTTTCGTACCCAAGGAAATGAACCCCCCCAAATGCACCGGAACTAAAGCCCATCGAAAAATACTGGGCTATTATGAAGCAGGCATTACAGAAGCATTCCAAGTATGCTGTCAAATCTGAGAAAGACATCAAGAAAAAGTGGATTTCCGTACAGACTGCAGTGTACAGCTGCAAACAGATGTTGTTCAAAACTTTTTGAATGGAGTTGAGCGTAAGATGCGAGTATACGGTTATGGTATTGAAGTTGAATGAAATAAATATGCCAAGAGCTATTTCATTTCTGAAAGTTTGAAAAGGATCGGTCAATTAGGTAATTTTCTACAGCGTTTCTTCGGTGGTGCAATTTGATGTGGGACACCCTTTAGTACAACTCGAGCTAAAAACAAGAATACAAATTGGTGATACTTTTGAAAGAATATGAGAATATGATTTAAGTGAAAACAAGAATAATGGTGATTCAATGTTGCAAGCAACGGTTATAAGCAATTTGGTTCAGTGTAAATGTTAAAGTTATGTACGGTTTTATAACTTTAAAGAGGCACGCCATTGCCATACAAAAATGGGCCCAAAGCATGTAGGAATAACATGTTACAAACACGCCAAACTATACGAATCTATACATTTTGCAAAATATTTCAAAATCTAAATGGTTTCATTTTTTTCTGCTATATGTATTTTATATATTTCATTCATTAACTAAATTGTCTAAACCTTAAAAATGAAATGCTGCTGTTCGAATCAAAGAAGTCGATTCAGATTCAAACTACGTCATTATCTCTGCTTACCTAAGAGCAAAAGATGGGTGCTCTGATTTGAAATTTCTTCGAAATACCGAAAATACCTTTATCCCTCGTTCGGTGACGCTCGTCGAACGCTCGTAATAACATGCATATTCAAACAAACGTTGGATCAAAATCTTTTGTGCGACATTACAGCTTAAGCCAATCATCGTCGTGTTACTAACTAGTTGAAACACCACCGCACCTAGGCTTACATTCTGCCGAATTTACATTTACATATCAGCAACCAACTACTTTGCATGAAATGCATACATTTACGGCTTCATGTTAGATAGCTACATTTCATGACAAGATAATGCAAAAAAAACCAAACTGAATCTCGAAGAGGATAGCTCCACCGTTGGCAAAACAAACTAAAAGCTTCACTGAAGCAACAATAAAGGCCCGTACGTTGGAGGAACACGAAACTACATGTAGTCGTACACCACCTATGTGGGTGATATTATTATTCCAGGTATGAATTCGAAAAACAACTTTTTTTCTGCCATTCCATTGTTGAACTTTGAACTACAAAGGTGAAAACGATTTGCAATAACGCTCAATAACACCGTGCACCGAAAACAATAGCGTCGCCGAGGCAGAAAAACGCTCCAACCGGCAACGTTTTATCGATTTTAAATGTGCGCTCGTACCAAAACAGCACTCACACGGCACACACAGGGATCAACTTTCCCGCTGGAGACGCTTGATACTTTACTACGCTGCTGCCCACCCACGCGAAGAGAGCACCGTGAAAGATTGTGTTTTATAGTGCCCCCAACACATTCAGACGATTTTCAACAAACAAGCGGCCCAACTTGGCGCTAATAGCGTGAGACAAACCCCACGAGCAATCATCATTAGTAATCGTCCGGCACATATGTTAGCGATAATCGCCGGCTAGCGCTACAACGCGGCGGCCGTAGAGCAAGGATAAGGGTGTGGCAGAGCGCGTTGCAGTGCAAAGTGTACCTCTCTAATACATCTATGCTCATCATTCACTGTCAGAGGAAAGGTGTCCAACTGTTACATCATTTTCTATAGGTGTCATTATCATTAGCTCTGTCATTGTAGAATTAAAGTAGATTGTTGCTGCTACCATCATCATCGTTGGCACCACCAGGGACTGATGTCTAATGCCAGCAGCAGCAGCCCGTTGAGCTATTCACCCACACCCAATGGTCAGACGGCAACAGAGAGGCTGGCTGGCTGGTTGGCTTGTCCTTCGGAGAAAAAAGGGTTGATAATTTCCACCAGCGACAAACACTCTCCGGTTCTAGGGAAGGACGTGACTTATGCATTATTCTGTCCGGTTCTATTTTGAACAATTCATCTCGTTTTGTTTGCTGATATTAAGCAACGTGTTGTCACCAGCAAACCATAAACAGATTAGCCAAAGGCAAACCTGTCTACCAACATTATTTACGTTATTGAAGCAACACTGGAATTGGCACTGGCAGTGGATTTTTTTATGCTTGCATTTAGTTTTATAACGGCTGTACCACGTAGAAAGGTAGAAAACTTCAGCGTAAATTGAATTGATATTTATAGCTGTTCTGAGAAATGGAACGATTGACGGTTTAGGAAGTTTCAAATCCCATAGTAATCGTACATATATATATTTGAAAGTTATATTGGACCGACCGAAAAGTTTTGTCCATTGAGCACTACTACTGAGTTGCTAAGGGCACCGTACGATTCAGTTTTTTGGAATAATATAAAGCAACAGTTAGCTGTAGTTCTCTGTGTATCTTTAAAGCACAATCATAAACATTTAATTGGCGTATCAATTAGGAATAGCTGTAAAATATTAAATGATTATTGGCATGTTCTGCCAGTCTAAATGACAAACTATTTACCTTTTGGAACCACAGAAAAAAACGCAGTTCGGTAGATATGAACAACGTAATTACCCGGGCATTTTAGACATTAGACGTAAAAAATTATGATTTTAATTGAGCTGGTCTTTCAATTTTATCAGGACAGTCAATTATCCAACAAAAATGTATTTCCCCTGGTTTTTCAGGTTTTCCAAGTGCATTACAAAACCATCTCGGCACTTTTAATTAAAAAACAATTTAATTTGTCATAAAGAACAGTTTTCAGTAGAGTTATTACCATTTTTAATAAATTTATAGCCTTTTCAATGACAACTTTTTTCTTGATTGTTTCTCTTTGTCTTGTTTTGCTTCTTTCAAAACAATTATTTTTAGTTCTAGCTCTAACTAACTAGTTTTCGCTTCGCGCAATTACGTCTTTAATTTACTTTATTCGTGATTTCATTTAGTCAATGCCGCTTTCAGTAAAAACGGAGACTGACAACATCCGCTTCAATTAAAAGTAAACCGTCACATAAAGATGAAGCATTCAACAGAAGTGGCTGTGATTCATTTTAAAAATAAATTCTATCAGCGTCTATCGTTCCAATTTTAGTATATGTCCAGATGAAGCTTCATTTGAGTCTAATTTGACAAGCGAGTGATCATGGTTTCGATTCATAGTAGAATCAGGCCATTGGATGCTACGAGAGTCAAGTGTCAAGGCCTCTTTATATGCTTCCTTTAGGTTTGCTTCTATATTACTCCGACAAAGCGTTTTGTCCTAACAGCCGTGGTTGGAGAACTCGCGAAAAAATGATTATTTGAATCGATGAACATCCCTCATGAACATACACTATTCATCTGTCTCGCCGATAATGCATCCATCGGCTTCGAACATAAGTTCATTGTGAACATCGGAATTTGTTCAAAAATTGAATATGGCCGATTTAACGGGTATAGGATGCCCGGAGACACCGGAAAGTATTTAACATGACACTTCCACGAAAAGAAAATACTTTAAAGTAGAATTAGTTGCTTTAGAAGCAGCTGAAGGTGTTATTTCGCAGTTTTGCGTTGCACACGATATTCGCATATTCAGCGATGCTATGAAGCGTGAGTGTATGTGGCTCATTAGTTACAGGCGAGCTGAACCATCCGCTTCTCTGTTTTCTCATTATAAAATCGAACTCAATATCCTGAAGATATCCTTTTCGGGTCGTGGTTTTTGGGTAAAAATGGGATCGAATGGGTATTCAGGAACGATTGTGTTTTCTTGGCGTAATGCGATGATGCTCTATCCGGCCAAAACACGTATTGTCCATCTGCATGATGTTTTTGTAGAAACGGGGTCAAAATTTTCTCAAACATTCATCTGGTGCATCTTAATTGATAGCCAAACCAGAGGGCTTGTTGTTGAAGAAACGAGAAAGAGAACGATGTCCTTCTGCGTCCATAATTTTGGCTGGTCTTCCACTACCTTGCCTGCGAATAGTTGTTGGACATCTTAGGATATGGTAAACAGTCGAAGCCGCAACATATTTGCTTTTAAAATGTTGTACCGTATACTTTTTGCCGAAATTTCTGTGGCAGTTCGTAGAAGTGTACAACGTGCTCCCGAAATGCTTCTTGTTACGACACCATTTTTAGCAAAACTGGGCAAGCATAAACAAAACAAAAAATATTAATAGAAAGCGGAGAGAAAGAGCTAACACATACATACTCTCATTTCTCTCTGAGCTCGTTTGTTGTTGAGTATAAGGCCCGCGAAAAACTTCCAAAATTTTAGTTGCCGCCCGTTATATTCATTTTGTGAATTTTCCAGAATTCATATAATCAAATGTAGTGGTCAGAAGAACGCAGTGGATCCTCGGAAGGAATGGCTGGCGTGGATAGTACTGGCGTGAATGACGAGGTGGGTAAAGTAGAGCAATCTTTCTCGAAAAAAGACAAAAATGAATAATAATATGTATGTCGCTGTGTGAATATAGGCAAAGAAAAATACAGTGCATGATATAACAAACGGTCGTGTTATATTATAATAGATCAGCGATAGTGGTCCACACAGAGGAAAAATAACAAGCTAACAGCTTAAAATTGTAATTGGCTAATAAATCCCTACAAGTTTGCACATCTTCTAACTAATCAAGTTTACAAAAAAGGTGCCTGATTCACAAAATACATCTAAAGACATTTACCTTTTGTTTGTTTGATTAAAAACGTGCTTCTTCATCTGCACGCCTCCATTTGTAAACGGTATTGCCGTAAGAGTACGGTCGTTATACCTACAAGAAATTCATTTGGAGCACTTTGATGATTGAATCAAACGATTAAAAAAATGTCACATTAGGTTCTTGAGGCGTTTAATAAAATACAGAGACTAACTTGTAGTTGTGTTAGAGACTGATTTCAACAAAAATATAATGAGAAATCGCATCGCATAAGTACCTTTATCACAAATACTTCTCTGCAACCTTATTAGCAAGTGGAGTTAATATATAGAAACTATTTATAGCATTTCTGCTTCCGTAGTTGAACCAAAAAGGCCTCAAATGACGACTGATGGAAATACTGTCAAATGATGCGATGCAGATCTTTTATCTGATTCAAAAGAAACGTACCCAAGTTCAAAGGTTCTTCTAGAAATAGCTTGTCGAACATTGATATGATATGATATGATATATCGCATCATATATGTTTATAGCTACAAATTAAACAATCAGAAATGGTGTAAGCTTACTTTTGGTGCCTAATATAGCATCTTTCTTCAATTTATCTACCTAGCAGTGTTAATTAACCTTGTACATGGTCAATATTCTAACTATTTCGGGTTATATAAATTCAAATTTTTTACTTTCTTCGGTCATATTCTGGAATATTGAAGCATTACAAGTAGTACAGATGTATTTTTATTGTTAATCTTTTTCACTTCATCTACCTACCAGTGTTGAACAAGCTTGTACATTAATAATAATAATAATTAATAATCGCATGTTATAATTTTGACAGGAAGAGACTGTAAGAGTCAATAGAATCGAAGCACTAACCTCAAAATTGTCCTGTATTCTAACAAGTACCTTCGGAGAAAGACAGAATTTACATTTAATTTCAGAATATTTTCCAATGGATCTTTATTGATCCATTGGAAAATATTCTGAATATTCTGAATAGCTGCTTTTGAAATCACAACTGTGTTAACAAATAATCGGTCATACACCGACATTAGTCATTGATTTTTGACCTAATTCAGGAACAAAAAAGAATGCTAAATTCCTATCGTTAAAAGACTAGAAATCGGCGAACCGAAAAACTTTTTTAAAAAAATTCAAAAGGTGAAGCATACTTTTATTAAATATTATTTTCGAATTATCGCGAACTAATTAGAAATGAATTCTTTTTAGTTCTACTATAATTTATGCAGAATTTTGCCACGCTGATGAAGGTGGCAAGTCGTAACAACCGAAAAATGCGTATAAAGGGAAGTCCAATATGGCCGGACAGGCCTCTATGCCTGGACACTAGAGATTTCTTAAAAATAAAAAATGATAAAAATATTTGGAAAGAATGGAAGAATAGTACTTTAATGGCACTATTGCCCTATTCTATCGCTAGTGTCCGGGCACAGAGGCCTATCCCCAAGTAGCACACGTTGTCACAATTGAGTCGCAGCGGCTGATATGCGACAAATTTAAATGTAAAACTTCGGTTACAGTAACCTAAAATATAACAGTTGTGTAACCGAAATAGCGCAACTTATGTAACTAAATCTGGTTGCATTAACAGTTACTCAATAACCAATATGTAACATGTATAGTTACAAAATGGTTACTATTGAAGTTACACATAAACTGTAAATTGACTTTCAATTGGTGGCAAATTAGTTATCTTGTAACTTTTACTGCATAGCGAAAATGTAGCAGGTTTATTATTTCAATCTATGGCTGTCAACGTCAAGCAGTAAATTTAACTGTTGAATATAGAAGAGTGTATAAATTATTATTTCAACACAAATTTTAATGCAGTTTCAAATTTATGGTGAAATGCATGATTCTAGCTTTGAAAAATTCACGCGCTCTTATTTAATATAGCTTTTCGTTACTTACTTCTTTGAAAAATTGATGTTTTGTAAATCAAATATAAAAATTTAAATTTAAATTTTTTGATTTTTTAAATTTATTCTTAGCAATAATGAATTAGTGGAGCATTCACCTAGAAACCATTGAAAATCAAGTTGTTTTCGCTATCACTTCTATCACAGTAAAATTCATAGCCATTTTGCCTTTGGTTCTAACTACTACACCATCGTCCTTGAAGTTTTGTATCGTTTTCGGCATATTGCATGAAATGATTTTAAGCAGCCATTGTTCATTGTTCACATTGTTGATATCGGGAAAAGGTATTTTTTAGTGATTGTTGTAAAAAGAAAGTGTTAATTTAATATCAAAGAATAGTTTCAGTTTGTATAAAACAGTTACTACCAGTGTTAATCATAGAAGGTTACATTTCAGTTACATTCTAGTTGTACGTAACCTTAGCCTTCGACCTGGTTACGGTATCGGTTATACGGTAACCAATATTAAATCTGTTGTAGTCACTTATTTCTTATGTCGTCATTTCTAAGTTACACTGTAACCTATTTTCATTGCCGGTTTCGTTTCGATGTAACTTGATCGTTTTGACGTTTGAGAATAATCATCATTTGTTTACTTAATACCAATGTCTGGGCGGAGAAGATTCCAAGTACCATCAATTAAGTAAATAAACGCATTTACAAGAGCATTTCACAACCCGTGTACCAATTGTTTATCTTTACCATTAGCAATATTCTTCAGGTCTAGTTTTTCCTTAATCCGTTGTGTTTACAAGGAACAGTGAACAAATTGTTGCGAAAATGTTACTAGCCGACTTTTTTTGACTTCGTAACTGCTCGTAACGGAAAATTAACTGTTTTGCGACCAGCAAGTTGATGACAGTTTGGAAAAAGGTTTCATTTGTGTCACTTGATAACTATTTGGTAACTCGTAACTGAAAGGTGACTGTTTTGCGACGACCAAGTTGTTGACAGTTCGAAAAAAAGGTTTCAATTTGGTCATTTGGTAACTACCTGGTAACTTTTTGAGATTTTTGTCACTAGAAAACTAAAAAGTAACTATTTTTAATTTTATGTAACCTAACTCGTTACAAGTATCCTACATGTAACTGCTGTGCAACCTTTTTGTATTTTTTTATTTTTATGATTAGTTACAAGTGCTACTTGGGTCCGGCCATACAGGACTTCCCCCTAAGTGACTTAAGTCAAATTATAGTAGAACTGAAACGAATTCATTTCCAATTAGTTCGTGATACTACTGTTATTGATTTTTCCTTGGAGTTTCACATAATTATGAAGATTTTGTGGAAATTTTGTTTCCAAATATGTAGTATTTTTTTGGATTGTTCAGTAAATTTGCTTACACCACCATTATTAAAAAATATATATTTTACAATACTTGGCTCAACAGCTATGAATTTTTGAAATAGGGGATGTACATGAAAATCGGAAAATTTCCATTTGAGTTTTCTAGGAAAACACGATACAATTTTTTAAAAATTGTTTCAGGCACAAGCATTGAAGCCGTGTGCAAGGTTGCATAAAATTCTGAAACATTACAATCCAGTTTGTACGCTACTTTGGAAAAAATACTCTCATATTTATTGTTGTTAAGAAAATCTCAATTTTAGGATGTTAATAATTTTGTTTCTGAAATGCATAAAATAACAAAATATGAAATAAAACACAACATTTAGATTTAACACGAATCTTACGTGCAGCCAGAAATTGGTTAAAACGTGGGCGAAGCGCGCCGCCACTAGCGGTGATTTAGTGAAGCTGATAGGCCGAACCACGATCATTGGTAGGCCGAACTAAGTTCAAAAAATTAAAATCGTATTATCTCAATAAGTCGTAATTTCGCTTTTTGTTTGGAATAACACGTTCCAATAATAAAAGAATGTAAATGAATCTATGTTTTAAAATTGTTTTTAACCTATACTTCACAGACTAATACATTTTCTAGGTGTTTAAAAAGACAGCTTTGATGACGACATTGGAAGCCGCTTTTACGTATGTTATGAATTTAATTATCTGAGCTAGTTACATTAATTTTCATGGCAAATAAATGAAGGCAATGCATAGGAAAATAATATAAGCAGCTTATAAAACTATTTTGCATTTGAATCTCGAATATTCAATGAATTATCGATAATTAAGCTGATGGGCCGAACCAGGATCAGTTTTTGCATAGGCCGAACCACGATCGATAACCCTATACATAGTAGAATTAAATTGGACTAGTTTCCTGTTCATTTAATTCCAAAAAAGTGACAATTATTTCAGCGAACTTTGCAGCACTAAAAATGATGTACACCTTAAACAGAAAGTGTCTCACTACAGAGCAGAAAAGTTGGCAACACTATTAAGGAAAACTTTATTATATAAGGTAACCCTTATATTTAGATTTAGATTGCATGGAGACTCAGTATTTCAAGCAGATATGAATATATAATATCTCTAATTAACAATACTCAATACAAGGTCCAAGTTGTTAGAAACGCTAATCAGTAAGCAGTTTACACAAGCCGTCAAATCTTATATATCAACCGATCAGCACGACTTCTTGCAAGATCTATTTCTATAAACTTAATATAATTTACGTCACACTGCATAGTCAGCAAGAACGTCAGAGTTGATACCTTTTTCACGGATTTGAAATCAGCGTTCGACAGAGCCAGCCATAAAATTTTAATCGCCAATCGACTAGTTCGGTGCACAAACTAGCTTTGTGCAAGAGGTAGCGCCATATCTCGTCAATCGCCGATTGCGTGTGAAACTGGGCTCCCACGATTTGAATGATTTTGGAAGCGTTTCTGGTGTACCACAGAGGAGTAACCTTGGACCGCTGCTTTTGTTCATATTTATCAACGATTTTTGCTTCACTATACCCGTTGGAAGCGGACTGTTCTATGCTGTTGACCTGAAAATTCTCTAAAGGGTGAAGTCTTTTAAGGTTTGTAAGTAGCTACAATGGATAATAGACTTGTTTGAAGATTAGATCTCTGCAAATCGCATGAAAATCAGCGTAAAAAATGTGCCGTAATCTCATCCACTACACTGGCAGTACAATAATAGGAATGAATTGATCGAGAGAGGAATTTTGTTTGATACCTAACTTTCGTTTAGAGACCACTACCCCTATACTGTAGCAAAGGCTAATCGTAACCTTGGATTCATTCTGCGGATCTCTAAGGAATTCAATGATTTTTACTGTCTAAGGGCACAATTATACTCCTTATACTAGTGCGATCAATATTTGAAACGGCACCTGTGGTGTGGGGTCTTTATTATGATATCTGGATCAAAAGAATCGAGTCAGTTCGAAAAAAAATATTCGCTACCCTATGAGGTTTCTGCCTTGGAATAATCCAAACGACTAGCCGCCTTACGATAATTGATGTGCGCTGTTTGGCATGAATACTGTAGAGCAGCGTTTCCTAAATGTGTGTTCGCCAAAAATTTAATTCGCTGCAGAATAGTGAGGGAATTCCGCCAGGTGGTTGGCGAATCGAAAAAGGTTGGGAATCGCTGCTCTCGCGCGAAAAAAGACGCGATATTAGGGTATCCAAACTATTTTGGATCCCATCAGCAGCTGTACATAATTTGGACACTTCCATTTGATTTTGCTGTAAGTGTCCAAATTATGTACAGTTGCTAATAGTATCCAAAATACGTTGGTTACCCTACCAAATCTTCATCGGAAAACTACTGCCGCCCAAATTTTGAGTCATAATAATGAGAATGCTTTTCCGGAAACTTCCAGCTTCGGCAATTTATTAGGCTCGACTTTCATCGAACACGTAGAACAAACCTATTAGAGAAATGTGTTTTGTTCATTTTTGACAATTTCAATAATTTTAAGTTTATGAGACCTATGTGTTCGATTCGAATTATAAAATATAATTTTCCTTGGGATCGGCGTGAAATGCCATGTGGTAGATAATAAGCGACCTCAATGTAAAAAGTGCAAGGAACACGATGGTGTTGGAATTTTTGAAAGAAAATTAGGTATACTTATCGGTATCATAATTCAAGCTTATTTTGAATTTAAACCATTTTTCGGTCACTGGGAATTGCCAACATAAGGGTGCGGGAAAACCCTTATGTTGGCAATAGAACAAATAATCCAGTGTGGTCAAAAACACAATAACGGCGTACCTATTTAACTGACAAGATATTTTTCCAATTTGAAAAGTTTGTAAAATACTTTGAATTCTCACTTTAAAAGCGAATCAAAAAAGAAAAAAAAATGCGAATAACGAAGAAATTCTTCCAGCAAGATTTACATTTGGGGGCTTTTATCTGTCTTTTTAGATACTGCTGCCATCTATGTGTGAAATACACATACACACACACTTCCATGCTGAATGCGCTTTTTCGTGTCATGCGCAATGGGACCGATTCCTGCCGATGCTGTGTCATCATTCTAATCAGCTGTTGAACTCGAAGCAGACAGCTGATTCAGTATCCAATGGTATTAGTGGCAAACCGTTCGTTTCACTTGTAATATCAATTCGATTAAGTTATACAAACTGAAAAAACTTCACTTACCTGTACATCGAAGTTGTGAGGTTGCTGCAGCAGATTGGCAGGTGATTCAATTTGGTTAGGTCCCTGGCCGGGTTGGCTAACCATTTGACTCTACGAGGAAAAAAGGAGCAATTTAAAATGTGACTTCAAGAACGACCTAGCAACAAACTAACGAACCTGCGTGATCTGCGGGATTCCTCCGACTCCGTTCATCACGTGGCTTTGCATCTGGTTAAGTTGGTTCATTTGATTCATCTGACTAAGCTGATTCATTTGACCCATCTGATTGGGTATCATTTGAGGATGATATGAGCCTAATGCGGCTGCAGCTGCCTGTTGGGCAACGTCGTTAGCACCGCCACTGGCACCGGCTGCTGCAGCAGCGACAGCGGCCGCCGCAGCAGACCCGAGCATATGGTGCAATGAGGGATGCTGTGGAAACCCGGTACTATGGTGTGATGGGGCGTCAAGCAGATTCGATCCTCGAGGCAGCTGCTCCTCCGCCGGTGACGGCTGGCGTGAACCGGGAGTGCGACTGGAAGTGAAAACATAACTACAATGCAATTGCCGACGGTTATTCATAGTGTACTGAGCACATACTTAAATCCTTTGTCGTCATCAATTCCGTTTACGATCACAACTCCGTTGGTTGAGTTTACTTCCTCTTTCTTTAAGCCGTTCGATTCGAACGGTGAGTTGGCTTTGTCTTTATCGTCTGATGCCTGAAGAGATGGAGGGAAACAGCAGGTTAATGCTAAGATGTTATTTTAAATTAAAATATCCTCGAGATCAAAGTGCGGATAGTGTAGAGAACTAAGCAACGATAGTTCTTTTATGAGATTCAAATTTTAAAGTAAGAAAATAGAGCTTTTGAATAGAAATTTATTTTATTATAAATATGCACAGTGCAGATTGAAGTACGGATACAGCTTATTTTTTCGGTTCCTATCCTTTAGGGGCATAGCTTATACCTTCGCTTTTTTCTTCGTCAATCTCATCTATTTCTACTCTTGTCTAGCGTACTTAGAGTGATTTCTTTGCTACATAACTTGCTTCATAAAATCAGAAGAACCAAATGGAATTCGAAAAATTTCACAAAATGCACGGGTACCTAACCTCCGGCGCACTATCGTCTACGGCTACGCTATTCACGAATTGCGCATTTCCTTCTACTAAAAACCAAATCTCTGAAAATTCTTGAAAATCTTTTAAATTTTGAGAAATCTACTGACATTTAGCAGAAGTTTTTTTTGAAGATATTATGCGCCGCATTTACAGAAAGGACGATCGACTAGAATACAATAACTATCGGAGAATTACTCTCGTTAATTTTGCATACAAAATTCTCTCCCACGTCCTGTTTCATTGAAGCTGTTGCAAGAAAGTTTTGTTTGTTTTAATTTTCGAATTCATGAGTTGATGGCGAATTTAATAAATTCTCTTTGTAGTCAAAAATACCTCTTGAAACTAGTTGAAACTCGCATTATAATACTACGACCGTACACGGAAAGAAATTCAATCGCCATAATGAGAAGACTGACATCATCAGGAATCTAGTGTACTTTTTATGAAAATACACAATAATCTTTCTTGCGGTACAAAAATCAACAAAAAATCATGAATTATTATCTAGCATCTAGATCTAGCATGATCTTGAGTTGCCTGATATGTCAGTTTAGTCATGATTCAAAACTTTATTTTTATTAGGGTACTTGATCCAATAGTTGTGGTAGTACCAATGAATAGCGCTGCTATTCATTATTAATGCATATTTTCGTCACCGTAGCATTTTAGATAAAACAATTACATTCATTATATAAAACAGGTTTTCAGAAGTATTGGTAGTTAGACTACACCATTTAAAATTAAAGCATTATTTGCTAAAATGGCAATTTTCCAAAATCCAACGCGCAGTTGGAGCGCACAACTATAGGCGCTCATCTATAGTTTTGCTACGATGTTTTTTCACTTAGCAACCTAGCAATGTATATGGAATACCACAATTAAAGGAACATCAAACTTAATTAAGGAAACATTAGCGCAACTATTGGTACAATATAATTGAATCGGAAAATTCATTTTTTCTTTATAAAGCTTCTCGTACAACGAAAGCAATTGTCTTGCCTTGTGACAAATACCTTGCATTTGATCAATTTATACCCCACAAGGATTAATTGAAGCATATACAATAAACAAGCAAAATGAAGTTATGTTGTGCTTAGTAGCGCAACTAATGGATCATCTACCCTATATGATTTTATTCACGCAATCGGATTTTTTCTTGTGTCAAACGTACTAACGGTTCTATACTAAGGTCATAGAGCTGACAGGAAAAAGCACTCATGCGAATGCTGAGTGTAGCAACGAGAAATAGCCTTGTGCGACTGTTTCCATGTCAGGGGTGGCTCTTGATGGCTTGACGTTTCCTTCTACAAAGTGCGCGGCGGTACTTCAGACTAGGAGCAGCCCACGACAACGTTTGATCCGGAGCGGAGCGGGCATTCTGAAAGGTATTGTCTCGGCACTACACCTAACATAGCATCCCCATCACGAAATTCGGAAGTGGAGCCCAAGTAAGGCAACCTACTTAAACCCATCTTACTACGAAAATTCAAGCAAATACGTGACGAAACATGGACAACGAATGGAAACTTGGTACTTGGAACTGCAGATGGAGTGATGATCGGGTGCTGCTTGAACAGCTTTAACTCCGCAAACTTGGCATCGTAACTCTGCCGGAAGGAAATTTACCGAAAATGAGAGAAGTGTTGGAAGATCTGTGGCGGAAATGCCCAGTTTTATTATAGAGGTGGCACTACCAATGGGATTTATATGGGTAGAATGGGATTTATAGTATTGGGCCAAATGAAGGATCGCGTGATAGATTGGAAGGCGATCAACGAAAAAATGTGTTTATTGAAAATAAAGGGCCGTTTTTGAAATTACAGCATCATCAACGTGCACTGCCTGCACGAAAGCAAACCCGACGAAGAGAAGGAAGCGTTTTAACTATATGAGGTTGGAGGCAACGTATGATAGCTGTTCGCCACGGGACATCAAGATCGTTATCGGGGATATGAACGCCCAGGCCGGTATGGAAGAAATGTATTGACCGGTGATAGGACCCCATGGCCTGCGATGGCGAACGATAACGGCCAATGATGTATAACCTTCGAAGCTTCCCGAGGCCTGGTAATCCGAAGGACCTTTTTTCCATGGATATCCACAAAGCCACTTGTAGATAACCTGATCAACGTACAATGAACTAGATTGACCACGTTCTCGTAATGACCGGCTTTTTTCTAACATTACAAAAATACTTTTCGCGGGTATTGACTCTGACCATCGCCTAGTAGCAGTATATGCACGCTCAAAACTGTCAACCGTATACCAGACACGTAAAAGCCGTTCGCCTCGGCTAAATATTAGGCAGTTAGATAACCCGCAATCTGCCGAGAACTACGCCCGGATACTGGGCGAGGCGCTACCTTCTTCCGAGGAGTTAGATGATTCAAACTTTAAAGACGGTTGGGGCTGAATTCACTCGGTTATCGGAGAGGCCGTTACCGCACTACCAGGAGTATACAAAATAATTGGTTTGATGAGGAATGCCAACAAGCGGCGAAAAGAAAAAAAAATTGCTTGGAAAATTATCTGAGCATTGCCACTAGGGAGAAGTTTGCCAACTACCGATGAGCAAGGAACCGGTTGACCACGATCGTTAGGAGTAAAAAACGCCAAAAGGAGGACAAAGATCGTGAACAATTGGAACAACTATTCCGAGCTAAAGACACACGTAAGGTCTACGAAAAGATGAACCAATCTCGTAAACGCTACACACCGAAAACTGACATATGAGGGACGAGGGTGGGAATCTAATCACAAACAAGCACGAGGTGGTCCACAGGGGGAAACAGTTCTTCGATGAACACCTCAATGGCAAAGTTGCAAGTGAAGTGGAACGGAAGTTAATCTATGAGTGCCTATGAAAGATAGAAATGTCCCATCAACTGATTACTCAGAAATCAAACGAGAAATTGGCTTGACGAGCCAATAACAAGATCAATAACATCGTTGGTAAGGACCGCCTACCAGCAGACATGTATAAACATGACCGAGAAACGTTGGCAATGGCTTTACACTACGTCATTTTCAAGATTTGGGAGGAGTAGAAGCTACCGGAGCGATACATGGATGGACTGGTTTGTCCCATCTACAAAAAGAGTGAGCGGTTCTACCGCAGCAACTATGTAACGCTGGTAAACGCCGCCTACAAGTTACTCTCAGATTCTGTTACGCCGTCTATCACCGATAGCACAAGGTTTCGCAGGGAATAATCAGGCGGTCTTCAAGGGGACAGATTTTGTAGAAATGGCGGGAGTACAGCGTGCCCATGCATCACGTCTTGATTTCAAAGCAGCATACGATACAGTCGATTGTGACCAGCTATAGCAGATAATGCACGAACAAGGTTTTGCGGACAACGCGACTGATCATTACATATTGCATCATCATAGTTACATTGAACCGAGTGATGTGTTTCATGCGCTTCTCAGGGACAGTCTCGAGTCAACAACGCTCTTGAGGGGGTGATCCGACGAACGGGCATCGAAATGAGAGGCACGATTTTCACCAAAGGTGGCCAACTCCTAGGCTTCGCAGATAACTTTGAGATCATAGCTAGAAACTTTGTGGCGGTGAAGTCTACTAGGATTGGGCTAAAAATTAATGTGTCAATGGTCAAAAACATGCAAGGAATATGTTTAAAAAAAGACAAACTCCCCAATTGACGACGGGTGGCCTAAGATCGTGTTGAATGGAGACAACTGGCTTGAATCCACCCCGGCTCTATGATGCTGACGACGACGACGATGACGCAACGATCCAGAGGTAAACCGGCATAAGCCAAAAAAAAGCCTTGAACTCAAATGTCTTTCTAAGACATGAACCTTCTTTATCGACAGGCTTCACAGCTAGTGCAACGATCCCACTGACTCTATCTAGCAGCACCGCCCAACCGAGATTCGAGCATACGACGACTGGCTTGTTAGGCCAGCAGCGTACCTCGAAACTAACTAACCGGCATAAGCCAATTGCCGCCATTCAATTCAGCGAGTAATTGTAGCATGTATAAAACAGTTGAAATAATTTTACTTTCTGTACAAGCTGAAAACCTACCAAGTATTGTCTCCGCAAATGTTGCATCAGCTCTTCAGCAATATTTAGGATATTGCGACATTTCCGCCTTGCCAAGGCGTCTTGGTAAAAGTCACCAAGAAAGAGGACCTATCTGAATATGGAAACTAGGGCGGCATCATGTTGCTCTGTATTACTCTTAAAGTACTCTGAAAGGTGATTCTTAATCGAATCCAGGAAAAAATTGGCGTTACTCTGCGGTAATAGTAAGCTGGATTCCGTGTGTGGATCAGTACACGGCGCTCAGTGTAATATTAGGACATATCATCCAGTGCTGTCTTCTTCCAGTGCTTGTCGATTTCGAAAAAGCATTCGACCGACTAAATCACGAAAACATGTGGGCGCACTAAGGCGTAAATGAGTTCCTGATAAGCTGGTCTATTTCATCGACGCTCAGTATAAGGCGGTTTCGTGCAAAGTGCTGCACGACGACCTCATATCGGACCCTATAAGGATTTCTTCTGCAGGAGTAAGAAAGAGTTAGGTACATACCTTTACCGCTACTGTCATTCGTCATTATGGACGAAATTTTAATTGCATCCATTGATAGTAAACCGAACCGAGTATTACCCTGGAACCCTTTGACAATGAAGCAATTAAATAACCTCAATTTGACCGACGATATTCTCTTGCTCTCGCAATGGCAATACGATGTGCAGAGATAGCTTGAATGTCTCTGCGACAACTCCAAGGTAGCAGGTATCATATTCAACCTCGCAAAGACCAAGTCAGTAGGATTGAACATTAACAATCTAGGTTGAGGAGGTGGAAGATTCTCAATATCTTGGTAGCCAGACAACCCCAGACGTTGATACCAAGACTGATATAGATTCTATGCATCTTTGAAATATTTGGCGATATCAGATCAGTTTACCGATCCTAACACGAATTTTCAATTTGAATGTGAGATTCGTTCTATTGCCTACGAGACGAGATGCGTAATAACAAAGATAACTGCAGCAGGTCTTCGTTAATCGTTGCCTGGATACATTATTCGGACTTGGTTGCCTCACACTTGCATTTCTAATTCGAAACTCGATCGTCGATAATCACCAGTGCCAGATAGAAATAGAGATTCGGAAGCGCAGATGGAGCTGGATTTACATGTCTTGAGGAGAGAAGCGAACGAAATTCACAGGAAAACACTCAACTGGAATCCGCAGGGAGAGCAGACGAGGCAGACCTAGATGCTGATGGCGGGCTACTCCGTCAGCTTCAGTCAACTGTATACAGACTGCTTATGCGAACCACCCCTGGCGACAGGTAAAATCCATGGTAGACGACCGTCGACAGTTGACAGGAAACCAGACTTTTTTGTTCAGCCGAACCGGCGGACGTGTACACATAAGTAATTAAGTCATTAGCAAGCACCTGATTTTTCCGGATTTGGATTAAACTCCTGGTTTTTCTCGCTTTTTTCGGTGAAAAAAAATCCTGATCTTTTCCTGGTTGAGTTGCCACCCTGCGCTTGTTTCTCAACTCGTTTCTGTCATCTTTTTATAATTTGATACAATTTGATTGGCAATTGATTCCAAATTTCGACAGAAACATGATTGGTATACAGTCAGTCCACAATCATGGGTCACACACAATTGTGGGTCATTTTAGCTTTAGCTGCTAATTTCCGTTTAAATATCACCTAATGATTGATCAAATCACTACTTATGAGTAACAATTTTATCAATCAATTAATATAATATTCATTCATTAATAGGCAGATAAAGCCAAAATGGTCCATAATCGTGTATGGCCCATGATTGTGGACTGACTGTATACTTATTTAAATAAATTTTCAAACGTCAAACTAGAAAAAGATGTAAACGACGAAAAAACAGTTTTTGACATAACCTCTTGAACACTCAAAATATTTCCGATGTCTTCTGGCCACCTGGACTGTCCTGCTCCTAGAACAGTGATTTTACTTATTTAACTCTAACACCTCAATCAAGCAAAATACGAAAATATTATGTATAGGGCATTTATAGAGCAAATTGTTATCCACAAGAATGCTGAACTAGGTATTGCTCTATCTCAAGTAGATATTTACGACGCACTTCCAGTTCGCAACGGGTGGTGCACAAAGAGCGCTCTTAATCTTATGGATAGTAATTTGCTCTATAAATGCCCCATACATAATATTTTTGAACTTTGCTTGGATGAGATGGTACAGTTAGCAAATCGCATCGGTGCTGCAGGACAGCCCTGCTAACCACTACTACAAATCTCCGAATATTCGAGAAAAATTTCCCCATCGATTGTAAGCGGTTGCATATAAATATGTCTTTTGTAAAGAAGTTATCGCCATTTGAACCTAATCATTTTGTCTACCTCTTGTATCTCTCTGTTATATTCCTTCTAGCATTCTAAGTCCTGAACATTTTCATTGGTGACCTAATATTTAAACTTTCACGAATGTATTACCAATCGTTTTCGTTATGGTAGAAATTTTCTGCGTTTTCTTCATAGGCCTTTTTTAATTAAATATTTAACTCGGATATTGCACTATGGGCAAAACCGACAGAAAAAAACGGATGCAATTAAGATACGACCTGCAGGCTGATAAAATATACGTGATCCTAAGTAAAATTTTCCGGAGAATCGCGTGGTGCCGACTCCTTTCCTGTTTATCATCGGGAAGTGCCCCATTTTCCCCTATTTTTAATATTTTTCACCCTTATTGGACTGTTCCAAGCACGGCTTTGAGAAAACAAAAGTTGAAAACCTAATAATTTTATGTAAAAACGTCCACAGAATCGAATAGGGCTTATCTCATTTAGTTTAGAGCACATTATTTTTTTTTGGCTGAGCTTCCGTTATCAAACCGACCATACCAATTACCATACCAAACGGGAATTCAACCAAAAAAATTAATGTGCTCTAAAATAAATGAGATAAACCCTATTCGATTTTGCGGACGTTTTTACACAAAATTAGTAGATTTTCGCGGTTTGTTTTCTCAAAACCTTGCTTGGAATAATCCAATAAGAGTGAAAAATGTTAAAAATAAGGAAAAATGTACAAAATGGGGCACTGCCCGATGACAAACAAGAAAGGGGTGGGCACCACGCAGTTTTCCGGAAAATTTTACATGAGATCACCTATATTTTATAAGCCTGCAGGCCGTATCTTAATTGCGTCCGTTTTTCTCTCATTTTTACCCATAGTGCATTGTTTGCAACGTTTCGGTGATAGCTCAATTAGTTGTTTTAGTTATTTTATATTTCTTCCGTTTTCTTACCTTGTCATTATCATCGAATTTCATTCGATTAAATCGAGGTTCTAAGCTAGCAAGCGGACTTTCCTTGTTAGTGGGTGACCCACCAAGTACATACTCGACCATTTTGACACCGAGACCGCCAGTCGAGTCGCGTGGGCTAAAATAGTAGAGAAATTGTCATTAAACAACCTTTAACTAATCTATTGTTTTGTATTCTAGCCTACCTTAGGATTCCCGTAGATCCGGTTGGATTCGTGTCTGGAGCGTGTGGAAATATGCGCCTCGAGGCCAGTATCGCATCACCCTGCGTAGACCAAGTGGAATCACGCCATACCTGATGGTCGGTACTTCCGTGTAATTGCAGCGGAGGCAGCGGCCCGGTCGCACCAGTGGCCACTTTGACATCGTTGCTGCTAC
This sequence comes from Sabethes cyaneus, assembly GCF_943734655.1. NCBI lineage: Eukaryota > Metazoa > Arthropoda > Insecta > Diptera > Culicidae > Sabethes > Sabethes cyaneus. The sequence goes on along the minus strand of NC_071355.1, from coordinate 84,079,717 downwards.
CCTTTTCCCAGAGTTTTTTCGTTGCTGAAGTGGTAATCTAGAGAAAGAGAAAAAAACATTCAATCATTTGATCAAAGAAAGTAGCTCTGGCAGATTGACCCCGTAATCATAGTTGTGACCGGAGTGTGAATATAAAGAAAAGTTATGCTACTGACGTCATTGGTGTAAACGCAACGCAAAACAATATCAAAATCGGTTTTCTCCGAAAATTCGACCTCGCAGATAGGTTTCTAATCCAGAAATCGATCAATTGAATTTGAAACAGTGAAAGACCCCTCTTAAGAGGAAACAGATAATTATCCATTGAACAAAGCGACCTACAATTTTTGGAAGCCTCATGTGATGTTTACACTCAGTTGTAAATGAGCGCTACAGCGGCGGACGGAGGAACGCAACAGACAACCTCGAAACAATCCGCGCAAATTTCGTGCCTCAATCGAGACAGTCAGCGTCAGCGAATTGGCACAGCGAGAGCCGAGGGCACTTATGTACTGGATGGGAAAATGAGATCGGATAGAACACCTTCGCGCCACCGAATTCATGTGTAATTACTTCGATTCCGCGCTTGCTGGTGCGCTCTTCCTATTTATTTCATTTTCTTCAATACGACGAACGCCGGCCAAAGAAAATCGAAGATACGCTCCACGCTGATGACTGCCGCCTAGGCCTGTCAGAGGGAGGTGATCTTTTGAGTGTTCGCGGGCATGTGCAGCTTGACACAGTATTGCAGAATTGGAAAGTGCTCGAAATGACTGCGCTTAGTGTGCCAAGCTACACTGTATTGAGGATATTCTTCACGCAGCGGCATGTAACAGATCCTTTTTGATTTACTGAAGTGTGTAAAAATTATATTTCAAACATCTATCGTCGTATACTTTAATTTTTATGTCCACTGGTTTTATTTAATATTAAACAATACATCGTCATCCATGCAAAATGAACGAAAATCAGTGACAGATTATCAAGCAAATCGGATAATGATAAACGCATATGCATGAGGTTCAAGTTCGCTTGAAAGAGTACGAGGAAATAGAAGCAGTTAAAAAATCACTGCGAACGATAAATAGAAGGTTTTCCAGACATTACCCACCCAAGCCGAATAATGAGTAAATGTGCGCCCTGCTTTAGTAGCACAGAAAAATACTGAAATGCACTCTACATATTAAACCCTATATGTTACCGTCAGCTCTACACCATAACGAGTGGCTACCAGAAGTGACGTGAAAATGTTCGTACCGTGTTTATGCGACGATCATACGGGATCAATTTAGCTTTGACAAGGGGCTACACGCCAACAGTTGGGTTGGTTATTGAAACAGTCGGTGTTGTTATGGATAAGCGTTGCCGTGCATATAACAAACCAGTTCCGCAACTAATGGGAGGTGTTGTCAGTTTGCAGCAGGCAGTAAACTGCCGGTAATAATTTTAAATTACGATCAAATCTGTTATCCAAAATGAAAAAATAAGGGCATCAACATACAGAGAAAACTTAATCAAATGAAGAAAGTCCATAACATGGAGTTTATTAGGGCTTTGCATTGCTACAGTTTTTTCAACATTTGAACGACTTCATTGCTCTCGATAACACTTGCAAAATTGCCAGCAATGTTGAATATGTTCTTAATTGTATGTTTAGTTTGTAATTCATACTAAAAGTAATTTTAAAGGTGAGCGCCTGGTGCTTTGTAATCTTGCTAATTAAAAAAATTCAAACTTTTCCTATTGCCCCTAAGATAATGTCGAAGCCCTAACTGTTAAGGTGAATGAAGATTTTTCCATAGCAAAAATATAAAACTCAGCTAATAGCCAAGGGCAGATCACGAAACACTGACAGGTGGAAAATAAATTCGTGGGAAAACAAACAGCACATACATTTGTCCACGAATTCGTGTGGAACAAACGGGAAACAGTACTGGTGGGGAACAAATTCCTGCAGTTTTCTCTCCTGACGGAGTATAATTAACAGGTGCTGTTGGAATTTCAGCAATAAAATTCGCATAAGAAAAACGTATAATTTTGATGCTCGGCTATCAATAAAACACGATGCTAGCTAATATGATAGGATACAATATGCAAATGCAGTGCATTCCTTGAAACTTGTTTTCTTTCTTTTTAGGAACGTAAAAGAAAATCCAATATCTTTTTAATCGAAGCAAAAGCTTTTTACCTGTCTCATAATAGCTTGTTGAATCAAGCAAAATCGTGGAGCTTTTTATGAATGTTCTAAAATCTATTAGTATGTTTTTCTCTTCATAGCACAATTACAAAGATAAATCTATACTTTACGAACAAACACTTTTGCCGGTACCGCTGCCCCAAAACAGAAACCCAGAAAATCCGGGCTCATGCAGCAATCTCCCAACCTAAATCATGCATAATCGTCCATCAACCCGACAGAAAATCCCATCTACGAGTCAGTGGAGCACAGCAAAAATTCGCACATATTTTGTTCTCCGCTGCCACTCCGCCACACAGCTACAGCAATCGTGCAACCCAACAGCACTCCGGCCGGCACTCCCCGGAGCAGTGCTGTACAGTATAATAGGCAAGTGTTAGAATTTCCGCTTTTTTCGCCTTTCCCGCAATGTAAAAACCTCATTCCATCGATGCGGTGCCGGTGAGTGTACCCTTAGCCTGAGATCGATGCTCAGCGTAGCGCGGAAAATTGCAGGCAAGCAGCAGAAGAAACAGCACATTTTTGTACCGCCGTTTGGCAATTTTTTATAAGTTTACAAAAAAATTCAAATAATAAGAAATAAACCACTATAACCGCAACCAGAATGAGAACACTTTCATAATTCACTGCTAAAGAAATCCTGTTCTTGAAGGAGAAATTTCGAAAAAATAGATAATTAGTAAACCTAATTACAGTCAGTATCTCGAAGTGCTTCTCCTTCCACCGTAAAAATAAACTTGCCACTTTTAGTTACGACATGGCGCGACATTTGCTACAATTTTTTTTGTATGAACGAACATTACCACTGCGACCAGTATTTTGATCTATTGTGATATCATCCAGATGTTTTTTTTTGCGTATTCCGCATTACGTTCTGTTGCCGTGGCTCTATCGAATGGCAGAACTGTTGTAGGATAAGACGGGACGGCTAGTTGATCCGTTTTTAAAATAAGCGTACATAACAAAGTAAATGAACCATTATTATTTACTACTGTTATATGTCACAACCTGGCTGGTAAACGGGCGAGATACGGAAAAGGATGATTGACTGGTGACCAGTCAATCTTCGAATGTGCAGGTTCTGAATCAAGGGCCGGTTCTTCAACATAGCCATACGCATTATCGTCAACGTCCACATCCCTAACCTCAGAAGTACCGATGAAAGGAATCAGAAGTACACGATAAGGAGGAATCCTATGCGCAATTGGAGCGTGAATACGACCGCTAACCATAACATAAAGATGCAGTTCGACTCCTGCTTCTCCTCCCAGTTTACCAACCTATCGGGTGTACCACAAGGTAGCAACATGGGACCGCTTCTGTGTTTGCTGTTTGTGAACAATATTGATTCGATGCTTAGAATTGGATACAAGCTAATGTATGCTGACGATTTGAAATTATATTCAGAAGTTCGTTCCATAGACGATTGTATCCGGCTTCAAAGGCTCTTGGATGTGTTTGTTGACTGGTGCAAGAAAAATTGGCTTGTTATCAGCATCACAAACTGTCAGTCAAGTGATGACTTTCCACCACATCGCCAGTCCGGTTGTTTTCAACTACCAAATAAATGAGTATGTACTCACACGAGTCGATCAAGCCAATGACCTTGGGGTACTGCTTGAAACCAAACTCACTTTCAGCTTACATCGTACCACGGCAATATCGAAAGCCTCCCGACAGCTCGGTTTCATCGCTAAAATTGCACGTGACTTCAGTTATTCTCACTGCATGAAGGCGCTGTTACTGTTCATTAGTTCGCCCGTTGATTGAAAATGCTTGCTTGGTATGGTGCCCCTATCGAAAGAGTGCATAAACGTTTCCTGAGGCTTGCGTTGAGAGACCTACCATGGCGCGACCCAATCAATCTACCACCGTATGCCGATCGTTGCCGTTTATCGGGTCTTCAGACACTTGAACAGCGTAGGAAGGTTGAGCAAGCAGTGTGTGTTGTAAAGATCTTAAATGGCGAAATCGAGTCACCGAGCATCCTGTTTCTCATCAATTTTCGCGCATCGCAACTGCCTGCATCCGGACGTTTTCTATTGTGGAAAGCTTATTTGAATTCAATGAACCATCACATAAGTTTACTCAAAAATTTTCAAGTATTAGCTATTTATAAACCGACCAGAAATATTCGATAAGACAATTAGACAGTTGATTTTTACAAATAAACAAACAAACAAATAAAGATCATCATCGGGGATTTCAACTCGACTTTACCGTCTTCAAAAACATGGCCGTCATAGTATGTTCCTACATAAGTAAACCTCGCGGTCGGTCACTCAATCAGACAGAATCACTACGTATTCATCGGCTCTCGGCAATCCTCAGACATCATTGACGTCAGATCCTATCGAAGCACTAACGCTGACATGAACTACGTTGGAGTAGGTGCATCGTTAGGAAACGCGAAATTCTACCAGAAACTGAGGGCATTCCGCAAAGGTTTTAAGCTGCGAGCCGAAATATATCGGGATAACAATGGCAGTGGCGGATAACGGGATAACAATGACAATGTGCAATGATAGTGCTGGCAACCTGCTTATCGACAAAACGGTAATAGCAGCCAGGTAGAAGGAGCACTTCCAGACACTGTTGAATGGAGAGATAAATTCAGAGATCAGCAGGGCAGGATAGGAATTGTAAGTGATTGACCGAACTTTTTGGAGCGTCTTAGTAGAATACGAAATCTGGAAATTAAATAAAAAGAAAACTTATCCAATTTAATTCTACTATGTATATTTCATTCATGACAGATACGTATTTCGTCTACGAATTGCAGGCTTCCTCAGTGTCTGTTTCCGAACTCTATTTATTTAATTTCCAGATTGTAAGCGATGGTCAAGCTGTGAAGCCACAAACACAGGAGGAGGTTACAAAGGCAATCAGCGAGCTGAAAAACGATAAGGCTGCTGGGAAGGACGGTATCCCGGTTGAACTTCTAAAGGCGGGGAGCGAGCGGCTGTACGAAGCAATCCACCGGATAATTGCCAGGATCTGGGAGGAAGAACAAATGCCGAAGGAGTGATTGGATGGCCTCATTTGCCCAATTTTCAAAAAGGGACATCGACTGGAGTGTAAAAGCTATCGAGGAATTACATTGTTCAATTCTGCCTACAAGATGCTTTCCCGTATCCTGTTCTGCAGACTGAGACCGCCAGCGGAGTCCTTCGTCGGCGAGTACCAAGCTGGTTTTCGTGAGGGTCGCTCCACGACGGATCAGATGTTTACCCTGCGTCAGTTGCTAGACAAGTTCCGGGAGTACAACTTGCAGACACACCATCTGTTTGTGGGCTTTAAAGCGGCGTACGATTCAGTCAAACGGAATGAACTGTGGCAGATAATGCTAGAACATGGTTTTCCGACGAAACTAGTTACGCTGATTCGTGCGACGCTGGACGGATTCAAATCATGCCTTAAAAGAGCGGGTGAGACCTCAGCTGCTTTCGTGACATTGGATGGACTGAAGCAAGGGGATGCACTCTCTAACTTGCTATTCAACATTACCTTGGAAGGTGCATTACGAAGGGCAAACGTGGAAGGGAGTGGAACTATCATCACGAACTTTCACATGTTTCTTGATTTTGCGGATGACGTCGATATCATCGGAATCAACCGTAGAGCAGTGAAAGAAGCCTTCAGGCCTTTTAAAAGGGAAGCGGCAAGATTGGGACTTACCATTAACACCGCCAAAACGAAGTACATGGTTACTGGTTGGGAATGTGAGAGCCCAAGTGGTGTTGGTGCCGAGGTGGAGTTAGATGGGGAACGATATGAAGTAGTGGAGGAATTTATATACCTTGGTACACTCGTGATATGTGACAACGATATAAGCCGCGAAGTGAAACGACGAGTTGCAGCCGCGAATCGGGCTTTCTACGGATTACGTAGCCACCCAGTAAACCATTTGGTTTGTATATCTCGATTGCAACTGAGGTATACGAAATCATACCGAACGAAAAAGTTATATTTCACGCCATATAAGAACATATATGTGCCAAAGTGGAGGCGATATACATGCGAAAATTTTGACAACTATTTGTAATTCTATTTTGCGCAGTTTTTATAACACGCAACTAAATACTCCTGAATATATGATTAAGATATAATCAAATATTTCAATTGTCTATCCTGTTTTATAATTCACAGTCATGAATTGTATATGAAGACACGCACGACTGCAAAACAACTTATTGTTCACTTCGATTTGACATACCCTAATCATTATACAATTCCAATGTGAAATTGACATGAAAACGATTTAATGTGAACTTTCTATTACGATTTTGTGTTATCTGGGCAGGTAAAGTCCCATAGTTTGCAAATTCGCACAAAACTGGCGCTCTACAGAACACTAATCCTCCCGGTGGCCCTTCACGGATCCGAATCATGGACGCTAAAGGAAGCTGATCGGCGAGTGCTTGGGGTTTTTGAGCGTAAAATTCTGCGATCTATACTTGGTGGCAAAATGGAAAATGTAGTGTGCCGCAGACGCATGAATCACAAGCTGTACCAAGTATAGATATATGCTGACATAGTGAAGGTAGTGCAATATGGTAGGCTGCGGTGGGCTGGACACGTGGACAGAATGCCCTATGCAAGAGTAGCCAAAACTATTTTCAACAGAGGACCAGGAAGAGGCCGTAGACTCCGAGGTAGATCTCGCACTCAGTGGATGTGTGCTGTCGAAGACGATGCACGTTCAGCTGGTCTTCGTGGGGGTTGGAGAACGGCAATCTAGGACCGATGGTACTGTAGGACCAGAATTCGTTCGGCGCAGGATCGGTAACGGAGCTGCCCCCGTGACGGGCGAACATCAGGCGAACGAAAAGTGGAAGCAGAGCTTCGATGAACACCTGAATGAGAGCCATGGCGGCGGGAAAAGTAATTTCGACGGTGCGATCAACGGGCAACTGGTGCCAGTCCCCACAATAAGCGAGGCGAAGTTAAGGAGGCTATCAGGCCTAAAATAATAAAATCAGAATAAAAAATCGGTATGGAAAGATGGCATCGGTACGGAGCTTATTGAAATGTGGCCGAAAAAGCTGGCAACTATTATGCACCAGCTAATTGTTAAAATTTGTGGGATACAGAACATCTACTGAGGAGCGAAAAGATGATGTTACCTGTCCAATCTACAAGAAAGGAGGCAAGTCGGACTGTGAGAACAATTATGCGTTCACCGCTCTAAATGCCGCATACAAAGTGCTGTCACAAATCATTTTCCGCCGACTATCACCAATTGCAAACAAATTTGTGGGAATTTATAAAATGACTTCGTTGGAGGACGACCAACAACTGATCAAATATTTACATTCAGGATGATCCTCCAAACAATTTGTTCGTTGACTTTAAAGCAGCATATAATACCATTGACCAAAAAGAGTTATGGAAAATCATGAATGATAACGGCTTTCCTAGCAAGCTGATAAAACTGATTCAATCTACGATAGATGGTACACAGTGCTTCGGATTTCGGGTCGATTGTCAAGTCCATTTGAGTCACACAGAGCATTCCGTCAAGGTGATGATGTCTCACGCTTTCTGCTTGCTCAACCTGCGCTACAAGTTATGAATGAATGTTATGAATGGGCAAATATCAACACAACACATTCACAAACAAACACGAGGTGAAGTTTCTACAGGTTACAGGTTACGCGTTCTACAGCTGAAAGCAGTTCTCAACGGTGATATAACAAAAGGAGATGGAACGGAAGTTAACCTAACAGTGCCAACAAATGACAACAGCATTCCCGCTCCCGATCTCGAAGAGATGCGACGAGAAATCGGTCAGCTGAAGAACAGCAGAGCTGCCGGAAAGGACCGACTCCAGGCAGAACTCTACAAAAATTTCACTTCACTGTACACTTTCAAGGATTTGGTAGGTGTGATTTTTCCTATCTACAAAAAGGGCGATCAGCTAGATTACTGTAATTACCGCGGCATTACATTAGTCAATGCCGCTATAAGGTGCATTCCTCGAATTTTGTTACATCGTCTATCTCCAATAGCAAGAGAATTCATAGAGCAGGAACAAGCGGGGGCCCGTGTCACTACGGATCAAATTTTCACTCCCCGACAATTTCTCCGGAAATGTCGGGAGTACAAGGTGCCCACACAACACATTTTTGTGGATTTCAGGGCAGTACACGATACAGTCGAGCACAAACAGCTATGCCAGATAGTGCACTAGAACGGTTTCCCGGACAACCTGACGAGGTTGATTAAATATACTCTGGAGCGAGTGATGTGCTATATGTGTGTTTCGGGGACCCTTCGATTCGCGCAGTGGGTTGCGGCAAGGGGTTGGACTGTCCTGTATCAACATCGCTATTAAAAGTGTGATCCGGCGAACGGGCATTGAAACGAGAGGAACAATCTACTATGGGCCAGAAATTAAAATTTCGGGACAAATATATTTGCGGTTAAACGCCATGTCTCAGCTCAATGTAGTCTTCGACAACTTTTTGAACGAAAAAATGATGCATCTTTTGAAGGGGTCGTCCAATATTTAGGTGTTACTTTAACAACAATTTAAGTAATAACTTTTTGAGTAAATTTATTTTCACCTTTTTGGTTTTAAAATATTAAAGATAAACCAATTTCAAGTATTTTTTCTGAAGATATCAAACTTCTACCTTTTACCCATTTTCAGCAATAGACCTTTATTTATAAACGACCCCTCAAATCACATTTCTTCTTGTGACATGTTTATTTCCACAGACAGCTCAATGTGATGTTCTAGACAACATTTTGCACATAAAAGAGGAATGTTTTTCCTGAAGACTGTTTTGCTTTTTCTACATTAATTAATAAGATATATCTGTTTTTAGGTTAAAAACCGTCTGATGAAAAATGTGTGTTTTTTCAAGGGTGGTGTCTTCGGAGAAGTAAAATAATAAAATATAGCGCATCTTCCTGCACTATTAGGGTGACCATGAGTTCGCCTATTAGGGTGATACAAACTTTTGTTTTAAAAAAAGTTTTTTTTCTCCAAAAGTTGCAGAAAATACTAAAATAAACAACTTTGCTGAATAAAGTAACTATCTATCTCTTACCGATTGCGAAATATAATGCTGTGAAATATAGTGCTGTGAGCACTTAAAAATCAATTATACTCAATAACTTTGCACACGATTATTTTATTGCTTTCAAATGATCTACAAAGTTATTCAGTATGTTGAAATTCATATTTTCTGTGAAGACTGTTTGACGCTAGTGCGCATATTTATTAAGTTATAAAATGTATGAAAAAAATCCGCTCTAATCCCAGGTATTCCCAGCCATGTTATTCCCAGGTATTCTCAGAAATACACATTTAGGCAGATAGTTTTAATAATTCCCTACAAATTGGTATGCAAACTAATTGCAGATACTTGCAGATGGCTAAGATATTCGGATTTTTCATCAGACGGTTTTTAACCTAAAATCAGTTATAACTTATTAATTAATGCATATAAAGCAAAACAGTCTTCAGCAAAAATATTCCTCTTTTATGTGCAAATTATTTTCTAGAACATCACATTGAGCTGTCTGTTGAGCTAAACATGTTACAAGAAGAAATGTGATTTGAGGGGTCGTTTATAAACAAAGGTCTATTGCTGAAAATGGGTAAAAGGTAGAAGTTTCATATCTTCAGTCAAATTACTTGAAATTGGTTTATCTTTAATATTTTGAAAAAAAAGGTGAAAAAAAGTTTACTCAAAAAGTTATTACTTAAATTGTTGTTTAAGTAACACCTAAATATTGGACGACCCCTTCAAAATGTTCATCAATTTTTTATTCAAAAAGTTGCCATGCCGTTTAACCGCAAAATATTTTTGTCCCGAAATTTTAATTTCTGGCCCATAGTGCAATCTTCAGCTAAAGTATCCAACTCCTAGCCTTCGCAGACTACCCCGACAACATTACTAGAAACTTTGGGACGGCGGAAGCGATCTACGAAAGACTATAAACGAAGGCTGAGGGGCTGGGAAAGGATTGGGTGACAAATTATTACGTCGAAAACCAAAAATATGGTAGGAAGGGGCACCAGAGATAACAATGTACGCCTCCCACGGACAGTGGCGCCTTTAAGCTGGATGTCGAGCCTACTTTTCCCTCCGCAAGACGCTTTGATGAAGGAGCATACGTCGTCGAAAGAAGCTTATGCATAAAACGGTAATTAGACCGGCTCTAGCGACTTGAGACTTTGACATTGTTTACGGAAGACATACGTGCCGCATTTGAACGAAATGTATTTTTGGCGGCGTACAAACGGAAAGCGGAAAGAGGCAAGGCGTATGAACCACGAGTTTCAGGCTCTACTTGGAGAGATTCGTACACCTGGTGATAGTTGAAAGACTACGGTGGGTCGGCAACGTCGCAAGGATGCCGGGCAACTCTGCAGTGACATTCGTTCTCTTTAAGAACCTCGCCAACACCAGGAATAGAAGGGTTCAACGTGCTAGGTTGAAACCGACTTGCGTATGTCGAGACGCTCTAAAAATTGACCACGAGTAGCCCAGGACCGAGTACAGTGGAGGGGAATTGTTGATGCGGCAAGAGCCACCACCCGGCTCTATGTTGTTAGAAGTAAGCAAGGGCACGATCTGGTTTTCCGATGATATGGATATTATCTGCAGAACACCTGTTGCAGTGACTCTAGTACAGTAGACTAAAGTGCGAAGTAGAAAAGATTAGATTAAACCAATTAAACAGATGATTCTACAATTGATGAAGGGACGGTAAGGGAAAGTAATGAAGAAGGATTTTTTTCCGGGAATGAAGGGGAAGGGTGGAAAGGAAGGGGGGGGGGTAATAGGTAGCTATGCTTAACAAGTTGTCGTTGTGACTCCTATCTTTTGTCCAATGCCAGGGTGGCAGGTGTTGTGGGTTCAAATCCGGTTATAATCTCTGATTACAGCTTGGTTCGACCCATGCACCTTCCAGCATTGGAAAACTCTAAGTTTGGTGCAGGTCGGACCTCCTTTTACAAAGAAAAGACCCTCTCATTTTATTTTGCTTTTATACCTGGAAATATTAGATTTAGAAAGTAAATATTTTTACATTTTGAAACGAAATTCCTCAAGGATTCCGAAAACATATTAGTTTTTAGTTGCAGTAAATTTACATTTTTTTTCTCAATGAGTACAATTTTATCACAAAAATTCTAACCCTATCGTGTTCCCCAGATTTTTTACATAAGAAACACACATCACTACGAAGTATTCTATGTCGATCAAAAATGCAGCGTTTTGAAGCACATAAGAAGACTTCAGTTAGCAGAATGATTTTATTTGCAAGTCTTTGACTAACAGTGTTTGACACTTTACTCTGTTATACTCTTTTTAACCTGACGTTTATTGCTGTCATTTATTGTGTTGTACACGGTACTGAACACTATATTGGCAAATATTTCGTTCGAGTTGTTTTTTCATATGAAGATCTTTCGTTCGAGCCGCTGTTTTTTCGAACGAAATGTCAGTTTCGAACGAAACATAAACCCGTTCGAAATACAGAATAGGGGTGACAATTTGTGTCTACAACTCAACCTGCCAAGGATTGGACCTTAGATAGAGATTATTTCCTGCTTCGAAACAATTTGCATTGTTGCCAAATTATATGAAAAATTTTCCAAGAACGATACAGTGAAGTTACAGCATAAAGTGTTGTAAACAGTAAAATTCATTGTAATCCTAATGTTTTTACATTAATATGAATACATTATATGAAAATTTTTCCAAGAACGGTACAGTGAAGTTACAGCATAAAGTGTTGTAAACAGTAAAATTCATTGTAATCGAAAAGTTTTTACATTAATATGAAAAGTGAAGTTACAGCATAAAGTGTTGTAAACAGTAAAATTCATTGTAATCCTAATGTTTTTACATTAATATGAATACATTATATGAAAATTTTTCCAAGAACGGTACAGTGAAGTTACAGCATAAAGTGTTGTAAACAGTAAAATTCATTGTAATCGAAAAGTTTTTACATTAATATGAAAAGTGAAGTTACAGCATAAAGTGTTTTAAACAGTAAAATTCATAGTAACCGTAATGTTTTTACATTAATATTCGTCATGCATTTCTATGCGGGTAGGGACATCTCGCATTTCTTTGCCTTATTTTATAGAACTTTCTAAATTGTTCAAGTGTTGCAGTTTTTGCTAAGTTGTGAGAAAACGCGGCTCACATAAACTCACCTTTCTCTCAAATGTACATGCAGGAAAGCGGTGAATGCACTACTTATGTTTTCATGCAAACATTATTTTACTTCTTAAATAACATCAACAACATTCAAACGACCGTGCATCATTTACGAACTTAGATATTATTCAGTAATAAACAAACTCATATGGACGCACTCACACACGCTTTCTCAGCGATATTATACAACCTCCGCAATGCTGCTAAATAGGGTAAATGTTTCTATGTCTAATATCGGAAGATGCCAGCATATAAGGAAACTATATAGCATATAACTAGATTTTCAACTGAAAAATTAACATTTTTAGCTTACTGCTTACATCGCAGTATTTTTAACAGATATAAGGTAAATACCTACAGGCAAATATTACAATGGTTAACAAGAAATACAATTTGAAAATTATTAAACCTGACGGAACGCGAGAGTAAAAAATTTTTTTATTTCTTTGTTATTCTTTAAATTGCTATGTTTACTCTGAAGATTGTGCTAGTTCATAGATTCAGCAAATTACAAATATCCGAGACGTTTTTTAAGTCCTCGTTGATGTATTTGTAGTACATAAGCCTATAAGCAGAATATGTTTTCAACTTCAAGTCGAAGGAAAAAGAAGTAGATATTCCATTATATTGGTATCGTTTGATAATAGCTCGCTGCATTCCCACCAGCTCTCCGGCCGAACATGTTTTATCGAGAGGCTACCAACAACAAACATCGCCGGAGAACAGTGGAAGTACCATAAAAGATAGTCACTAGAACAAATCGCATACACACTGACGAGACGAGGAAACAGCACGAAGCGAAAAGGAGAAAGATAAACTAGGTATAGGTAGGTACACCTCACCTATGTGTGCCTTGGCTTTGCAAAAGGTGTTTGGCTTTTGCGCGGTACAGTCAAGGCCGGGCAAAAATCGCCACACTGGCGCTGCTGCTGATTGCTGACCGTCGCAACTGAAGATGAGAACTTGTTTATGGAGCCGGCTTTTTTCATACTTTACCACTACCACACAGGCAAACGCTCGTTCTTAAATTATGTCACGGGCTTAGTCGGCGACTACCGAGAGGTAGGTCAATGACTTCGCAAGCTAGTGCTCTTCGGTTAGAAGAATATATCTTCTTTGCATAAGTTCACGCTTGTGCACGTATGCTCATTCAAGTGACCGGTATTTCGTACTTGTTCATGTCTGTAACCTCAAAGGTAAAATAAAAAAAAAAACTTTATGCGACAGCAATGCGCACCTGGAAGGATGCAAACAGTATTAATAGCCGGCATTACATATTTGCATTTCGTTTCATACGTTCTTGTCGATTCGTTCACTGAATACGTCTGGGTACACAAGGTTTGAAACGTAGCTTTGTTGAACATGAAGTAAAAAAAAACTGCATTTTTCAAACTTGCGACAGTGTGCAAAATAGGCAAATAAATGATTTTGTTCCATGGCTGTCCAAAAAGTAATAATCACGAACTAAATAGAATATTACAGAAATATGTAATATTACTGACCACGGTTTTGCAGTAAATACTAGATTAGTTTTGGCTTATAGAAAAACAAGTTGATGCGGTCTATTTAGTTAATTATAACAAATCAAACAAACGTTTAAGAACGTACTGTGTATCCAATAATACACGTTTTTGGCAGGGCGCCATGACACATGATTCACAAACCGGTTTGAAGAATTACGTTTCGATAGTTTAAATAATCATTTTTACGTCAACTCATTTTTCGACTATTATCACCTCGTGTGTTCTTCAACATTTTATTTAGTTCACGCCTTTGAAGTATACCCTTTCTGACGGGTGACGGTTTTTTAACACTCTCACAAGAAATTGGCAACCTCTTTCATCCGAAAACGATCCGCAGTATGTCGAAAATAAACAACTATACTTACCGCTGCATTGTTTCTGGCGATGTACTGGTTCTGGGGCGCTAGGACGCCGTACTGCTGGCCACTACCGAGAAAGACCAGCTGCTCCTGTCCCGGCGGATGCTTGGGAACCACACCGTTCACGTTCACATTCGGTGGATGCAAATGATCGTACATTCCAGCGCCCTGCATTGGCATTTGCATCGTGGGAAGACCACCGGCAGCCGCGGCAGCAGCTGCTGCGTTCCCCATGGCCGTGTGGTTGAGCATTGTCTGATTGAGATGGTTCTGGTGATTGAGATGGTTCGCCAGTTGAGAAGGATGGTTGATCATTGGCAGTTGCTGCTGCTGTTGTTGCTGAGCTTGCATTTGTTGATGTGCTTGGTGCTTATTCACAGACTGCATCGTCGGAGGAGGAAGCAACCCGCCGGTGCTGTTATTTGTCAGAGTCGGATTGTATTTCCATTTATCTTGATTCTAGAAGAAAGCATGGAAAAATGACGATAAAACATAAAACAAATAGACCAACGCAAATGATTTGTGACTTACATCGATAATTGCGTCATCTCCGGAAGCCCAACGAGACTGCTTCTGGGCGAACTGATTGAATTCGTTCTCATTGGGATGCCGCTGGAAAACGTAACCCACTGCTGCATCGTCCTGGGATCGGATCGGTGCTCCCCGTCCACCGCCGTCGTCATGGCCCCCCAGGAGCTTCATTGCGGCCGCCTCTGGCTCGAGTGGGTGGTGCAACTGTTGGATTAGATAAAGGTTGCCAATAAGTGACAAATTCAACTTCTTAAGATACGATTTTTAGGGAAAGCGGATGTACGAAACGTTATTTTACATTATTGAAGATATAACTCTAGGTGTTGAATGTCAACTAAAAAACAACGAAACGTTTTCTTTGAATTAAGGCTGTGAACCATTTCGCGAAATTCTTAACTTTTTAACCAGGACCTAGGACAGGACGTGACATGTTGTATCGCAAAAGACCCAATTTGCTGTCAAAAAAGAGCCAGCTTCCTGATTGGCTGATTTCATGCGTGCAACTGTAGAAACAAAAATTCACAAGGGAAGCGCAAAAGTGTTGCTGGAAACCACAGCAAACACTGAAACCATAAAATTTTTAACGTTACTAGGACTAGGCGTTACTAGGACTAGGATTTTTTAACAGTTTGTTTATCGTTGCGTGTTAGCATAAAACAAACTAAACTCAAGTGAAAGTGTAATTCGGCCAAATGGAATCTATTTTTGTGTAATCACTTGAAAGGACAACCCTATCCCTTTCAACAGCAACTGTCAGCAACGCACATATCGTGGGCCGTATTGAATACGGTCCATAACAAAGATTCTACATTGTTGTTTTTTTGTTTTTTTTATCATCGTGGTTCGTTCGAGCAGTTTTTTAGAATTTTTGGTAATTAGTGATCAACTAGGAAAAGTGGCTTCTATCATAAACTGCAGCTGCATTCTCGGAAACACTTTTCGTTGCCGTTGTAAATTTTGAAAGGGAATCGCCAAAACAATAAACAAGAATAATAAGAAGTCACATGTCATGTCCTGTCCTAGGCTTGGACAGGATGTGCCATGAAGTAATTTGCGGTTTCGTCACTAACAAGAATGACATTAGCTGCGGATCGGTGATGCAGGAGTGAGAGAGAGTGAGTGGAGGAGAGGATCCGGGAGTTTGATATTTGATGTTTTGATATTATTCCTACTGCAAACAGCATCAGCGAGGGCCACTGCTAATGTCAAAAAATCTTTATATGTGTGCGTGGTGGAATACTTCATCAGGCTTCTTACTCTTGTTATTATTATTACCGCCATCCCGATTGAATATTCTTTGTTACACTCTGCACCACTGTTGCCTGCACATATTATTTTAAGAATAACTTCGTTTGCCGAGCAACAGCTCCCGAATACGCCACAGTTTATCAGATCCCTGTCACCACAGC
This sequence comes from Sabethes cyaneus, assembly GCF_943734655.1. Classification (NCBI taxonomy): domain Eukaryota; kingdom Metazoa; phylum Arthropoda; class Insecta; order Diptera; family Culicidae; genus Sabethes; species Sabethes cyaneus. The sequence continues at coordinate 84,063,529 of NC_071355.1, read as the reverse complement.
TGTCAGCTGAAGCCGCCTCCGATAGTGGTGGTAATAGAGATAGACAACAAATTTTGAAACAAAGTTTAAACGGGACAACGTATGTATTTACTGCTGCGCAGTGTGACGAATGCAGCGTGTTGTTTCCCCTCTTTTGTTTATCGTAAAAAATAAGACTATCAAAAGTCAAAATTTTTCCTATTTTACGTTGCCAATAACACAAAAAAAAACGAACATCTTTCACTATCTACATCCTACATGCAACAAATTTTCTGAAGCATAAAACCCTATGACTGCGTAATTCTTACAGCTGCTGTCAAATTTGACATAAAATCGAGCCAGCAAGCCTGGCTCAAACGGCTTCAAGAAAAATGTATGATAATGACGTTCGTGCCAGGGATGTGCAGTTTATGCGATCAAAATCATGTTTTGCATTTCATTTTGAAAATTTACATTCGTGTACAAACAAAACTAATGTAGAACCAAGCATAGAACTACAGAATACAAAAGAAATAAAAATTCGGAAATAATAACTTATTGTCGTATTCCCACTAATGAGTTTCAGCAACACTGAAAGCGATACCGCGTTATATTTTCCAGTCAACGGTTGCTCGTCGCTTTCAGCCAATCAGAAATGGGGTCAATTTTGGGTCAACGCCGCGGTTAACACTTGGCACCAATGTGATTTATACAGGTGTGGCACTGTTGGTTAAGTAGTGTTAGTGCAATGAAGAAATTTCATCATGATGTGGGTGGAATCGTAAACGGACCAATCACGATCAAGCGTGACGTCAAACTCCAAAAACAAACCCCATTATCCATCGCGGTTTGTTTTTGTAGTTTGACGTCGTTTCTTGATTTCTCGCTTCTAATACCATCAAATGTCTTCTTCTTCCACACCTTTTTAAAACTCATTGACTTGGCACGTCCTGTCCTAGCTTTTTAGTTAAAATTTGACAGTTCAATGGTTTTTCTCCTCGAGTGGTTAAAATCAGTTCAGAATGCGAACCATTTCATATTTGACAGATTGATAGTTAATATTTTTTTGAAACGATGATTCTACAATTGATGAAGGGACGGTGGTAAGGGAAAGTAATGAAGAAGGATTTTTTCGGGAATGAAGGGGAAGGGTGGATAGGAAGGGGGGGGAGGGGGTAATAGGTAGCTATGGTTAACAAGTTGTCGTTGTGACTCCTATCTTTTGTCCAATGCTGGAAGGTGCATGGGTCGAACCAAGCTGTAATCAGAGATTATAACCGGATTTGAACCCACAACACCTGCCAGGGCGTGTCGCTCACTGGTACCCGTGTACCTTTGAACCACAGAGGCGCTGGACAAAAGAAGTCTGCACAACCCCCCTTATTAACCATAGCGCGACATGGGTTGGTCTATTTTTAGACACACAATTGTGCCTCTTCCTTCACCTACTGTAGAAACCACCGACCGAGATTGATAGTTATTTTACTCAATGAGAGCAAATATAAGGTGAGGATGAAGATATGTTTCTATAACAGCGAATTTATTTATTCCGTCCAGGTTGGAATTGGATGAATTTTGGTGTTCATTTGCTCCTATTTGATAGATAAAATTTATCTCAATTCATTTCGGGTTGAATAAACAAATTTGTTATATGTCATACATCCATACATTGGTGAATAAAAACTCAAGGAAAAATCAGTGAAACACATCGAAGCTCTTTTCTCACCTGTGGCATATCTCATTGGTTCTCAGAAGCGAACCATCGAACTGTCAAAACTATCCATGCTCCCGAGCAGGGTTACTTTCGAAAAACCATCGAACTTATAACTTATAACCAAAAAGTTAAAAATTTCGCGAAATGATTCACAGCCTAAATGGCCAAATGTTAGAGCACAAAGAACAGACTACTATGTTCGAAGAAAGTAATCGATATTTTGTGTGTAAAATCTGCCGGTGACGCCCTCCAGAAATAGCTAGCCAAACGCATCAAAAAATATGTATGTACCTTTATCTATATTACTTTGTGCTAGAGTTACATAGTAGCCATTGCAGCGACATCATGTTTTAGTTTGCCACTTACTACTCGAGGGGTCCCAGTCAGCATTTTCATATGTAGGGGGCCAGCGCCGGACAACTCTCAATACCGGACACTTCTGACTTTCATAGTTCAAATGGTGCACCTTAGTAGATAATACGATAAAATCAATAAAAAAGACAAATGGACAAATTACAATGTGTAATTTTATAGACCAGAATCATTCATGAAAAAAAAGATTTGTTAGATTTTATCGACCGCCGATCGAATTGTTATATTTCGGCTAATTTTCGGATCAGCATTACAGTATTATTCGTTCGCATAAAATTTCGTTTTTTATGTATAAAATATCTTTTATTGAATAGTTTTCAGGCTCCATGGTTCATTTTTCCACATTGTTGTTTTACTTTTGAATTATTGAATTAGGCCATAGCAAATCATTTTCAAAGTTTTTGTCACCCCCCCTTGGAAATTGGTTTGAAAAATCGGGGGGCAGAAAAATAATTTGTAGGATATGAGTCAAAATTTTTTTTATAAAATCAATTGTCTGTGGGCCCTACAGTCTGAAAAACTCGAAAAATGAGTGTACAAGTCTAGCACGAAACAAAAATGGCAATTCGAACAATGGAATTTCCGAAAATCGTCCAAAAAATATTCCTTTGTTTTTGTCTTTTTTTCGAAGATTTTTGCATAGAAAATAATAACGTATTTATTGTAAGCAAGAATAAATTCGGTTTTCACGTTTAAACTTTAAATAAAAATACTTAAAATCCATGTTTTTTTTGCTCGATTAAAAAATTCACTTTGTTTTTTTTCATTTGTTTCACCTTCATAAGAACCTTTCCTGGCCCCAAAGCCCCCTACATGCAAATTTTCACGCCGATCGGTTCAGTAGTTTTCGATTCTATAAGGAACATACGGGCAGACGGACAGAAATCTATAGATTTATAGATCTAGATTTGTATGGGAGCCCCCCCCCCCCCTCTTAGTGGGGGGAGAGGTCTCTAACCATCATAAGAACTTTCCCCGGCACCAAAAACCCCTAAGGGGGGAAGGCTGCCTTACAAATGAAACACAAATTTCTGTCTGTCTGTCCATATGTTTCTTATAGAATCGAAAACTACTGAACCGATCAGCATGAAAATTTGCATTTAGGGGTTTTTGGTACCGGGGAAAGTTCTTATGATGGTTAGAGAGCTCTCCCCCCACTAAGAGGGGGACTCCCATACAAATGAAACACAAATTTCTGCATAACTCGAGAACTAATCAAGCAAATGGAACAAAAGTTGGCATGTGGATTTTTAAGAGACAAGATTTTTTTCTATGGTGCATTGAGACCCCTCCCCTCTTTAGGAGGGGAATTATGACCTCTCCCCCCTATAAGAGAGGACGCTCCCATACAAATAAAATATGTACAAATTTCCTCATAACCAGAGAACTAATCAAACAAATGAAACCAAATTTGGCATGTGGGGGGTTTTGGCGGCAGAAATTTTTTTTATGATGGTTTTAGTCCCCTCATCCCTGTGGTAGGGGGATAAGCACTCACATACAAACAAGACAGAATTTTTTGCGCAATTTAAAAACTAATCGAACTTGAGAAATTCAGTTTAATTTGAGGCAATACGAAGTTTGTCGGGTCAGCTAGTATACGATAATATCCGATTAAGCGCGACTCGCTCCATACTGCTATACAATTCTGTGCTGCAAATCGTATGTGTGTCAATTATTATCATTAAAGCAAAGCAAAACCTAGGCGCACGTTTCCGTTATCGAAACTTGACCTTCTGTTTTTTTTACGACAGACTTCACAGGCAGCTGTTAGAGTGCAGGACAATTGCAGGGCCAGTTGCTACGATCCTATTGACTCTAACAACCTCTCCCAGTCGAGATTTGAACATACGACGACTGGCTTATTAGGCTGCTATAGAGTCAGAAGGATCGTTGCACTAGCCCCGAAATTGTCCTCTACTCTAATAGCTGGCTGCGAAGTCTGTCGATAAAGAAGGGACAAGTTCTCAATAGGACTTTTATACCCATGGCTTTGCTTTCATGTATAGGTTTTACGCGTTACCCGACTAAAAAAATATACACTGAAGCTGCTCACGTTCCTCAGCGTAAATCAAAACTGCGTAGATTCTAAAATTCGCGTAAAAAACCGCGTGAATTCCGAAATTCGCGTAAAAACCGCGTAAATTCCAAAATTTGCGTAAAAAACTTCGGGTAAAAACGTCATGAATTCCAAAACCACGCGTAAAACCAGACTTATAGAGCAAAGCAGAATAAATTTCGAAAATCGCGTAAATTCCAAAATTCGCCACACCGCCAAATCGCGTGAAAAGCGACTTCCGTGTAAATAGATTCTGACAAATAAATGGTTACATAAAACACTTTACGCATACTTATTAAAATATTGCTTAACATTATGTTTCAGCTAATACTTGACATTTCAATTGAAGATCGTTGTAAACAGCCATCATTTCATATATGGGTTCATTCCGGACATAATTCTGCGACCTGTTTTATAAATGAAACTTGGCTGAACAAATATAGAGCACTGTATTTCTCCGAAATAACACCTTTTAGAAATAGAATATCGGTTAAAATTCTATTATCCTAATTAAAATTTCAAAAAACTACATTAGCATACGACTTTTTTAACACAACATATCAAAAATTGAAAAACATTGTTTGGTGATTTGGAAATAAAGTGAATTTTCAATTAAATACATTTTCGATAAGGCAATGGAGACGCGTGGTGCACTCATTTCAACTACTAGAAAATGGATATTTCTTGCCAGGAAACGAATATTTCTGGTTTTTACTCTATCTGACAGAAAAAGTAACTAGCAAAGGGTTAACCAATTTTAGCCATTTGAGCTGCAATCAATACAACAGTACCGGCAAATTCCCGTTGCAGAAAGGTACGACCAATATTCGCACAACCCGCTGAGCACCTCCAGTAACCCACTCACACAAGCACACCCCGATGTCAACAACTCACGGCACCCAGAGCTCACCACCAGCCGTGGCTCGATCACAAACACCAGCAGCGAAATCAGAACAACCTATAAAAAGGAGAGCGTGTGATCCGATCCAGAAGCAGCACACAGAAAAAAAACGCGAAACACTCAAAGAGGAAAAAGCGAGCGAACGACCGATGGAACGTTACGACTTATTCGTTTCTCCTGCTCTGCTCCCTTCGCCTATTGTAGTACACCACAAACTTTTACGTCTTCATCTATTCTCCTGGATTTGGATTTACCACAAACCAGCCAGAAGTAAATACATAGCCAACAACATATCATATCGCGTCGTCGTTCTCGCTCAGGCCAGGCGCTGCTCTGGCTCAGCTCTCGCGTAAAGTGCGTTCCCTGACCTGTGCTGCTGGTTGCTGCTGTCGTTGTCTGTGCTGTCTGGCTGCCATAAACCCCTTCCCACATACCTACAATAGCACGGATACGGACGGGCCACAAAGTTATGTCAAAATGCCGAAGCCGAATGGCTAGAGTAGAACAGTAGTAATACACAATGATGATGATTTGGTTGGAGACTGTGGGAACTCCGCTAACCAGCACCAGGCTGGTGCGGATCAATCAAAGCCAGGCGCGTTTTAAATTCATTACCATTCATTATCAGTTTGTTTACACATGTAAAGTTACTCAATTCAATAAATCTGTTCAAAACCAGAAAGTTACCGCTAAATGGTATTTTCTGCTTTTGATTGAATAACCAATGGACTATATAAACTAACGTGCCGAGTAATATGGATATTTAACATTTTTTAAACGTACATCCGACAGAAATCCCTACAGCAAAGTCTACAAAGTTACATAATAAAAGAAGATCAATTTACCATTGATACGTACCACTTCCAGATGAATTTTGAGAGCTTTTGTGGCAAATATCGGTATTTCAAAAGAGGCGATTCAAGGCCAATCCCACGCAAAGTTTTGACCGGTGCTTTGTGAGTTGCAGTCTGGCTGCTATAGGCCGATATATATGCTAATTCGATCACCTTTAACCTGCAAATAAAAGCGAAAAAGCAATAAGAAATTTATTATAACATTGTTCAGATGCAATGAGTACATAAAATTTATTTAACAAAAAGTAGAACATGTCTACGCACAATCACGTTATCGATGCTTCCATGCTTGAACTTTTTTCTTTTTTTTTTTTTTTGTTTAAAGAAACGATAAAACTTCTAGCAGCAAATCGGTCTATTTCACAAAAAAAAGAAGCGGAATGACAATTTTTGGATTTTTTCTGTACATGAAACAATGTTTCAATGTAGGTATAACAGCTAATTATTGCTGTTTCTTTGATTATTTTGATGATTACGTAAAATCCGTTGACGTCACTTTTGTGTATTAATTGAAATTCAATTTACACGTTTCACTGCACATGTGACGTTGACGAACAAAACGGCAAGAAAGGTTATGCATTTAATATTTAAATTCTGTTGCGAAACACTTGAGGACGAGTCGTTTTTCCACAAACCGATAAAATTAATTCCAAAACTGTTTTGGATTTGTTAGGACTATGAATAAGATCTAGATCTAGATGACCACTTTACTAATCCTAATATATCCGTAAATATAATCGACAATGTGGGAGTAAAAGTTTGTCGTCGCGGGCCCCGGGAAGCAAAAAGTGTGCTTACATTTGAAAGGTTGATCCGTTATTTCTCGACAATGCTCGATATTTATGCATTTCTTCAAAAGGTAAAAACACACACAGAGTCAACTGAATCTAGAGAGACGCAATCGAAACGCAGTAACGGGATATCATTGTCAGAATCATCCAGGCTAACACATTTATCACATTACTCGACTGGCAAAATATGGGCCAATAACCAGACCAATAACAGTTCGGTTATATTTTTTAACGAGATTTAAGATCCTTGGAGCTTAAAAGCAAGTAGCTTTTATACTCGGTGTTATAAACTTTTTCTAATTAGTCAGGTATTTGCGCGATCAACCACCAATTGGCCATAATTTTCCCGCTTTAGCTTTAGCTCGCTTTTCAGAACGCAATTATAGGGAGAGAATCATACCATAGAAAACGGGTAAGGTTTGGTTTGCCCCGAAAACACTGTATAATGGAGTAAAAAAAAGCGTTATTATTGCATTCATTGTCCATTTAGAATCAGCAGGAGTAATGGCCGCATTGATTTTCGTGCACGGCGTGCTACTAAATAAGGGCACAGATGGATTTGAGAGAAATTTATTCTGCTACATTCTTATCGTTCTGCAATGAAAAAGTACAGAAAATACTATACAAAGGATCAAGACCGCTTTCAAATTATCTGCTCATTCTCAAATGCTGTGATTCAAAATTTTGAAGAACGATATTTGAGTAGCAGTAGCCTTCACTTGTGGGGGTTTCAGTCGTAGGCTGATTCGCCCCAATACGATATTTTAATCGCAACAAACTTTCGCCGGCTTTCAATGTTCGTTATCAACAAGTGCCGACGACTGAATCATTAGTATGACCCAGAACCAACCTCGCTAGCGAGTTTTGATAACCATTAAAAAATCTGTAATGCTATTGATTCACTGGAGATAAGTTATTGTTTCACCGATATTTACCGTTTTATTGGTTATTAATGCTTGCGATCATTTGTTATTTTCTAATTACAACTTCAGGCGAACGAACGAGAGATCTTTTCGAAGGAAAAATATTCGATAAGTACGTTGAGTGCAAATCATTTGAATAGCTGTGTGGCACCGAGTATCCACCGTGATCATATTGTGATGGCAACCGAAGTGATTAACGAGATGGCAAAGAATAACAGATGGTTACAGTTGACTGCTAAGCCGTATAACGTTTTGCTGAATAAACTTTTGCAGTTAAAACGCTTAAATTTGAAAGCAATGGGAGATACACTTTCGTCAATTATTTTCCATGATTAAATTGTACTTTTTCTTTTATTTGAAACATTATTTCCGAAGATGCAAGCACTCCATTTGCAGTGTTCAAAACATTTAAAATCTTTCGCTGTTTTTGTAAATAAATAAAATAAAGAAAACAAAAAATTTTATTTCTGAAATTTTGGGAGCGTCTTAGTAGAATATGAAACCTGGAAATTAAATAAAAAGAAAACTTATCCAATTTAATTTTACTATGTATATTTTATTCCTGACAGATAAGTATTTCGCCTACGACTTGCAGGCTTCCTCAGTGTCTGTTTTCGAACTCGAAAAATTTTATTTTTACTCAGATAACTTGGAACACTTTGTCTGTAAAACAACAAATTCCAATGTTTTGAGCTAAAATTTTAAAAGACTCCTTAACGTTGTTAGGCTAACAAGAATTAACCCAATGATACCATACGACGCCTATCATGGATAGACTGGCCTGTCATAGATATAGACCGGGCCATTACAACGTTGTCCGGGTTATTTTCGTGTCTGTCTTTTCTTACTGCTACAACGGAATGTCCAGTTTTACTCTCCAGTATCCAGCTACAGATCCAACCAAGTAGGTATATTGCGAAGCCGAAGATTTCTACAAATTTCAACCAGACGAAAGGATAACGCAACCCCAGTATCGCTGGACTTGTCGAAAGGTTTGATTCTAATTTGTCCAGAGAAGTAATTAAAAGTTTAGCCTGGGACAGGAATTCTTATACGATTAGAGCCGCCCGGTTCTAGTAATAAGAAGTATAAAATGAGAAAAACATCTAACAATAGTGAACTGGAATCCACTGATAAAATTTAGTTTACGAAATTCAAACAGCCATAAGGCTTATACAAATTTGAAAAAAAGTTTATGTCCTGGTCTCAAAATATTGTTGAAGGGGGGGGGCAAGAAAAAAATAATAACATAAAACCTTCAATAACCAAACAAAAGAGAAGAAATTAGCGTTTATTTTTCCATATTATTAAAATTTTAATACAAATATTTTGTACAGTACTTAAATTTTAGTTCAAGCCTTTCAAACTTCAAAATTTTCCTGGAACCAGTTTGATAATAGTGGAGTGCCACAGGATCACCTTAGAGAGCCACAAACATAAAGCTTGACCTTCATTTGAATTTTGTTTTGAATTTCCGTGTCACTCGGTTAGTTAACTTGCTTTTTTTAATAATCGAAATTCGTGTCACTAGTTCAGAACTCGGTAACCACGACATAGTAGCGTAATCTAAACATAGTGTGAAAATGGCAGTTTAGGTCCCTGCCACTTTATTACTTGGAACGCTTATGCTGTGCTAGTTCAGTGACATCCTGCATGCTGCTTGCATTTAATGAATGGTAAAAACTGTATCATTGAGTTTTACGTCCCCAACCTCCAAAATTAGGGTAGTTACTTGGACATTACGCAGTAAAACGATCAATTTTGAGCCCCTAAAACCCGAAAAATTATGTTTCTATTTTCATCTTATCCAGTACCTTTGACAGAAAAAAATAATCCCGCTGCAATTCAATAATCGGAATATCTCCGTCAAAAGCTGTACCAAATTTCACAAATATATTGTTTAATTGATTGTTGCCTCCATCTAATTCGGTTATTTTAAAACAAGGTAAATTAAAATGGAATCAAGCCGAAAGTCTGATTGCAAGTACCCCAACTTTCGACGTCGGGAACTTAAAGATTAAGCACAATAGTTGCCTGTGACTTGCAGCAGAATCAGAAAGCTTAGTTGGTGAAAGAAAGTTGATCGAGACTAACGAGATAATTACTATAACGTTGCACATATTGGATAATTTAGAGATGTAAACTCATTGAAGTGTGAAAAAATCTGCTCGTCACTAAAAATGCAACAGACCAATATGACACTTTATTTTTTTGCCCCTTCACAGTTCGAAAATTTTTAAAGGGGGGGGGGGGGGGTGACATAAACTTTTTTTCAAATTTGTATAAGCCTAACTTCTACAAAATAAGACATTTTTAGATAAAGCCAGTTGTATTCGACGGGTAATTTTTTCTAGTTTCTCAAGATTCGCAGTCGCCGGTAGACACCGGAAATACTCCAAGTTGTCCGAGGGTATGTCAAAAATTGATTTTTTTCATATGGCCGATATGGCCATATCAATGAAATTAGTTCTGGAAATGTTGCCAGTAATGTGCTACCTTTATGAGCATTTTAAAACATAATCGAAAGCATACGAAAATGAATGTCAAACTTCAACAATTTACAAGGGTTGAAAATTCTGAAGTTTGACACCCATATCGATATGGTTTCGGATATTCCCTAAAACGACCACTTCCGCCGGGATACCTAGAATTTGCTACAGGGTTGCCATGGCGAGCTAGGAACCTGGAAATGCTTCCAGTGTCTATGGCTCATTAAACCTTAAAAGTTTGATGCTCATATTGAAATGATTTGGGTCATGTCCTAAAATAGTCAGAGCAGTAGATGTTGCTGGTACTGATTGACCATAACTTGGTTGTTTCTCGACGGATTTACGTTCTCTTCTTCCGTTCTAATTTTTTGGCAGTTTTTGATTGTGAATAATATGCAAGAAAGTATGTTAGAAAATTCTACATGTTAGTAGAATTCAATGGGACAAAATCTTTCTTATTCATATTTGATGTACCGACATATTTGATGTACCGATGATGTAGAACGACGCTCAAACATACTTGAATTTTCGATTCCTAGAGCAGGATCTTCTCTCAAGCTTTCAGACAAAGTTAGTTCTAAAGCCTAGCTCGTTCAGCTTGGCCTAATTTCTTCGTAGTTTAAAACTAACATGGTTCCGAGCAAGCTTGATTTGCGCTTTGTTTTTGCTCTTTTTACTACAACGCCTCAGCCAAATAGAGAAGAAAGTATTGTTGCCCAGCGAAGTAAGTTGCCTCTTTTGGCCAGTTGGCTCAATTGGCATAACCGCCTGTAGCTCCAAATACTGTAACTATTCGAGGTACAAGGAGCTCTCGCGGCCTTGATGAGATGGAAACCGTTACACAATGAAAACAACCGTTGCCTGATTCCAAATACGCCAAAATCCAGGATTGAGCGTGCACGAACCAGGGCGACTAAGTCAGCAATTTATCAACGGTATGCCATGCTGGAGAGGGCTGTTAAGAAGTCTTGTTAACAGGACAAAACAGCCGGGGTAAACTATCTAGTTAAGGAGGAAGAAAGGGCCACCGCCAACAGACATATCCACTTAATAAAAGTGGTCATGTAGAAACTTTTTACCGCCTTAGTGGTGTGCATCAATGCAAGAATGTCGCTCACGGGAAGAGCTGGCCAATAACTAATCGACCGTACAGACAAGCTTAACCGTTGAACTGTACATTTAAATAACTATTCTGAGTCTCAAATATCGCAGGTCAACAAAAGCAGCAGTGCATGACGCCCACATTACGTGGCATCGACCGTGTCAGCTCCTAGGCGCTGTTGTTAGTTCAAATTGAAGCAGCACTCAAATATATAAAGTCTTGCAGAGCACCAGGAAAATTCTGCATGTCAACCGAGATGCTGAAAGCTTACCCAGTATTGTCACCGCCAACGTTGCATCAGCTCTTCAGCAATATCTGGATTTTTCTGTGAAATGGATGCAAGGCATCTTGACAAATCACCAAGAAGGGAACGGGCGTTACAACGCGCGAGGCCCTGTGAAAATTAAACAGCGAGGCTTTTTTGGATTGAAAGGCCACTGTAACAGTCTTAATGATCATCATTTGAGGTAGGCACCGATTGCTCTATCACAGTTTACGGACTGCTTATGCCCATTGATGGAGTTGAGCTAGATAGTTGAAATCTTGTGCCTCAAGTCGGTACTACATGGTTATTAAAATCGTACTTCAACGATTTGGGCTCTAGGAAAGAAATTTTGCCTAGAGAAGTTATGCCTAGATAAATCAAGAGCCCCGTAATTGCAGGGCAGATGCGCTGAACCTTCAAGTTCAGAGTTACAAAAGCGGTAGGTTGCGGAATCATCCGATACTCTCTAAACGATCAAAAGCGGGATAGTGTCCAGTTAGTAGTCCCGTGATTGTGCGTAGTTCACTACGAGTTAAGTTGAGTAGTTTTTTAGCTACTGCAGGATTTGGGTAGATAAACTGTTTAACTGTTTAGTCTACAACCCTGTATTTGATTTCAACGGAATGCTTTCTTAACAGCATAGTCTAGGCGGTTACTGAAGCTCAGCCTGACATCAATCAGTATAGGGGAAGAAATAGCATGTTTCACCTACTGAATGATATAGCGACTGTTTTTGTGGGGTTTATATTAGGCCCGTCTTGTAAGCATTATAATATGGTGGTGTTTAGAGCTCCTAACAAACAACTTGACAGTACTGCATTAAACTTTTCTTTGACGATAAGTTCAACGTTGATGGCTTAAGCAATAAACTCATAACAGCTTGGTTATCAGGGAGAGAATGGACATCCTTTGATCGCCGAAATCGTGACCGACGTATCTTCCAATGATGTTGTGATTTCTCTGCTCGGAAGCATTGAATCTAGCTCATTGAGTGTGGTGAATTTCGTTTTGAAAAAGAGCCGTAATAATTGAAATGAACGACGTGTAATCGAAAGCTCCTTCAATATCAAGGAAAGCACAAATTGCCGTCTCCTGATATTTAAGTGACTATCTGTAAAAAAATGGGTAGAATGCCATCCGGACCTGAAGATTTCATTGGTTCAAAAGATTTAAGTGCCCATTTGATCGAAACCTCCGCAAACAATCGGCGCACAAGCTGAGCCGAGTCGTTTGGCACTTTCATCGATGTTTTCTAGGCACTCTGCATTTAAATAAAAGAAAAAAGGAAACAATGGAAATCATGCAAATATATTCTGAATAGCCAATTGTGTTGTATACAGCCAAGGATTTTTTGAAATTTTTTTAACATTGTTCTCTAGTCATCACCAAGCGCAAGGTCCCTCCGAAGCACTACCCCAAGGGTTTGCCGGTCTAAACGCCGGCTCTGATGGAACCTATCTGAATGTGGGAACTAGGGCGACATCATGGTACTCTGTATCACTCATAAAGTACTCTGAAAGGTGATCCTCAATCGAATCCAGAAAAAAACGATGCTACTCTTCGATAGTGCAATGATACTACCTGTAAATAGGTCGGATTCAGTTAAAACTTAGTTGAAACTACTCAAAATGCCCTTAAAGTGTACAATTTCAAATTTTGGGTAAAAATTTAACCAATTTTGGTTACTTGCTACCAATAATTGATTTATTCTCTGTGACAAATAACGCACTTTTAAGTTCCTACTACAAATTTTGTGGTTGAGGAACTACTCAAAATCTGAGTTTGTACACTTTAAGGGCATTTTAAGTAGTTTTAACCAAGTTGTAGCTACCAACCCATTTACGGGTAAACTCATTTAAGCAAGCTGGATTCTGTGCCTGCCGATCATGTGTGGATCGGATCACGATGGTTAATATAATATTCGAGTAAATCATCGAAATCCAAGGGTGTCTTATTCTAGTGGAGTTCCTGGTAAGCTAGTCTATCTTATCGATGCTCATTATGAGGCCTTCTGCCGGGTTGCTGCAGGAGTGAGACAGGGTTACATACTTTCACCGGAACCGATCCTCGTCATTATTGACGAAATTTTAATTGGAGGCATTGACAGTAAACTTAACCGAGTATTGCCCTGGAACCCTCTGACAAATGAGCAATTAATTGACCTCGATTTGGCCGACGACATTATTTTGCTCTCTCCAATGCAATATGATGTGCAGGGAAAACTTGATGGTCTCTGCGATGCGATAACTCTAAGGCAACAGGTCTCATAATCAATGTCGCAAACATTAACTCAGTGAAGGGAGTGAACAGCAACAATCCCTTCAATTTCACAGTAGAGGTTGAGCTGGCAGATTTTTTTTATATCCTGGTAGCAGATAACCCTAGGCGGTGGTACCAAGACTGATATAGAAACATGAATCAGGTCTTGTATTTCAGCGGACATAACCACAGGTCTTCGTCAATCGTTGCCTGGATCTGGCATGTTTTGAGGAGAGTAGAGAACGAAATCTACAGAAAGACAGTCTGGAACTCGAAGGGATAACACAGAATAGGCAGATCTAGAGGCTATTGGCGGTGTAGCCTAGTCGACTGTATTCAGACTATTGATTCGAAACGCTCCTGGCAACAGATCAAGGCCATGGCGGATTGCTGTCATTAGTTGGGAAATCAAACATTTTGTTCTGCCGAACTAACGGACATGAAGGCATAAGTAATTAAGTCGTCAGCAAGCAACAGAACTTTTTCCTGGTTTTGGATCAAAATTCCTGTTTTTCCGGTTTTTCCTGTTGAAATAAAATTCCAGGTCTTTGCCTGGTGTTCCCGGTTTTCCTGGTTGAGTGACCACCCTGGACTCTCATACAAATAAAACAGAAATTTTTGCGTAACTCAAAAACTAATCGAGCTCGCGAAATTTTAGACTCTTTCATAAAACATCGGTCAATAACAAGACCACCAGAAACTATCAATAGTAACATTAGATGATTCAGGGCGAGACGGACACAGGCCGCGAATGTTGCCGGCGACCTGCCGTCGGAAGGGCCGGCAACTGCGGGAGGGTAGCCCCCCGTAGAGATCACCTCTATATAGGTTTATTTATTTTCCTAGATCTACTGACCTCTATTACTTTCCTCCAGTTGGGTCACCCCTGCGAAATGGTACTTTCTACGAAAAGATTTTCCGTGAAATGGTACATCCCGCGTAAGTTTTTTCAAGAATGTGTATTCTGCGAAACTATATTCCGCGTTATGGTCAACCGAGAATTGGTGCTCCGCAAAATGGTATTCGGCGAAATGCTTTGTAATGATGGCGAATATTTAAATGCTATCCGCTTTATTTTATCAGGTTAAGCAATGCGGGGAGTTGTTTTCTATTTTACTGTGAAGTAAATTTGTATATTAAAGCACCCATGAACTCCTCAGAAACTTGCAAAACTCGAGATTGTGAGAAAGGTCATCCGAGATTCACGATTTATGTACAACAGAGTTTAATTTGTGGCAATACGAAGTTTGTCGGGTCAGCTAGTCATATATAAAATCAAATCAAAATCCCAAAAGTTCATATTTCTGACGTTATTTTGACAGATCGAGTAACGTGTAATACGAAGGTCCAAGGCGAGCAATATGAATAATCCAGTATGAGTGACTTTGAACCTAGCTGAGAATTGTCCATCAGTCACATTAGAATATAGTTATAGAATAAACAGTAGCATCTGTAAGCGTGACAGATATAAGGCTAGGAATCAAATACTCGTAGTGACCCGGGGAAAGATCCTGCTGTTTCAAAGGTCCCAGAAGCTTGCTTTCTGCTCTCTCCAAGTTGTTTGAGAAGTCAATCCAATGCCGGATTCTTTCGTTCGCTGATGAGAATAGCGCCTTCCTAGAGGAACAGTTTGGATTCCACAAAGGAAAGTCTATCATCCATCAACTCCATCGAGTTACCAACATAATCTAACATAAGCGATACAAGTCGGTATCCAAGACGACAGCAATGGTGCTCTTGGGCACCGAAAAGGCATTCGACAATGTGTGGCACGACGGCCTGGTGTTCAAGCTGCATCGACACAATTGTTCGATGTAACTTATCAAGATCGTCAGAAGCTATCTATCAGGTAGAGTGTTCCGGGTATCTCAAAACAGTGTCTGTTCGCAAACATCTAACATCCCTGAAGCTTTGCTTCAAGGAAGTATCCTGAGACCCGTTTTGTATAACATTTATACATATGACATCCCTGCCCTCCCATAGCGTGGTGTATTGTATGACAGCGTCGTGTCCTCACATGCCAGCTTCAAAGAGGTTTGGATACTCTGACAGAATATTTTACGAGCTGGAAAATCGCAATCAATGCGGCTAATACTGCGGCTGCGAACGTAAGGGTTCGATTCGGCGACCATCATACAGTGGTCCGATCAAGTTGATTACCTCGGACTCACTCTAGACAGGCGGCTAATCTTCAGGTCTCATATTAACAAAATTTTCAACAAATGTAGCATCCGGTCCTTGTAGCCGATAATAAGCAGAACATCCAAACTGAGCCTGACGGATCGGCTGACTGTCTACAAATAAATCATCTACCCAGCGATAGAGTACGCGGTCCCGTTCTGGTCGGGTTGCGCTAGGACACACAGGCTGAGGCGTCAGCGCATACAAAATAAATGCCTGTATATGTTCCTGAACCTGCCCCCCTGGACCAGAACATGGGCTGCCCTGGATGCCCTAGAAACTGAGTTTGATGCATACAAGCTAAAATACGAAAAGAGGTGATCCCACTCAGTATATGAAGTAACTCAATTTTTTGAATTCATTAGATTAAGACTTTAGTTAGATAAGTAAGTAGGATATATTATTAATAATTCAAATAAACAAAAATGTTTCAAAATTCAAAAATATTCGATTAATTAAACAAACTTGGGCAATGGTAAAAGCAAGAAGTATAACAAAGATGACACAAAATATTTTGATGCTAAACACTTGAAATGTAAATATTGTAAGAGGCAAAACAAACAATATCCAGTCGTCAGAATAGAAAAAGATATAAAGAGGCTACATCTGAAGAAAAAGGACTCTATAGTCGGATGAAGCATAAACAGTTTTGCTAGGAACGACATACGAAGTTTTTACAAATTGGTCAACGGTGTCAGAGAGCGTGGAGGATCTATCTCCATCAAATATCTCTACATGTTTGCGTTGGTAAAAGAAAATGTTTATCAACTATTAGGGCACTGTATGCTGCAAGAAGTGATTCATTAGTTTCACTGTGCCTGTTAAAGTAAAAATAAAAATTTGGTGCTGTTTCACGATGATCGGTTCTCTTAATTAAAGTTCGTTCTAATCATTTTTACCAGGGCAAACTACCAATATTTAACAACCATACCATACCATACCATAACAAACCAATATTCGTTGCCGGCGCTAAAGCATTCAAGCTCTGAATATTATTCACGGAAGTTTGGTTTAGTGGTTTAGCATCGCATGCTTTCCTGTCTCGTTCGTTGCAAAAACTTTGACAATGTTTGACGGAAGTCGAGGCAAGTCCGAAGTTCTTAGTTAGTGCTAGCAGTTCTGAATAATAGGTAAGATGATTGAGTTCGTGAAGTAACGGCATAGGATAAAACAGTCAATCTAAGAAATGCGTCTCGTGGTCATCGGTCTTCTGGAGGCTCCGCACGCTAAATTTCCAGTGGATTGGTGGATGGGTTTTCTTATCTACTTTGCAGAGTTTAAAACCATCGACAAGGAATAATGCGCAATGTTTCTCAAGAATATGACGAGATATTTATCGCATCATGGTCGAGTGCCGTGCGTGTCGCTCATATTAGGCTCTACTAGCTAAGGAAATATAGTCCGATATTAGTTTTGCACAATAATTTTATTTCATACATTACCATCAGGATATTTAAATTCATGATAGAGCATTTTGGTCGTGACCGACATCATTATTTGTCCGATAAAAAGAAATGAATCAATACTGTCAAGCTGTGGAGCTAGATCTGGGAGGGATGGTATCCCGGATTAGCATTTTCTGAAAAAGCAGCTGACCAAGAGTTTTTCAAATATTTTTTTCGTTTTCTCGTGCTTGAGTCCATGATATAAGCCTGTGTAAAATATTTCATAAAATTCTCCTCCTGTACGTACTGTAGGATAGTTTTGAAAAATTTTCTTTCGAAAATAACTTTTATTGTTGCTCTGTATTGAAAACATAAATGACGTGGACAATTTGCTATTTAGAAACTTTGGTTGTGCTTAATTTAGCACAAATAAAATCAAAAGGAAAACTAATATTAATTATTTGGGTTCCAAATTTTCCAAAATTCAGTGACTCGACAAATGAAGGATCAATAACTGCATCGACCGCGTCCGTTAGTTCTCAAATAAATTAAATAACTAATAAAATTCAGCAGCACGAATAAGGTTTAGAAATCTTTAGGATGTGCTTTTAATTTGTACCTACAGATGTAAAAGCTATACTCCCGTAGATAAAGGTTTAAGATGTTCTACTCGATGCTCGATGTTCAAGAAACCGAGGCTAGTAGGTAAATGACAATTTAGATATTTTTTTATGGTGGAAACTTCTGGCTTCTGGATAATATGCATATAAAAGAGACTTAATAGTTATTCTAGCGAAATCTGTTAAATGAGGTCAATAGTGAAACTGTACAATTATTTACCTGAAGTTCGTGAGTTCGCGGACTGCTTTGCTCCGCAGAGACAGTTCAAATCTGGCGAAGAGAAGATAAGACACTTCCTGCTGCGTTGTGGCGGCTGTTGTCGCTGGGTTGTTTGAAAACAAACGGGCAGATTTTGTCGCTTTATCCGTTAATCGCGCAAGTTACGGTGTGGGACGGCGCGGTACACTACCAATCGGTTAGCCAGTCAAACACTCGCACGTTTTAAAACTGTCGCTAGCTAGTGTCACTATTGAATATTGCCTGTTCCTGTTGGACACAAGGATACTAGGCTGCTACTCGACCATTTACACACAACGGAAACTTCTTCAGCCAGCCCGGGACTCTTCCGGAAGCTCCAGTATCACGCATACACACAGGAAAACAATGATTCACTCGCTCTCTCTTTTTTGCATGCAGCAGAATAGTACTCCTGTATTATCTACCTCTTTCTTGACTTGGGAACGATAGATGCATTCAGAGGTCACTTTTTGCACCAACCACTTCCACGCCCGTGGCAGCCGTCGCGTGCCAAGATATTTTCTGATGCAAAGGTAGAACCGCAAGACGGGCCCACTACACAAACACAAACACTCGCGATAGGTACGCACTTGATGTGCAGCCCGATCACTGGCGATCCGGTGTAGGAAAACCGCACTTTTACCACTATCTATTCGCGTTCACCAGCATAAAACTAAACGTTCTTTTTGTTCCCGTAGGAAATATTTAATCGGTCGGGAAAAGATTTTCTCCAGTTGCGCTTGTCGGACTATCACTCACTCCAATACAAACACGCACGGCACTACTCCAGTCGACAATGGGAAATGCCGAAAAAATGTCTATCACTAACTGTACAGGGAGCAATTTTTCCTCCCGGAAACGCGTTAACCTGAACCACAAAAAGTCGATTTACCTCTTCCGTTTTAGTGCCAGTCACACCGCGAAAGCTATGTACAATTCTGCCACAGAACTATTTCGCCGTGTCTGTCTCTTCACTGGGGATATTCTTCGTAAAAAAGTTGCACTTTACAAAATATACAGCTAAAACTTGGATTATTTAACACGCCGAATAAGATACCTATTTAAACCATTATACTACATGAAACAGGGCTCAAACGAGTTGATCTTGTTTCGAATACTGGAATTCCTATCCGAAAACGAGCGCGCTGGACTTTTTACACAAACTTTAGCTCGATCTCGTCCCGTTCCGAATGTACGATGTTACGCCATTTGTTTTTTCGCGACTTCTCCGTCTGCGGAACTGAGAGAACGTCTGATGGTGGTGAGCATAATGATCGAAAACGGATTGTGACCCCGCGTGAGAGAGCACTCTTTCCAGTGTTGCCGTATTTTTTGAGAAAAAAATATTGGTAAATAAATTTGACCGTTCGAAAATAAAATATGTTCTTATCAAACCGCCAAATTTAAACCAAGAGGTAAAATTTTTTCTCAAATGGTGCCACAGTACAGATATTGCAAATTGTATCCAGCTTTTACAAACCATAATGGCGAACGTGTTCGTAATATTTAAACGGCATTTTCGACAAGAATTATTCAGTAATACATCGCACGTCTTGTTTTCGCACGTTCACGGTAAAACTAAAGGAACTTGCGGAAAGCAAACATGCGATGTATTACTGAAATGTCAAAAATACTGTTCAAATATTACGAACACGTCTGCCATTATAACTCGTAAAACCAGCGTAAAACACACAAATTCTAGATAGAATTAACAAAAGGGCGAATATCGCAAATGTAAACAAAACGGGTGAGAGTTATTTTTTGCTGGACCAGCAAAGAAAAATCAACCCTCACTCGGTTTGTTTACGCTTGCGACATTCGCCCTCTTGTTAATTCTATCTTCAAATGTACAAATACAGTGGTTTACCGATTTTATCTACCCATCCGAAAATTTTTGGTAGATATATTTGGAAAGTAGACAAATTTGGGGAAAAATAAGTTGCTCCAAAATAATTTAAATGAACAAAAAATATTGTTAATATTGATCATTTTCTTCAATTATGTTTTATTTTGCCGTAATTTTACGCATAGGGCTCATTTTATTCATTTCAACCATTAGTCATAGTGCATGTCAACTCAGCAAAATTATGAAAGAAGACATAGCGAAATTCAAAATGACTCCGATTTTAATTTAAATTTGTGTACTTATTCCTTTGCAGTAAATTTTAGATGCGTATTTTTATTTGGTCCTTAGGGTTCTCTTTTCTGAATCAGTGTGGTCCTAAAAGTTACCATTTGTTCCACCTTTCTTTCTTTAAAAATTCATAACTTTTGATCCATTGAACCGATTTAAATGATGTTAATACCAAATGGAAAGTATTTTAATTAGCTCGCTTTTCAAAAAAAGTATTGGACCCAAACTTTTTTTTATTATCACAAAAACATTGAAAACATTCACTTTTTATATTTCCATGGTGTGTAGACCAAAGAAACTTTTCATTAAGTGTCGAGAATACAATGGAAACGCATGGTTTTTGTTTTTACTTGCAATAAAAGGGAATTTTGATAAAGAAATGCGTCTTCAAAAACTTTTTTGGCCGATTTTCGGAAATTCCGCTGTTTGAATTTCCATTTCTGTTTCGTGCTAGAAGCATTAACTCAACTTATACACTCATTTTTTCGAGTTTTTCAGGCTATAGAATCCACAGACAATTGATTTTGTGGAAAAAAATTAACTTATATCCTAAATTATTTTTTTGCCTCCCGATTTTTCAAGCCAATTTCCAAGAGGGATGGGGAGGAGGGGTAGTGAAAACATCTTTTGAAATTATTTGCAATGGCCTAACTAGCTTGCCTTTTTTTCTGAAAAGCTCATTAAAATACCTTTTGTTTGGTAAGAAAATTATTGAAATCGGAAAGATTGAAATGAAAGATTAGAATTTTTAAGGAAAGAAAGGTGATAACCATAGTTCCTAGCGGAGACGGGGTGTGCCCGTTAGCGTTACGGTGTAGAAAAATCTCACAAAGAATCATTATGAAATGTTAAAAATATGCGTTTCAAAGTAAATGGAAGTAACTTTGCGTATTTGACTTCAGCATTATTATACCCATTCTGTGTATTATTACATACCACAGATGCCACATAGTAAACTATAAAATACAAATAAATATTCTTTGTTATGAATTTATCATGAAATCTTTGAAATTTTCATGTCGCATGGTTGAAATGACAATTTAAAAAGAGGTAGATAAAACCGGGTGCAAACGGTAGACAAAATCGGGGGTACCTAAAATCGGGTGTAGATTAAACCAGGTGTAGATAAAATCGGAATACCACTGTATTGACAAATTTGACAGAAACTCATGTGCTGACGGTGGTGGACTTTGGAACTAGTCGAAAAGTGAGAAAATTCACAGTTTGCTTGAAGAATCGGAAAACAGTTCACTTTTAGCACAGACAAACAGACATAACTCTTGAAAGAAAAATCAAGAAAAATTATCGTACCTCACATTTAGCTTGAAAACCAGCACCATCTATGATCGACATTCCCAAATATAAAATAGCAACTGGAGTATCCCTCGAAGTAGCAAATATTTTTTATGGGGCATTCTTTCATCAAAAAGCGCCACTGTGACCAAAACGGAGACATTCCCAACTAAGCCCAAATTTGAAATGACGGTTTAATCGGTACGAAGAATGGAAAACGAGTGTTATTCTGTTTGTCTGTGATAATACCGTGCATAATAAGGCCCCGTGCAGAATGCACGCGACAGCGACGCGACGTGACTTCGCTCACATTGTTTTAAATGCGTAGCCCTCCTTCCAGCGAAAAATAAGAGCTGCGTATTTAAATGAATGTGAGCGAAGTCGCTGTCGCGTGCACTCTAAGATTAAATTTAAAAAAGTATGAAAGTCTTTGCCCAGGGACACGAACGAAGGGCTCACGTAGGACTACGAATGCGAGTTCAATTTGATAAAGCTTGACATTTATAGAGTCGATTATTATCCATAGGCTTGCTGAACTAAGTAGCGCTCTCTGCGCACCACCCAGTGTGAAATGAGAGTGCTCAGGCTGTGTTTCACCTAACAGCCGCTATCTCTTTTCATCCAATTGAATTCTAGAACGAGCTACGAACGATGATTTAAGAACGACTAATTACAACCCACTCGTCTATCCACCTTTTCGCGCGCTTAATGGCGACTAGTGAGTACAGTTTCCGACAATGATTATTTGCTTTTGGGAACTCCGCTCACGTTTGCTTGAAAGTTCTACAGCAACAATTAAGGCTGTATATATCAACTCGACGTGAATAAAGTTGCCAAAGGCATGCTAACGTTCTCCGAAAGTTGTACCCACTAGCCGCCATTACGCACGCGAAAAGGTCGATAACAGCTGTGGTTGAGATATCAAAGGCGCCAGCAAATAAACCATGCAGGGATGCACGCACCCAGATTCAAGTCCCATTAAAGGTAACATTTGAAATACAAAAAAAAAATCCATTCGTCGTAAATAATGGAGTAACGCATATTGCACCTGGCAGCAATTTTACGAGTCCTACACAGATCCGTTTTTTAATAACAATTATCCTGATACTTACTAAATACATTGAAAATATGCTTGTCAAGCAAGGAGGGGTGCAGTGGGGAGGCAATAACGAAAAGCTGATGGTTCAAATTGCTAAATTGCAAACATGTGTGATAAACGCAGAAAATAACCACGCTAATAATTTTCGCATGGGACTCTAAATAGGTGAAAACTCTGCAATAGCTTGAGAAGCTGCTAGAATCAGCGGACTTAAAAAATAAATATGAAAATGTATATTTATTTTTGAATTGATTTGAATTTTGATTTGAATTGAGAATTGATGTTTTTATATTTTTTTGCAAACAAGCTAAAAATAACGATATGTCGATAATGCGATGTTTAATACATGCCTTAATGGTGCTTTAGCAATTGCTATTATAATGCAGCTTTAATTTGACAATACACTCAAGCCCCGCTAATATGAAAAACACCTGGTTCAGATTGGGTGAGTTCATTTTTAATTTGAATATTTGGTAACTCTATTCATTTTCAGATACGCGCAAGACGCGCACCCTATGAACTTGTTGTTTTGATTTGATGAGAACAAACGTTTTGAAAACATTTCAATCATGCGGGAATTCTAAGCGTCCGGTTTGTAGAAGAGGCAAATGGCTCGGCAGTTTCGACTAAAATGGTCTATTTTAAGTGCTGGAGAGAGGTAAGTTCCATATGAGTTATATTGCCAAAACTCTTAAGCAAGAGGAAACGCATTAAGTTTTTTTGCTTTATTTCAATTAACCGGTCACCTTTAATGTCAATTGTGTATGACGCTTGATCGGTTTTTAATGTGAACGCATTCATACCAGCGGGGCACGGATTAAAAATGTTCCGATTAAAGAAGGTCATACCAACGGGGGTATACACAGTAGTGGCGCCCTTTTCCACTTTTTTACTGCATTTATTGTACATGTAAGAAAATAATACATTATATGATATGCTTTGTAGCGCACTGTAAAGCATTACATTGGATCATTGTAGGTAGCTTTTGCTCATGCTTACCGCTATATGGACGCTAAAGCCCCACGTGGCATATTTAGAGTAAACTTTTCCCAACTAACAATGGTAGCTGAATTGCAAGAGCAATTGCTGTTTACGAGTTGGTTTAAGGCGATCAAACCTGCATAAAGTAAGCACTCAAATAATGTTTAAATAAGCGCTGTTTAAGCTACTTTTAGTTTTTCAAACCAGTTCTCTCCCAAAAGCTGATAAACAAGCTTAATCGCGGATTTTTCTGCTAAACAATCTGCTTCTAAACAGCCATAAACATCAAACTGTTTTACGGCTGCTTAAAGGTGTTAAAGTGTAGAGTGGAAGCTTTCGTTAGACTCACAGCTTTCAAACTACTTGAAGGCTGCTTAAGGGTGTTAAAGTGGATTTACAAACTTCTACCAAGTTTTCTTTCGGCTCACAGCACACATAATGTCAGAGCATAGAATTTCGCAATTCGGCTGATAGCAAAATTTTGTCAGTTATCGACATTATCGACTGCTTTACGCTAGGCGGGCTAGGCTTCAGGTGTAAAGGTATTCTCACTGTCTGTTCTGCAGATGCAAATGGGGCGGATCATACGGTGAGTGCTTATGGATCAAAATATGGCGGGTTCAATTCCCGGAAAAAAGATGCATTTTTAATTAGTTAGCTTACTTATACGAATTTAAGTTATTCGAAATTAACGGCAAAATAAAAATGACGCGTTCCATTTTTTAAATTTAAAATAGATTTGTTTTGGCTGCATAAAGGTTGATGAATCGTTGAATCGCGGCTGGAAGAGCATATTGCAAAACTATTTCTAGTTTTAAAAGTAGAATCGACAGCATTGCGAAAATTGGCTGTTTAAAAGCTCACAAAAACCTCTATTAAGCTTCATCGCAGCTTCGAAAACAGCTTTTAACAAGTGTAAAGCTTGATAAATTTACCAGATTTAGATGTTTAAGAGCTGACAAAAGGTTTTTATTTCTAAACCTAAACCATAGTTCAGCCACAGGTTAAATAAAATCAGCTATAAAAGCGTTTGATCAGCCTGAAATTGTTACTTGGGTAAGGCTGATACAGATTACACGTCATAATTTCTTGCCGTTCCGTTGTTGTTGACGGTTGATAACGCTTAATCTGAACTGGTCTTTTTAGGTGGACCAATCAGATTGCAAGGCAGTTTGACAGTCGTCGTTCGTCGAGAGTGTTTGACAGAACATGTCTATGCTGGAGCCATCTGTGAATTTTTTTAGCTTTTTCAATGATCCATTGAATTGATATATTGATGTTGCAGTTGAAAACCGTAATAAACGACGTGCGACTTTCGGTTTTATTCTTGTTCTGTGTGTCGCAACTATGTCGCACGTGGTGCGCTGTATAGTGCATCAATGTGCGAACACAGCGCACCACGTGCGACGTAGTTGCGAGACACAGAACGAGAATAAAACCTAATGTCGCACGTCGATTATTACAGTTTTCAACTGCAACATCAATAATACTTGGGGTGCTACAAGTCACTCAAAAATTTTCAAAATGCATTATCGTCGCCAATCATCAGAAGTAGTGTGATTGTGGCTCAAAGAAACCAATGAAGCCAGTTCAGTAACAGGTTGATTGATTGAAAAACTTTTTTCTACCGTTCCCTCCGAAAATTTTAATAAATACCGTTATAAATCTTATTTGGTGAATATTTCAGCAGTGGTGCGAAAACTAGCACAGGGTCGAAAAACTAGATCTCTTACCCTATAACAGTTCAACAAAAATTACATACCTTTTATGTAGCAAATTTCGCTGATCGAGCGGCTTAAGTATATTGTAGATTGCTATTTGCTACATCGACTTGGATTCTTCTACGGGTCAAAAATCTAAAATATATGTCTATAGTGGATAACCGATACATGTACATTTATATATATTAAAATCGTATTTTTTACTTGCAACAGGTATATGTAGGATATGTAAGCAGAAACTCAATAATCAATGATTAGAAAAGAACAGAAGGAAAAATAGGTGCAATTGTGATCAGCAAAGTATTGTGTCGCCAGCACTATATTGGACTTCCGAAAAAACGGCAAACGATTTTTCTTCCGTACCGTACATTAAACCAAGTGTCTGAAGGAGTGCGCTGTATAGCAAAGGAGACGTGCTATACAGCGCAATACTTTCGACAGTAGGTTCAATGTACAATACGGAAGAAAAATCGTTTGCCGCTTTTTCGGAAGTCCAATTTTGTGCTGGATACACAATAAAACCACAGACGCAACACTGAAGCCTCATTCCATCGTCAATAGAAACGATCATTTCTAATTTTCACTTAAGTCAAGACACAAACAACAGTCGCCGCGCGAGAACGCCGCTCGCCTGCGCTGGCGCTGTTGTCAGATAATATACAGGTAAATTTATAGCATTGCTAAATTTATAGCAACCTACTCTGGCGCAGCGCGAAGCCTGCACCAGGTGATGCTAGTGTTTTTTCCAAGTATTAGGGGTGTCATTGAAACGATGTTTTATTAGAAAATTTGTTCGAAGTGTTACGTCTGTTAGTCTGTGATAAAACCTTATGGTGCCACATTCCGCATTCAGAACTTGACGTGTTAGAGTGCAAAACAATTGCGAAGCTACATAGTGCTACGATCCTAATGACTCTTACAGCCTCAGCCAGTCGAGATTCGAATATTCGAACTAGCTTGTTAGGCCAGAGTCATTCCTCGAGGCCAATAGGGAGGTTTGAGACTGATAACAATGTAGCTAATCAGTATCAATTAAAAACGAAATAAATTTTATAACAGTAATGAACAGTCAAAATTTAAGAACATTGTAAAAGAATGGCTCCCAGCTGGTTTCGTGATACGATACTGTCTTAACAAGAGTAGGAAGAGATTGTAGCACTAATCTCGCAATTGTCCTGTACAACAGTTGTCTGCAAAGCCTGTCGTATAAAAAAAGAAGGTCAAGTTTCGAAAACGGGATGTAGCACTTAAGTTTCGCTTAGCTTTTTTATTAAAACGGCTTATGAAAAAATGTTATTCAGATTTTTATTGCACCTGGCAGTAATTCCTACCAGTAACGAGTCCTACACAAATTCTTTTTTTAATAGTAATTATCCTGTACTTACTAAAAACATTGAAAATATGCTTGTCAAGCAAGGAGGGGTGCAGTGGGGAGGCAATGACGAAAAACTGATAGTTCAAACTACTAAATTGCAAACATGCGTGGTAAACGCAGAAAATAACCACGCTAATAATTTTCGCGTGGGATTCACAAAAGTTGGAACTCCGCAATATTAACAATCTACGGTTCTTATTGCTATCAGGCTTTACATAGAGCTTGCTAATCCCAGTGCAAAAGGCTACAAAAACTTATCGTTTATCACTCAAACGTATGTTTTTACCGGGGTATAACTGGGGGAAAACAAAAACAAACGTGTAAAATCAATGTAAAATATAACAACAGTAACAACAAATCGCGCGTCGATGTGTGCGTACGATAAACGTCAGCAAGCTCAATTGTGCTTGCTGGCGTTTACCGTTCGCACACGTCGACGCGCGATTCGTTGTTGCTATTGGTAGATTTTACACGTTTGTTTTTGTTTTCCCCCAGTTATACTCCGGTAAAAAACATGCGTTTCGATGAAAAACGATGAATTTCTATAGCCTTTTGCACTGCCCAGATAACACAAGATCGTAATAGAAACTTCATATTAAATCGTTTTCATGTCAATTTTACATTGGAATTGTATAATGATTAGAGTATGTCAACACAAAGTGAACAATAAATTACTTTGCAGTCGAGTGTACAACTCATGATTGTGTATTACAAAGCAGTGTAGATGATTGTAATATTTAGTTATATCTTAATCATATATCCAGGAATATTAGGTTGCGTGTTATAAAAACCGCTGCAAAAAATGCAAGATAGAATTACAAATTGTCAAAATTTTCGCACGTATATTGCCTTCACTTTGGTACACATATGTTCTGATCTGACGTGAAATATAACTTTTTTGTTCAGATATGATGTCATATATCTCAGTAGCAAACGAGATATACAAACAAAATGGTTTACTGGGTGTGCTTAAGCCTAATATCCAGCTGAAAAGAAAACAGCTCAAGAAAAAATCCTGGTATTTACCGAAGAAATTTTGACAACTGCAAGGCAAGCAATTATCTGTCATTTTTTCTTGTGGTAATAATTGCGCCGGATATTATTCCGTACGGAAAAGTGACGTTTCAATTCACTGGCATGTAAAACTGCGCCATCTGAAAGTAAAACAATATTTCTTGTGAGCTGCATACTGGTAAAGAAATCGCAAACGGAAAATCTTTTCTTCAGCATTTCTTGGCCTATCTTTTTGCCCATTTCTTTTCAGGTCGATACTAGGCTTTAGCAAGCTATATTACTGTTTGAAAAATGTAACAACGCTCTGAAAGAAATATTTTTTTGAATCACGCGTTTTACAATTTATCATGTTTTTGTATTCCAATATACCGGTACAACGACAAATGAAAATTTATGAATGAATATGTTAGTGATTTATTTTGACCACAAACATGATTCATAAAAGAAAAGCCGTTCATAAATATCCCCAGTACAAAAGATACGGTGGTTTTGACTTTTGTTGTTTACACACTGGGCGTTGCGAACTCTATGTGGAAACTCAAAAACATACCTGGTTTCTCGCAAAATATTTACCTGTTAATATAGATGATTATATTTTACTATAATATAAATTATATTATATAGTATTCCTGTCTACCTGCTACAGCAAATATGCATTAAAACAATCAAAATATTATACGCTGATCGAACCGAAGTAAAAAAACATTACTATTTAAAATATTCAGTTACATTTTTGTTGAAACAATACATATATAAATCGTATATCGCGAACCCACTTTAATAAAAAATGCATAAGCAAAAGTTGTTTAGTACATATCGAAGACACAATTGTACCCAGATATGTACTTGAATCTACTTAGTTCAAATATTGCCTTTAAAATCATTATTATTATTTAAAACATTAAAAAGTAACCATTCTCTAAGCTGTAGCACTCATTCAGTAAACTTTTATACTGACAACACTTTCGTGCTTGGGGCTGAAACACTCTTTTTGAAAGCCAATTTCAATGTGTATGTGAAATCCTGTTAACTCATTTCATTCAACACTATCCGGTTTTCTTTCATACACATTTTCCGGAACATTGCTCACTGTCTTCTTCTGCTACCACTCATTCTCTCAGAACGCAACAAAAATCCGGCGAAATCGCGTTTCCTGGCTCCATTGAACAAAGCAAATCCGGAACAATTTTCGATAACTTTTTGCTAAATTCTTATTATCTAACTGATATACAAACCTGTATTTCAATTATTTTCACTATTTACAACACTTTTAACAGGAATTTCAAGTAATTCGAACAGAGATCAACGCTAATTACAGCAATCAATTTACATTTTCCGTATCTTCTGCTTGCTAGCTGAATTTCTTATAAAAATATGCTGCTTACTTGTCTCGCGCACGAACACACACTACCTTGGGGTAGCGGACAGTGACTTGCTTTGGTTCGTGCGTGCTTCTCAGCTTGAGTTCTCAGGAGTGTTTTCTGTTATAGGGTTGAATACGACATGTAGAGGCACTGCTGTAAAATGGATAATTTTCATCCAATCAAACGATGCCAAGCACACAAATAGTTGGGGATATATTTATTTAAAATCGATCAGTTTTCAAATTTATCGCGATTTTTAAAATTTTACAGACTTTATGTTGCAATAAGCATTGAACAGAATGCAGTACGTTAAAAATAAGTTTGAAAGAAGCAATACTCCTGGTATATATCACATGATTTGAAAATTACACATAATTGTTTGTATATTTGGCATCATTGTACATAATTTGTTGAGCAAATGTACACTGAGTAAAATAGACACGGAGTAAACACGAAGAGCATCCCGACCACGGGGTAAATCCGAGGGTAAATCACTTCCTGCATAAATAATGCAGATTGCAGGAAAAATCCTCACATTGCGGTTATCTTGACAGCTAAACCAAACCACCAAAAGATAACCGCATGATTTATTATAGTAATTAAGTATTTGAAAATTTACCAAATCAATTATTTTCCACCACAAACACGTTACAAAAATGATATTTTGTCGAACCACAAACCAGAAAACCTAAATTTTAATTTTGCGGTTGTCTCACGGTTATCTCCTGAGCGCGTTACCACCGCCGCAGCAGGAGGATTTATTATAAGCGCCGCAATAATCAATATGTGATAAATATATTTATTATTTTAAATGTGTTCAACTCATCATAACAACTCTTGTCACATACTGTTATGCTTATGATGGGATTTGACAGCATCAAGATTGCTTTGAAGGAGGTGGAAACTTTCGTATAATATTTAATACCTGAGAGAGAGTCGCGAAGACGGTCTTCTTTTTCTCATAGTTTTGCTGTCCTTCTTCTTCCCATTATACGTTTGCTTTCATTTTCGGGCTAATAAATCAAACTTGTGCGTGGAATCCTCATTGGACGAGAAAAATGTGCGTTTTATAAGGATATATTTTAGTGCTAATTGTTCCACGGTTTCGCAAAAAAGTTAATTTACAATAAAGAAACATATAATACTAATTCAATCCCAAATGTGTGGAACTTGCGAAAAGCAAACGTGCGATGTATCCAGCTTTTTACTAGCCATAATGGCGGACGTGTTCGTAATATTTGAACAGCATTTTTGACATTTTCCCAATACATCGCACGTTTTCTTTCCGCGCGTTCACGGTAAAATTAAAGGAATTTACGGAAAGAAAATGTGCGATGTATTAGGGAAATGTCAAAAATGCCGTTGAAATATTACGGACACGTCCGCCATTATGGCTCGTAAAAAGCTGGATTACTGAAATGTCAAAAATACCGTTCAAATATTACGAACATGGCTGCCATTATGGCTCGTAAAAAGCTGGATAGAGATTTTTTGACATTAGCTGAGGATCTTG
Organism: Sabethes cyaneus; assembly: GCF_943734655.1. Lineage (NCBI taxonomy): Eukaryota > Metazoa > Arthropoda > Insecta > Diptera > Culicidae > Sabethes > Sabethes cyaneus. The sequence goes on along the minus strand of NC_071355.1, from coordinate 84,032,924 downwards.
TTTACATTTTCTTTATCCCGCATTTTGCACCTTACTGGACACCGCAGTCTAAAAGTGCGACTGGCACAAAAAGTGCGACAGTGCGAATGCTGTGAATGGGAAAGAGTGACAACTGCAATGTCGCTGTTTTCTTTTGTCATATACATTGGCATTAGAGAAAATAATCTGGATTAATCCAGGTACAGCTGCAAAGCACAATACATCAGCTGTATAAACATTCGCTCCGGTGCAAGATTATTTTCTCTTACTTTTTAATGAAAGATTACCAGAATATTGAAAAAAATCTTGTAGTACCTAATCGCGACTGCGAAAGCTAAAGAGATTTTTAATCCTGTTCGCACTTACACGAAAACCCATTGTTAAAACTTGCCTGAAAACAAAAGCAAAAATACTAACTTCACTTTTTTCTCACGCAAAAACCAAACAAATATCAGATACTTCGTAGTCACGAATGTGGATACAACCTGGCAAAAGGAAAGGATTGCTGCTCACTTTTCTGTGACGTTTCACCTTCAGGACATCAATTTGGACTACATTCAATGTTTAAAAATAAACTTGGTTGAAAGGAAGGGGTGGATTCATGCTTTAACAAAATTGTTTACTTTCAGGACATCAAATTGGACTCGGTTTGTCACAGTCCTAAGAAATCTTGTTAGGACGAGAAGACTTTATCACTCTTTCTGGCATACTTCCCAAGCACAGATATCAAATTAGTATAAGTCTAAACGTCGTAAAGAATCTTCGACCTATTGGGACGATGCGGCTTTGTTGCTTTTTTTTTCTAAACATAAAGTAATCGAAATCACAGTAAACAGATGGTGTATTTAACTGTCGTCCCTGCCTGTGAAGCAAGGCGATCACAAAGAAAATGTACAGGATAATTTGACCTTGAAACTGTTCGGTAATTTTTACTAATTAGTGATTGAAAAAGAATGTTACAATAGAAATCACCTAGTTGCTACATCTTTTATGAGTCGATCGGTATCTAAACTATGAAAATCCATTCATAATTGGCAGAGCTATTTGCGTTCAAAATTTTTCATTCTTTCGTGACGCTGGGTTGAATCCAAATATTGGATTGACACCCTGCGGTAAGACGTAGTTCTCTGTCAATATATAGGTGAAACAGCGCTAGTTTTCTTATTTTGCGGTCAGTTTCGATTATAAAATTGTTTATATCATGGTAGGAATAGCTGGTATATTGAAGAACAGCTATAATTTTTGTCATTTCAGGATCAATTTAAATTGTCGAGTTACACCTGCAACCTTCCCAAGGAAAATCCAAATGTCTACCACGTGATTGGGGGCATAGACCCGTATACCATTAAGGGGAAACCGAAAATGGCTCAAAGATGGCTGGATAAATGGCTACCGTTCGATGCATGTATTGTTTTGTGCCTTAAAAATGCATATGTATTGGCAGAGCACGTAATCAGTGCTCCCAGTGCTGTTAGATTTCCTAAATCTTGTCATTCCATTTGTCGACCCAGTCCAGCTTTTTACGAGCCATAATGGCGGACGAGTTCGTAATATTTGAACAGCATTTTTGACATTTCCCTAACACATCGCACGTTTTCTTTCCGTACATTCCTTTAGTTTTACCGTGAACGCGCGAAAAGAAAACGTGCGATGTATTAGGGAATTGTCAAAAATGCTGTTCAAATATTACGAACACGTCCGCCATTATGGCTCGTAAAAAGCTGGGTATATATCAACAAACGCTCAGCAAAACATAGTTGCTAATGGAAAATAAATTCAACGGATCATATCCAGCTTTTTACGAGCCATAATGGCGGACGTGTTCGTAATATTTGAATAGCATTTTTGACAATTCCCTAATACATCGCACGTTTTCTTTCCGCGCGTTCACGGTAAAACTAAATGAATGTACGGAAAGAAAACGTGCGATGTATTAGGGAAATGTCAAAAATGCTGTATAAATATTACGAACCCGTCCGCCATTATGGCTTGTTAAAAGCTGGATAGATCATTACGTGTTCATAAAACGTATAATCTGGAATTGGTTAATCCAGCTTTTTACGAGCCATAATGGCGGACGTGTTCGTAATATTTGGACAGCATTTTTGACATTTCCCTAATACATCGCACGTTTTCTTTCCGCGCGTTCACGGTAAAACTAAAGGAACGCACAGAAAGAAAACGTGCGATGTATTAGGGAAATGTCAAAAATGCTGTTCAAATATTACGAACACGTCCGCCATTATGGCTCGTAAAAAGCTGGATAGATATTTGGTTGCGCACATATTTCGTTGTACTAGCGCTTTTCGAAAAAACAGCACCACGATCTCAAAGTTTCGCCACATCAATGAGCTTTTAAAGAGCTTTCTGCTTTTGCCGCATCGATAAGCTTAGAGAATGTAAACAAAGAACTCGCCTTTAATGCAAACGGAATAATTAGTCATCCTATTGAATGCATAGGATCAATAGGATTGCTGCTGCAAATCTTAGATGAATCGGAATGTCTTGATAATGAAAATAAACCATATTTCGGGATTTTAGTAGTCGATGCGGTTGGCTACGGATCAGCTGTGTTTTTGTTCGCAAGCTCTGCCATTTGACATATAGTACCAATACCAATGCAACATTCAAATAAACGTTTAGGTTTTTAACGAACACATGAGATGTACAGTACAGTGTGTGTCGCTCTAACACAATAACGTTAGCCACTTTCGGTGTCTCCTTAAATTTCAAAAACGCCCGAATTGCCTACTAAAGTGACGACGGGGAGTGTAATAGATTATTTGATTAACTTTCGGTCGCCTTACACCGCGAATATAATAAAAAAAATCAGAGGGGTTGTGTACAAGACACGACCGCGTATATAGGTGACGCAGGACTACGTAAGTTTCTTTGTAGTGATAGTAGCATGTATTCATGCTTGTAATCATTATCATGATTCTTCATGTATACGTGCTATATGCAACATATATACATGCTACATGCGTTGTATGTAACATTTATCAAAGTAGTAACATTGCATACGTTTAATTCTCAAAAGATTGTGCATTTGAAAACAATTTAACAAAATCAAGAACACAAACTATTGCTTTCCTGCTACCTTACTGAAATTGAAGATTGTTTTATTACCCATGGTTCCCCACGTTGAAGCGATTTCACCAATTCCATCCTATTATATTAACAGCACATCTTTTCATTACACTTCTAATGAAACGGCAAGCATGCGTATTCATACAGAGTCGTATTATAACCGAACACTACAGCTGTAGCACATTTTTCCAACACAGATATCAAATGCGCCGAAGTTTAATCGTCTCGCAGTAAAGAATTTGCGATCTGTTGGGACAACGAACTTGTGTCATTTTTTCTGGCACACTTCCCTAACACAGACATCAAATTGAACTAGGTTTAATCGCGTTCGTAAGAAATCTGTTGGCACGAGGGGGCTTTGTCACTCTTTCTGGCGTACTTCCCAAGCAAGGACATCAAAATGGTCTAGGTTTAACCGCGGTGTTAAGAAATCTTGTTGAAATGAGGAGGCTTTGTCACTTGTTTTGGCTTACTTCCCAAGCACAGATATCAAATTGGTATAGGCTTAGATCATCGTAAAGAATCTTCCAACCAATCACGAAGCGAGAACTCTGGTAAAACATAGGTTCATTATTTTCAATTTTTCAATAGTTCAACATCAAGAATCCATACTTTTCTTCATTTGGGTCAATTCTTAGAAGATTTTCCGATCGATTGGTGTAAGAATATTGAAAATCTATCGGAAAACCGCTGAGCTATTAACGTTCAAAACCTTTCATTTTTCGTGACACTCGCAATTTTCGATTCTTTGGAGTACCGATAACCGCTAACCAGGCACGGCTTGTTGCAACGGACCGACCGGAAAGCCTCAGCAGCTATGCGATCAACGAAACCGTTCGTGTGTGGTCCTAAATCACGATGAAATACTACTCCAAGTGGCCAGCTGCAAGTGACGTGGGATGCTTCATGCTTCTGGTCGTTTTGTTGTCGCGAGCAGCATATGTCGTCCCAATTCCAGAACTCCTGTCGCCAGATATTCCATCACGGCAGCGAAATGGAACTTCAGCTCCAACACACGGTCACACGGTCAGCCGCCGATGAACACGAACACGAAACACGAGTCGAATGTGACTCCCGTTTGCCCTGGCAAACGATGTTGGCACTAGCTCAGCTAGCGTTTGAATAATGCTGTTCGCCGGCTTACCACGTGTTATGTACCAGAGCAAGCGACAAGAAACGACCACACCCATTTTTCATGGTTCTTCATTCTATCATCTACGTGAAATAAAAAATAGAGCATTTCAATTTCAGTCTGAACAAAAGAGCAAAGTTACCAGTGAGCCGTTCGCCTTTTGCTGTCAAAGAAAAATTACGCTACGTATTATTACTGTATGGATAAATTTGTGTTGCTAAGATGCAAAAGATTACTAAAACTCTTTCATTTGATTAAATTCAATTTCATTTATTTTGACGCTTGGCCGAACACATTTACTTGGAGCTAGTATATTTGTTGGCTGCAACCAGCGCAACCAGCGTCCAGCAGCAACAAGCGAACAGCAGCGCGAGAGGTGATCGGTTAAAATTCTTTGAAAAAAGCGAACAATCAGATCAATCTAAGTTAAATAGAGTTTAAATCTGTGAGCGAAAATTCCTCAATCTTCAACACATGTTTCGTTCTTAAAAGAACGGGTTTTCGACGTGATATGCTGGAAATTTAAGCCTTCTTTTCCGTCTTCTTGGGCAGCAACAAAACAGTTTGGATGTTCGGAAAGACACTTCTCATAGCAGCGGTGACACGGGACAGCAATTTGTTCAACTCTTCGTTGTTGCGGATGGCCAGCTGCAAGTGACGATAATTCTGATCGTTTCATTGTCGCGAGCAGCATATGTCCTCCCAATTCCAGAACTCCTGCCGCCAGATATTCCATCACGGCAGCGATCATTGAGTGCTCCAGCTCCAACACCTCGCTTGGTGAATTTGCATGTCTTCGTTGCCTTATCCATGGGAAGCAGCAACAGCTGAAGCTCAACAATTTTCGATCGGATTCTATAGGGCGTAAATTAAATACAATCATAAGGAAGCTTAACCCATAGCTTATATCGTATATATTTCTGTCATCCGTGCTAGGGAAGCACTGACGAGGGACGGCAAAAATATGAAAATAATTCAAATTTTCAAAATCAATTCAAAAACAACAATTTTTCAAAAACAAAATCAATAGTTTTCTATATTTTTAATATTTTCAATCGATTTCCCGATCAATTGGTGTAAATATCTTGGAAATCTATTGAAAAATGACTGAATTATAAGCCGAAGCGTGAAAACGCGTTTCTACTTTGATGACGTCATTTGCAACAACTAATCACGAAGCGAGAATTCTAATAAAACATAGGTTCATTATTTTCAATTTTTCAATAGTTCAACATCAAGAATCCACACTTTTCTTTATTTGGGTCAATTCTTAGAAGATTTTCCAATCCATTGGTGTAAGAATATTGAAAATCGATTGGAAAACCGCTGAGCTATTAGCGCTCAAAACCTTTCATTTTTCGTGACGCTCGCATTTTTCGATTTTTTGGAATGACACCCTATCTCAAAACTTGCCGTAAGACGTAGTCCTACGTCAAAATTCGAAAATGGATTTGCGCATTCAGTAGATGGAAAGCTTTTGGGAGAAGAATACATCGTGATGGGTAAGGTGAGCTAATTTCCGCAAAAAAGTTGTATGTTCACTATTCTTTTTTTTTCTTTTACTTGTATGTGGCGGTCCTTACATAGACTCTTTTTTGGGAAGGGAGTAAGTGTTTGATGCAATTAATTTGATAAACTGGACAATTTCGATTTATAGCTCTCACCTGCCCACCAACCTAGTATATTTTTGGTCTATATATCGCAATTGAGTATTTTAATTTTCCCAAAAAAGCGACTTTTTCACCTGATTTGATAGCCCGTCGTATTCTGAATCTAACAGTTCTTTTTTTATTTCAATTAAGTCAATATTTAATGAAAAAATTAATAAAAATCAAAAATAGAATGATTTGCTGTTTGACAGATATCAAGCAAGCTGATTGATTGAAATGATGTCAGAAGTTCTCTCCCTCTCTTCTATCTTTCTGATAGAGCTCTTCATTTTGACCGAGCTTTTGACAGCTCCCATATGAAACCTGATGTATCATGCGATGACCATAGTTTATCTATTCACTGTGTTGTCTGAGGCGAGCTGAGAAGAAAGTGGTTTACTTATAAGCTATCGGCTTTCCCCAAAAAAAAATTTTAGATTGAAAAAAGGCTTTTTTATTACTTTCACTCGTCAAATTTGAAAAAGTCTTCATGTGACGATACAGTGACATCATATGTTACCATAATATGTGAAAATTGATATCCAGCTTTTTACGCGCTATAATGGTGGCCGCTATAAATTGTGTTCGTGATATGCGAACAATCTTTTTGACAACTCTGCATACATCAAATCTGACACTCTTCTCTTGCAACACTACCGTGCTCTTTCTTTCGTTTACGCCAAAGAAGGAGAGCAAAAATGTGCGAAATGTAAACAAAACTATTGCTCTCCTTCGTTTGCGTAAACGAAAGAAAGAGCAACACTGCCGTACAGGAGAAGAGTGCCCAGTTTTGATGTATGCAGAGTTGTCAAAAAGATTGTTCGCATATTACGAACACAATTTAAAGCGTCCTCCATTATGGCGCGTAAAAAGCTGGATACCGTTAAAATACCCAATTATTCAGTTTATCAAATTAATCATTCTTCGCATCAGACACTTATTCCCTTCCCAAAAAAGGTATATACATTCGCTCCAATGCCATTTTGTAAAATTGCTGTCTGATGTCTGAAGCAAATGTGTCTTAAAATAATTTATATTGAAAGTTTTTAGGTAGAATTTAGGTAATTTATCAGCAATTGTGATTAGAGCATTATCCTATTTACATTTAGATTTGTCAAGAGCTTATAACTGAGCGCAACCCGCATTGACCAATTCCCATTATAACTTATTACAACAGATTATTCATTCAATGCGGTTGAATGAATCTATGCTACGTCCTTGGATTATAATTGGAGAACCGGGCATTGCAACTGTATTGCGGGTATCAGTGAAACATGTTCACACGTAAGTGCCGTTCTTTATCCAGCTTTTCACGAGCCATAATGGCGGACGTGTTCGTAATATTTGAACGACATTTTGGCGCGTCCACGGTAAAACTAAAGGAATGTGCGGAAAGAAAACGTGCGATGTATTAGGGAAATGTCAAAAATGCTGTTCAAATACTACGAACTCGTCTGCCATTATGACTCGCTGGAAAAAGCTGGATTCGCTGGCAAACTTGCATGCCCAATGTACTGATAGAAGGGTAAATATGAAAATAAATTTCAGTAAGTTCTTTATCGTTCATTCACTCAACAGATAACGGTAACGGATATACCTGCTTATTGGCGGTAGCCACTAAAGAAGATATTTATCCAGCTTTTTACGAGCCATAATGGCGGACGTGTTCGTAATATTTGAACAGCATTTTTGACATTTGCTTGTTTCACGGCTTGTGCAACGATCAGTTGCACTTATAATAAATCCAATATCGAAATTATTTCATGCAGGCAGAAGAGAACGATAAAAGTTCACCAAAATACAGGCCAAACGTACTATTAAATCCACAACGTTCAAACCCAACCCGGTAACAATGTGACAGCTCCCATACTAATCAAACGTACCTAAAACTGCTGGTTCATGGTTCACGACAGATGTTTGAAAGCGGCGTAAATATCGAAGAAAGAGTTTATTATCATTTGTTTTGGCAAAAAATCCCTTGTGCATATAAGATCTGAATTGGTTTATTATTTCAATAGAGTATTTCACGAACTGACAAGATTATGTCAAGTATCAAAACGTTTCCGTGGTACTGACAATAGCAGCATAACTGGTTCTTCTGTCATAATAGCATGCTCTCTTTGGTTCTGTCATGTAACAGAGTGTTTTTTGTACAACTGCAACGATCTCTATCGCTTGGATTTACTCTTGAATTTTGCTTAACTTATTCTGTTAACGACAAAATCGATCCAGCAATCATGAAAGAGCATTTCATTTTGAATTGCGCAGCGGATAACTTTCAATGAAACACGCAGTATTTAAATACTTTAGAGCAGACAACTTGTACACAAGAGTGACAATCTTGTAATAAATACCGCTTTTTATCTTGTAAACAAATCAATCAAACAACCCACCAAGAATTCAAACAGTTTTACCGAAAACATGAAACAATGCTGAAATAATCAATTCGCACTTTTCAAATCGTTGTCCAGACAGCTTTTTGCGTTCACATTTAACGTAACTAAAATTAACATTTCCTTTGGAAATCGGAGGTGCGTCAATTTTGACCGGCACGTAAAAACGATCGTCGCGACATTTTTTGACACTGGCGGGTGTTACGGGAAACTGTTAATAACTGTCACTTTGTTACGGGGTAGTTCAAACCATTCCCAAACCGTCTCTTTAAGATACGTATATTTTTCTTTCAGTATTCCAATTACACTCTTAGTGATGTTAACTGCTTATCTCTTTCAATATTAAGCGGGCTCAACTGCAAATTTTTTCTGAGAAACGTTGGGATGTTTAATATTGCACCTTTTTCAGTCACCAAATCATGTATGTCGAATCCTTTGTCTGCCAGGACAACTTCACGCTCTTCTAGAAGATCAAGAAAACCTGAATACTTGGCGATAAAACGGTCGGAGCATCGTCCAGCGTATGCATTTGAAATGAATGACATAGTACCGTCACCCGACAAAGCAATTAAAAACTTAGTTGTATGTGTCGTTTTATAAGCACTGTGATGAGAATTGGCAGCTTTATAGGATTCGACGGTTTTTCAGTCCGCACTTCAAAGCAGTCAATAATAAAAATTCTCCGTTGTCCATACTTTTGCTTGAAAATCCTGGGAGTATGACAAATCGTAATTTCTTTTGATGGCATTTCAAGCGCGCGCTTTAAGCACTCATGTAATACGTATACTGTGCGGTAAAAGTATTTTGAAGCGGTAGTAGGGCAAATCGAATAATCTTCGGCTAGCACATTAAAATTTGTATTGCAACGTAGTTTCCTCAGAGTCATTACGAAAACCTGCTCTTTGGACATATTGCAGTACGGCTTGAACAAACTGCTTTCAACAAAGTTGAAAATATGCCCTAACGTTTTGAAACTTCCAATTCCGGTGTACTGGTTACATCGACGATCATTGCTTAGCCATGCCAAACCTCTATGCCACCTAGCCTTTTCCGTCTCTAGGGCTTGTGTACGTTGCTGAAGCCGTTCTAATTCTAACCGATAGCGCTTCACTATGGTGCAGTCATGTGTTTCTTGTGCCGTAGTTGATTGTGCAAAATTGTTGTTTCCTGAAATGTATCATGTAAACGTTGAATTATTCAATTTAATTTAATAATCATTTTTGACGTAGGACTACGTCTTACGGCAAGTTTTGAGATAGGGTGTCATTCCAAAAAATCGAAAAATGCGAGCGTCACGAAAAATGAAAGGTTTTGAACGCTAATAGCTCAGCGGTTTTCCGAACGATTTTCAATATTCTTACACCAATCGATCGGTAAATCTTCTAAGAATTGACCCAAATGAAGAAAAGTATGGATTTTTGATGTTGAACTATTGAAAAATTGAAAATAATGAACCTATGTTTTACCAGAATTCTCGCTTCGTGATTGGTTGGAAGATTCTTTGCGATGATTTAAACCTATACCAATTTGATATCTGTGCTTGGGAAGTACGCCAATACAAGTGACAAAATTTCTCCATTTCAACAAGATTTCCTAACACCGCGGTTAAACCTAGACCATTTTGATGTCCTTGCTTGGGAAGTACGCTAGAAAAAGTGACAAAGCCCCCTCGTGCCAACAGATTTCTTACGAACGTGATTAAACCTAGTCCAATTTGATGTCTGTGTTAGGGAAATGTGGCAGAAAAAATGACACAAGTTCGTTGTCCCAACCGATCGCAAATTCTTTACTGCGAGACGATTAAACCTCGGCGAATTTGATATCTGTGTTGGAAAAATGTGCTACAGTGCTGTAGTGTTCGGATATAATACGACTCTGTATGAATACGCATGCCGTTTCATTAGAAGTGTAGTGAAAAGATGTGCTGTAGATAAAATAGGATTGAATTGGCAAAATCCCTTCAACGTGGGGAACCATGGGTAATAAAAACAATCTTTAATTTCAGTAAGGTAGCAAATAGTTTGTGTTCTTGATTTTGTTAAATTGTTTTCAAATGCAGAATATTTCGAGAATCGAACGTATGCAATGTTACTACTTTGATAAATGTTACATACAACGCATGTAGCATGTATATATGTTGCATATAGTATGTATACATGAAGAATCGAATGATTACAAGCATGAATACATGCTACTATCACTACAAAGAGACTTACGTAGTCCTGCGTCACCTATATATGCGGTCGTGTCTTGTACACAACCCCTCTGATTTTTATTCATTAAATTATGGCATTATCTTACCGTTCTCGTTTAGTTTGGAAGAGTTGTCGCAGTCAGAATTTCCAAATAAGCAGTGGTCGAGTTTTAGTGGCGTGCTCCTTATATTTTGCCCTAATTTAACCAGTTCCAGGTTATGGAAATTGCTTTTAAAATTGTTGTAATCGTCGTAGCTCTCATCGTCCGTTCCGTTGTAATCGTCACTTGCATGATTATTTCCAATTAATGATTTATATTGGCGATTCGTGAATTTTTCGAAATGTTCGTTATTTATCGTAGTTAGTTTAGAAGCGCCACTGCCTATTTCACAATATTCCAGACTGCAATAGGAATCATCTATATGTACAATGAAAAAACTATACACGTGCGATCAATGTGCAGATCACATAGATATTCTCCTGGTGCTAACCACTACAGTTCCATAAGAATAACACATGAATGATATTGCGACATTTGCTCCTATTTAGACTACCCCGATTTATACGATTATCACAGTCGAATCTCGCACACGATTTCGCTCAAACAAAATGAAGTGAAAAAGAAGGGGAAGAAGGAAAAAGAAGTCAAACTCATTAGTAGATCAAACTAAAAGCCACTCTAGTGTCAGATTAACAGTGCAAAATGCGGTACGTTGCATTAAATGATTATCACAGTAGTCTAAACAGTCATAAAAGGGGCAATATTCAATGGTAAAACCATGAGTAAAACACTTTGATATGACCTGATATTCACATCAACTCATCGTAAAAGCCATATGAATTTCAAATAGAATGACATTTCATAAGAGTTACCCTTTGATTAAACGTGTAAAACCAGTGAAATATTTATAAAAACTTACACCTTAATTTCATGTGGATTGCAACAGGATATGATCTAATGGTGAAACACGTGGATTTGCAATGTAAAAGAAGTGACTACCATGTTGATTGAAGGTTTGTTGGAGAAACATGGTTATTTAACGTGTTTTCCATATGAAATATTTCATTTCACGTTAAATCGAAGGAAAACGCTTTTGATACCCGAATGATTGACATATGAAACAAGCTTATCAATATATGCACGTTGAAATTCATGTGTAAGATCTTTTGGTAACGCCGTGTCTATTTTTATCAGTGTATGTATCATCTGTATGTATTAGGTTCAAATTCGTATTTGGAACCCAATCGACGTTGGTGTCGTCTGTTAGCTTGGCTGCCTGCCCTAGCAAAAACATCAGATTGTTTGAAATTGGAAAATTTGAAAAAAAAAAATTCTTTAGAGACTTACCAGAAATGTAATGCAGACTGCAAATGCTAATATTTTGTGTATTATAACTATGTTTGGAACTGAGACACCGGCTCCAGGTTCCACTCGTCCATCACTCTTCGTTTCGCTAGCGCTGGTACACAATTTTTTACAGTGGAAAAAAGCGAATGAACGGGGGTTTATGAGTTGAATTACAATGCCTTACTACACAACTGCGACCCATATAGAACAAATTATGTACTATTAAAACAAACACGATAAATAACTTCCGAAAAAATAAATATTGCTTCAGCTTGTTCCTCGGCAAACGTTGGGCTGCTGACGTCACGGCAAAATACCGTGGACCCTCGTTCGTTTGACCATTTTTAATCTGAACACTTTTTAATTTGAACCCCGTTGGTTTGCACGACGTGCAAATTAAAAATGGTTCAAATGTCATTCTCAACATTACATCATTTGATTATGCAGACAATGCACATAAACACGATTTGTTTGTACTGACCTAGCGTGTTTAATCGGTTTCACATTTCGTTTTCCTAACGATTAAGATAGAAATTCGATCGGAAAATGCAATATTCGCACTTGCAACTGCCAACTAAAACAAACCACCAAAACAATAACAAAGAGCAGGGCGGCCAGTTCACACAGGTTTCAGCATATTTCGGGTTACCAGTTGTTCAAATTAAAAAGTAACCCCGTTAGTTTGCATGAGGAATCGTTCAAACGAACGGGGGTCCACTGTACTAGTGCAAATAGAGCTCTGGCATTCGAAATGACTGCGTTGATGATTACGCAGTGGGTTAATTAGAACAAATTTATGATTTAATTACTAATCGGCGCGAACATATAGGGGAACTGTGGGTAAAATGAACAGGGGGGGTAAAATGAACAGGCAGCCAAATTCCCAGTAAACCAATTAAAATCTGTGCCAGATCAATAGGTATCTTCTCCTAGAAGTATTTCAAGCTGTTTGAGACAATATGTGGTGATCATAAGCTTTCCAATGTGAAAAAAATGGAAAAAGTAAAAAAATATTTGCAGAAATCTGACGCCGATGGTAATTTTCACTATTAGTAAATAAGCTATTTTGGCGGAACAAATTAAATTTCGACTATTGGTATCATTCAGTGTTGTTTGCTTATCGATATCCTGCGGATCTGTCGAAAATTCCAAATGTTTTTATCAACTGTTTGTTTATAATAAACACTTGAAAACAATTGGTGTTTTGGGGGTAAAATGAATACCTCACTATGGTGGCAAAATGAACAGTGTGTATCATGATGTTTTACTTTCCATTTATCAGCAGCTACGAAATAATTACAATTCAAGCAACAAAAATGATCGAGTCTCTCGAAAAATGACGGAAAATGACCGAGTGCTGGAAAATCCTACGAGCTAAAGGTCAAGCATTGTATGAACGTGGCGAAGATACATTATGTTTACGTTGTGGAGTCCCATTTTAATTCCAACAGCTCTGTTGAATACCTATACGGCTTATGTAGAACAATGATATTGTAAAATAATGTTTAATTTATCCAAACTGCATGTTAACTTTAGTTTTCTATGACATGTTCATTTTACCCTCACTGCATGTTCATTTTACCCACATGAAAAAAATCAGACTCGAATGTGACGCTTTTGAAAAAGAGGAATTTTTCATGACAAATAGTCCTTTTTTAAACATCTTTATATATTGCTACGTGGAATATGAATGCAGCTTTCAATTCATATAGTGCGATCAGCATTTGGTTGATTCCTGGGGTAGAAAATGGCGAAATTGCTAAGGGTGTTCGTTTTCCCCCCAGTTCCCCTACCTTCGTCATTATGGCTCTTAAAAAGCTGCACACTTAATTCCAAAATAAAGTCTCGGTAAAGTAAAATACCGAACTACACAAAAATAGGCCTGTTTTCCTGTGATATCGGTGAACATTTCTCGTTTTACCGTAACTTGGAAAATTATTTTACTGAGATATCGGAAATGAAGCTTATTTACCGAGATACTGCAATCTTATTTGCCGAGAAGATCAGTAAAACAGTAAACCCCCGAGCTCAGTAAAATAAAGTGCCGAATCTAGGTACTTCAATATCGTTTTAACGAAATTTCGTTAAATGCTACTGAAAAAAGCCACAAGCTGTTTTACCGAGATTTCGGAAAGCAATGTCAAAAATTAACTGTGCGCGATCGACAGCAGTTTCGTTACCGGTGAAGTTAAAATGGCTATCATTCGGTCTAAGAACCCTACCAGAGGCTGAAAGCGCACGCGTGATGCAGCCGCAACACAGGAAAATCCTTTGAACGGGTTGGTGCAATGGATTGGAGTAAGTTTTTTTAATTACTGTACTGAATTTTGGAAGATAAAATATGAATAACATTTCTCTAGGTTGACGATTCTTGTGCTAATTCGTGGTGAGATGTTGCAGTGTGGAGGACAATGCGTCATCTCATGGAAAGAATACAACATCCCCGTTGGCTGCTGCCATGCAGTAGTATAAGGCTTTCTTAGACTATGCGAATGTTACGATGTATTTGCCACCAACTGCATGCCCAACGACAAGCAATTCTTTGTGTTTATCAGAGCAGCAATTTTTTCAATAGGCAAATTAACCACTACAGGTGAAAAATTTGCTCGTTCTACGTGGTTCTACCATTAACTTTGCCTTTATATTTCTTTTAACTTTGCCTTTATATTTCAATAGTTTATACTATTAACTATACTATTACATTGTTAAACTGTTAAACAATAATTGTTTAAAATAAGAAAATGCGCATATTGGTTAATTATGATAGTTTTATTCAAAATTTTATTGATTTTCATAAACTTTAAAAATACCGAGTTTTCAGCATATTAATACCGTAGTTCGGCATTTTCAGCTAGTGTTTTACAGAAAATCTCGTTAAAATTTGACAGTTTGGGTCGCTTACGCTTTACGAATATTCGGCAATTTCAATCGAGTTTCAGTATTGATTACCGGATATCTTGGAAAAATAATACCGAGATTGTCGGTAAAGTTTTGACAGTTGTTTGATGTTTTGGATTTCCAAGATCTCGGTGTTACAATGTTTTACCGAGATTTTCACCGAGATCTCAGCTGTTGGGATCTCGGCAATTTATTTTACCGTGCTCGGTGATAAAATTTAAGTGTTGCATATATTATGTACCTCGCTTTAAAACAATAAACGCGATAAAAAAGCCCTTCGATTTTGACTCAGTTGTCACTTTTATCCAAACATTAGAACATTGTTGCAGGCTCAATTTAGGGAACAGCTTACCTCATTGATTACAATTGCGGTACATTCATTTCGCATTTCGTGGCACACTGTGGCCCACCTTTTTGACATCTAAATTTTGAAATGTTAGAATTTGGCAGCACTACCAATGTTTGTTATTGTCAAAACAATCCAAACAGTCTGGCTGGGCGCAAGCGAGCTTGACAGGTTTCACACGAACAACATACCTCAGCGGCACAGTCAACCCGGTAACAATGTGACAGCTCCCATACTAATCAAACGTTCCTAAAACTGCTGGTTCATGGTTCACGACAGATGTTTGAAAGCGGCGTAAATATCGAAGAAAGAGTTTATTATCATTTGTTTTGGCAAAAAATCCCTTGTGCATATAAGATCTGAATTGGTTTATTATTTCAATAAAGTATTTTACGAACTGACAACATTATGTCAAGTATCAAAACGTTTCCGTGGTAATGACAATAGCAGCATAATTGGTTCTTCTGGCATAATAACATGCTCTATTTGGTTCTGTCATGTAACAGAGTGTTTTTTGTACAACTGCAACGATCTCTATTGCTTGGATTTACTCTTGAATTTTGCTTAACTTGTTCTGTTAACGACAAAATCGATCCAGCAATCATGAAAGAGCATTTCATTTTGAATTGCGCAGCGGATAACTTTCAATGAAACACGCAATATTTAAATACTTTACAGCAGACAACTCGTACACAAGAGTGACAATCTTGTAATAAATACCGCTTTTTATCTTGTAAACAAATCAATCAAACAACCCACCAAGAATTCAAACAGTTTTACCGAAAACATGAAACAATGCTAAAATAATCAATCCAGCTTTCCACGAACGATAATGGCGGATATTGAGCACAAGTGGGCAAAATCTTTTGACATTCATTGGAGGAGCGTCGAGTTCGCCCTGACGTCGTTACTATGGAAACATCCATGATTGTTTGTTGTTCGAGTGTAAAAATATAAACATTGTTTCATTTTGCAGATCAGCTGAAGTGGAACATAATTGAGCGGATTCAAGCTTTTGTAGTGGTTTGTGGCCATAATTTCCTGAAAGCACCGGCTCAGGATACTTTTTACAATCGTGCGAATTAAACATTCGAGTGCACTCAGAGGCAAACGTGAACATTGAACTCTAGATTGAACTTTATATTGGTCGAGCCGTGGCCAAGTTTGCTCTCGAACAGCGTCTCGTTTTGATAAGAAACTTTCCGCTGCGTATTTGGCCATCCTCCCTGAAATATTCGAAAACTGCGAAGCCAGAATCCATAAAATTTGTAGTCCGTTCAATTATGTTCCTCTAGCTGATCTGCAAAATTTAACAATGTTTACATTTATACATTCGAACAACAAACAATCATGGATGTTTCCATAGTAACTCCGTCAGGGCGAACTCGACGCTCCTCCAATGAATGTCAAAAGATTGTGCCCACTTGTGCTCAATAACCGCCATTATCGCTCGTGGAAAGCTGGATACGCACTTTTCAAATCGTTGTCCGCAGGCAGCTTTTTGCGTTCACATTTAACGTAACAAAATTAACATTTCCTTTGGAAATCGAAGGTGCATCAATTTTGAACGGCACGTAAAAACGATCGTCGCGACATTTTTGACATTGGCGGGTGTTATGGGAAACTGTTAATAACTGTCACTTTGTTACGGGGTATAGGGCACAGTAAAGTACAGACTGAACAAAATTTCTACACGGTAAAAAATCGTCACGTTCAATTCAGGTGCTTTTGCATTTGAATCAATCTGTTACGCAGCATTGCATATTGAAGATATTTAGTGTTGATTTTTGAGAGATTTCCATTTTTCGAAGAAGGGATCTTTCGTTGAATATTATTCAATGGAAATTACCATCGAATCATAATGCATATCTATTGAATTTGCAACTAATTATTTTTCGCATTTCACTACTGTCAAAAACTCGCGAAGTATAAAAGTATCCTTCAGTGATCGAAAAAAAATCATAAATCCAGATGGTGAAAATACGTTTTCGCATGAAATTATTGCTATTCTAGAGTGTGAGTACAGCTAGATTATGTATGTTGTTAAAATTAATAAATTGATATCTATTTTCAAGTTATGGGATTCATCACACCACCACGGTTATGACAACAATGAACCATATTTGGACATGCCAGCATTACAAACAATAATCCACTTTATTTATCATCAACTGAGGTTAATTTTTTTTATTTGTATTTTGTTTTTAATTAAACAATAAAAAAATAAATTAATTAAAAAAATAATAATTCAAATACAAATACAAATACAAATTTGACAGCTCAAAAGTTTAAAACATAGCGCATTGGAAATTAAAGTGATTTTCTGTTGATTTCGTTTTGCTTTGTGTTGATTCATTTTCAAAGGATTTTCATTTCGAATCGTAATGATAGGCAAGTAGTGCGAATCCAACGGTAAATCACTTCGCTTCAACGTGTTATTTTTTTACCGTGTATGAATGTTCTCAGAGCGACTCACCCTTGCTTTTATCCGTTTAGTTTCTGTTTCACCGTTGGGCCTTTTTCATATGCTACGCAAGATTTGTTTTGCGTTGTTTTATCTCCGTGGCAGAAAAGGGTGCATCCCTAGCGCAACGTCAATATGACATTTAAATAACGTAGAAACTGTCATAATTTAGACGAAGGGAGAGAGTGTAAAAAAATCTTAAAAATCATTGGATATAGCAAAAATTATTTCGTACAAATAAAGCTGCAAATTAAATTGCCAAATTTAGTTCTGCTAGTTGGTTTCTCTGGAAGCACCTACTGTGTCGGATGCTGAGCACCAGATTATATAACAAGTGTGGGTTTGTTTCACTAAAACACGGTAAAATAGTTGAATCTCGAGAAGAAAAACTATTTTCACGCAAGATTTGCTACCGACGAACGAAACAGCAAGTGCTCGTCAGATAGGATTTTTTTCCGATGGAAGTTCAAGCGGAGGACGCTTCTACGAATGGCGTCGAAAACAGTGCACATCTTACTGCTAAATGCGGGAAGAAGAAAGTTAAGAGGAAAAACAAATCTAAAAATATCGGCACAAGTTCAAGTCAGGAGATATTACCTGGACGAGAGCATAACGCAAATGCGGATGTGGCCACGTCCCCTTGTGGGAAACTTAATGGTATTTCCGAAAGTGATTTATGCGAGAATTCAGTAGATGCAGTGAGTGAGAAACTGGAACAAGGACTAAAGTTGAAAGGCCAAAATGGTATAATAAATGGAACTGTCTCTAGTACTGATGAACACCAAACGGAAGGTAAACCTAAGAATCCAACTGCTAAGAAAAGGCACAGAAACCGCCAAAAGTCGAAGTGCCAACCGCCGCTCGTAACTGCCGGTGAGCATTCAACTGATACTGCACAGACAAAGGTTGAAGTTAATGCTACTAACCCAAAAAGTGAGAACCTGTCTGTCACTTCAACTCCGACGGTTCCAGTGAAAGAAATTCCGTTGGTGGAAGAACCACCGAAGCCTGAAATCATGTATCAGGTATACGAATCGGAACTTCAAATGCCAAGCATTATGTCCTTAATTCAAAAGGATCTGTCAGAACCCTATTCGATATACACCTATCGGTATTTCATCCATAATTGGCCTCGATTATGTTTTCTGGCGCTCCATCAAGACCGATGCGTCGGAGCCATTGTATGTAAATTGGACATTCATCGGCAAAACATTCGCCGAGGATATATTGCGATGCTAGCCGTCGATAAAGATTACCGAAAGCTGAAAATTGGAACCACGTTGGTGCAGAAGGCTATTCAGGTGCAGTCTTGCCATGTGGACCAATTAAACGAAAACTCAATGATATTCACTCTATTTACAGGCAATGCTGGATGACAGTGCCGATGAGGTTGTGTTGGAAACCGAGATAACTAATCGGCCTGCCCTACGACTGTATGAAAATTTGGGATTTGTTCGGGATAAACGGCTTTTTCACTACTATCTCAATGGGGTGGATGCTTTAAGGTTGAAACTGTGGTTCAGATGAATCGATTAAACTCATTTGCTAAGCAGAATATGCGATAAACACGGCTATTTTCTCCTCACATCGGCGTGTTTGAGCATGTACTAGAGAATGGATTTCCTTTGAATATAATTTCAACGTCCTCCGTTGATGTAGGTATTGTTTTTCTCAAAAACCCGTCTGTTTGAAAAAAAAAGTCCAACGTTTTATTTTGACATCAAAGTCCAAATGATGAGAATATATTAGTCGCGGAAATCTCATCTTTGGTTTTATTGTGATTCGGGACTAATACCAAGAAAATGGCAATTTAGAAATTATATCTAGAGAATAGCAGAAAAGTCGATACTATGATAACGTGGTTAATATACAACATCTGACCGGACAAAAGATGACGGTAAGCCTGACAGTATCGCGCATCTACGGTTGGCGTATCAGGCATTGTAAGGCTGATATTTAAAAAACAAAAAAACTTTCTAGCAGATAGACACATGTGACTCGTCTAACTGCCCATAAAGGCATATCAGCTCTACGGTTGACGGGATATACTAATTGTACGGGACAGCTATGTGTTCATGGGTGGTAAAAGAAAAGAAAAAATAATCAACCTACTAAATTTAACCAATAATAGACGTACTATAACCAACCAATTTGTACTGTCAGAATAAGCGAGAGCATCAGTAAGTACTACTATTTCAAGGATTTGTACGTGTATAAAATCACATTAAAGATTATTATTTATTTAAAAAGTCATGACACACAGAAATGAAGCAAACAAACAGCACATATGAAACAAAATTTCACCTAGCTATTGATTTCAGTTTCTCGGGCGTTTCGGTAGCGTACGATACGGTTTTTAACGAAATCATGTGTGTTCCTTCGAAATCATAAATATTAAATTTTAGTTAGACATGTTTGTTCATTTGTACAGTATGGTCAATATGTAAATAAAGTTATTTGTGAGCTGCTCTGGTGTACTTTTCAAAAATGTGGCTTTTTTATTTACCTGTTTTAGCAGTTTTATTATTTTTTTGTAAAGAAACTTGCACTCTTATAGATTTTTGTCCTTGTTATGACCGAATCGAGATGATTTCATGGAAGCTGTGACGATTATATGTCTAAAAATCAGTTTCCCAAATGAAATTTTAGCAAAACTCATCTTAAAATTACTACTTTCTCGAAACAATTTTGTACTACAATTTGTAGTACAAAATAAAAAAAAGGCGAAATTGAACCGATATTCGGACAAAAATTAAACAAAACTTAAACGTTATCAATCGATATGAGAAAAACAAGACAAAATTACATTGCAGCAGCGTTATAAATAACTTAAGTTAATTAAATTGAAAACGTGTGAAAGGGGGAAGCTTGCAATTTGGTTTCATTTGGCAGAAAGGTATCGAAACAATTTTCACTACTATTTTGCCTACGACATGAGTAAGCGTCATCATCAGTGTCTTTTTCTGTATTCGGCTAAGAGGTTCAAAACCAAATTAGTTAATTTGTAAAATTGCTAAACTAAGTATTGTTCTATCTTGTGTATTTACCGCACACTCGCTGTTTACAATTGTTAGTGCCATGAAGAGCGCACTTTGGGTGTGTACTCCTACTCAGTGTAAACCGGTAAAGCGCCAAAATACGAAAGAAAGAAGATTGAACAATACTTATTTCAACAATTTTGTTGATAATAATTTCTACAGGTGCTCCACGCATAACTTTTAAGCTTAGTTTGGTTGGTACGGCCATATAATTAAACATTTACAAAGCAGGACAGCCCTGGAGGCTCTTAAGAAATCGAGCTACAATTTCTTAACATTCTATCCATTTTTCTTCAGTTGCATCTTTATTTTCTATGCGCCTAATCGCACCCGATCGTATTCGCCACGGTGATCTAATTGACACTCCCTTTCATTCAGTTTTCACAGTTTTTATGTGATAGTGATAATCATTATTGAACGATTTTTCTTAATGAGATAATCACGCTAGAAGACTTCTGCAAGATACCACATCGAAGTCTGCCAATAGTGAGTTTCTTTATCCTGATGCTGAAAACACTAATACAGTTCATCATGGCGGCTACCAAGGGGTTAGCAGCATTGTAGTATGTACTGATAATAGAAAAGATGTAACAAAACTTTGTTCAGCAATACACTCAAGTCTTTTTTTACACGGTTTGTTTTTTCCGATAACTCAAGAACTGTGCAACTGAGGGACCATTTACAAACTACGTGACGAACGTCGGGCCTCTCCCAAATGTATTGAGAAATAAATGAATGGCCCTTAAGTTGCCCCGTTCTTAATAATTGAAAAAACAAACCGTGTAAAAAAAGTACTTGAGTGTATTGTAGTTCGACAAATGTCCCATATGTGACGTTTTTAAATTTTGCTCGTCTGAGACGGTACTGTCGAATGAATAAGTGATCAACACGCACGCTTTCGCTAAAATTCTATCATGCGGGGATAAATGACGTTTACAGGCGAGTACTTCCTCCTTTGGTCATTGTTAACGAATCAATCTAAATAATCATAATTGTTATTTAGCCTTGACAGCAAGTTAAGATTGTTTTGATTCTTCGTAACATCTTCTCAATCAAAAGAGATCGTGGAGTATCAGCCAAGGCAGAAGCTTATCATAACGGACTGGAGATCAGGAGATTGGGAGGAGTTCCTGTTTTTTTGTTAGATTATAGTCACTTTGACGGCTTGGGTCATTCGTGACTTCTGTGGGGTTAGGATTTGAACCCGGGTCCTTAGCGTGAGAGGCGAAGAATGCTAACCACTACTCCGGGACTAACCCCTGGCTGATGCCGAATCTCATGCTGAATCTCCACATTTACGTCGTTGTTTTAACTGATTGTGGCTTGAGCGAATGATAATACACTGTTCAGTAGAACGTTGTAGTGTTATTGGCCGTTGCGTTTCCCAATCTTTGCAGGAGTCCATTTGAATGTACCATAACCTCTGTTCATTAACTCCTATTCCTACCTCCACGAGGTGCCGGCTAGGGTACGCAACATCGGTTGTCGTATGCTAACCGGAAAGGGGGCACAGCGGCTCCCGCCCACATTAAGATGGCAGCCCCATCAGCGGGATAAGGACCTTAGGTTAACAGCCTACTGTACCGGAACACAAAAAAGTTACCGAAAATGAAAACACGGACACGAATCGGAACATGGAATATACTGACCCTTGCCCAGCAGGGCAAGCTGGCTCAACTTGGAAGGGAAGCTAGCCGCCTGAAGCTTGAAATCCTGGGGCTGGGCGAGGTCCGCTGGTCGGGTACTGGCGAACACAGGACATCATCCGGGCAAGTCTTGCTCTACTCTGGCATACGAGGTGAAAATGCTACTCGAGAAAGAGGAGTTGGATTCCTAGGGGCCCAGGGGCACATGAGGCCCTGATGAAGTGGGAACCGATAATGAGCGAATAATCGTTGCCAGATTCAGAACACGGGTTAGGAACCTTACAGCAATCCAGTGCTATGCGCCAGCAGATGCTGCCGACCTGCAGGAGAAAGTGAGTTTTTACAGCCAGCTGAACAGCGTGGTTGAGAAAATCCCGAAGGCGGACATCCAAATCCACATGAGCGACTTCAATGCGAAGATTGGCTCAAACAACGCGGACCTTGAACGCGTCATGGAATACCATGGCCTAGGAGAGATGGGCGAAAACGGGGAGCTGTTTACAGAATTCTGTGGTAATAACATGGTCATTGATGGATCGCTCTTCCCCCATAGACAAGTACATAAAGTCACGTGGGTTTCCCACGACGACCGAACAGAAAACCAAATCGACCACATCTGCATCAGCCGGAAATGGCGAAGGAGCCTTCTTGATATACGCAACAAACGCAGCGCTGATATTGCATCCGACCATCATCTTGTTACCGCTGAGATACGTCTGCGCGTCGCACGTGTCCAAGGACGGGAGGAGAAAGTCTGGTGCCGCTACGACGTCCACCGATTAAGAATCCTGATGTGAAAAGAGCTTTTGTCAAACAACTTGAATCTCGAGCCTCGGAGTTGCCACCTGGTGGAACTGTTGAAGAGCAATGGACCGGCATCAAGAACGCCTTCATCACGACCAGTGATGAAACCCTCGGTAAAGCGCGCTACGATATTTCTCGCCGCCTTATTGGTGCCAGGATAAATACAAAGATGCCTCTAAAGGACAGAGCTGGTCAGCTATTGACTAACCGTACCGAACAGCTTAATGGAATCGATGGACTGAACATTTTGAACAACTCTTCCGAGTTTCAAATGTCACAGACCAACAAAACCAGCAGCGTATGACGCCTACAGTTCGTCGAATCAATCGCGTGACCTCGGAGGCGCCATTGCTGGATGAAATTGTAGCAGCCATTAAGAGTATGAAATCCAGTAGAGCGCCAGGGATAGATCGTATTTCAGCCGAAATGCTCAAAGCTGATCCATCTTTGTCAGCCCAGATGATGCATCAGCTTTTCAGCAATATATGAGAAACCGCAACTTTTCCGGTGGACTGGATGCAGGGCATATTGGTCCCTAAGTCCCTAAGAAAGGAAACCTAACTGAATGCGGTAACTGGCGTGGCATCATGTTCTTCTGTATTACTCTCAAAGTACTCTGTAAGGTAATCCTCAACCGGATCCAGAAGAAGATCGACGCTACGCTCCGGCGGCAGCAAGCTGGATTCCGTGCAGGCCGATCATGTGTAGGCCATATCACAGCGCTCCGCATTATATTGGAGCAGATCAACGAATTCCATGACTTTATTCTGCTGGTGTTCGTTGACTTCGAAAAGGCGTTCGACCGACTCAACCACGAAAACATCTGGGGCGCACTTAGGCGTAGAGGAGTTCCAGATAAGCTAGTCCATCTCATCGAGGCTCAGTACGAGGCGTTCTCGTGCAAGGTTTTGCACGACGGCGTCTTGTCCGACCCCATACGGGTTACTGCTGGCGTGAGACAGGGCTGCATTTTATCACCGCTTCTGTTTCTCATCGTTATGGATGAGATATTAGTTGGAGCAATTGACAGTAGACCAAATCGAGGATTGCCTTGAAATCCTCTAACGATGGAGCAGCTAAATGACCTCGACCTAGCCGACGATATTGTCTTGCTTGCACAACGCCGAAACGATATGCAGAGCAACCCAAGGAACAAAACGGCAGCACCTAAACAAGCAGGTGTGGAATAAGAGTTGTTTAATAGCATTCGGTGCTGAATAAGCGAATTTACTGAATTGTCTGTTGTTTAAACGTCATAACCTATATTTTTTCTAGCTTCTAATCAACATCTATACGTTGTTATATAAATGCGGAATAAGAGTCGAATAAACGTTATGCAAACGTATCGGCAGTACGGCTAAGAGCAGATGTGGAATAATGGTCGCTTAAAAGCTACCATGAAAATGCATGTCGAACAGACGTTGTGCAAACTTGTCAGTCAAGGCCAATTGTGGAGTAAAAGTGGATTAAGAGTGGAATGAGCATTGCGCAAACGTAACAGCAGCATTACGGAGATCAAATGTGGAATAATAGTGGAATAAGTGTGGAATGAGCGTTGCGCAAATGTATCAGCAGCATTGCTGAGAGCAAGTGCAGAATAAAAGTGGAATAACAGTGGAATAAATGTTGTACAAACGAATTTGCAGCATTGCTGAAAGCAAGTGTGGAATAACAGTGGAATAAATGTTGCGCAGCATTACTGCGAGAAGGTGTGGAATAAAAGTGGAATAAGTGTGGAAAGAGCGTTGCGCAAACTTATCAGCAGCATTGCTGAGAGCGAGTGTGGAATAAGAGTGGAATGAAAGTTGCCCAAATGCATTAGCTGCATTGCTAAGAGGAATTGTGGAATATGTATCGATTAATCGTCGTACAAACGTATCAGTAGCACCACCAAGAGCAGGTGTGGAATAAAAGGTGCTTGATGGCAGCCAATAACACCAATAACTTGAATTACACTTTATACTTTACACTTTATAATTTATGCTTTAAATTTATGTTAGGTACACTTTATTTTTATTTTTTTTGGTACATTAAGAATAGAAAACATTTGCATAACCACTTTTAGCCGCCGCAAATCTTTGCTGGTCGTGGAAATCCTTTTAAGTGTTGCCTGTACGGTGTGTATCTTTTCCCTCGGTGTGTTGTTGTCCCTCGTCGTACCGAAATTTAACTTTAACAAATTTATATCCAAAAGCAGCCGGCTGCTTGACGCTTTGCGAGTTACTCACAATGGATTTACTCAGCGAGATGAATTCCGTCGGGCTAAAGCCGCCAGAATTGTTATGATCGGGTGGCATAGTGGCGATACCACCACTGCACCCGCTGCCGGTGCGCGAAAACACCACTGCTTCTCGTGCCATCCACTGCTCTTTTTTGTTTTCTGGAAGCTCAGGACTATCTGCGTAAACTAATGACGGGGTGACAAAAGTACTCCTCCTCTGCGGTACTAACACGAATCACTCCTGCTGCTAACTAATCACTGCTGCTGCTAGTCACATCACTGCTAACTAAATGAACAATCGCTAACCGAACACTCTGGATTTCTGGTTTCCATTTAATTTTATTCAGTAGCACCGCTCACCGTCGTCAATATTCAAAAGAAAAAAGTCCTCTGCGTTGCGACTGTGTTATGTTGCTGGTGGTACAAGCGAAATGCTTTATGTTAGTACAAATAGTTTATTAAATGTGCGGAATAAATACTTCTAAAGTAATCTTGTACAGCAGATGCCAAACATGATTTAAGAAACTACTCTTCAGCGCTTAAATGTATTTTAGCCAATTTTTGTTCCACACTTGACAAACTTAAGCTGGTAAATCTACATCGGCTGAAAACTCGGCGCCTGTCATATGTCAGATTATCTCAGATGTGTTCGTTGACGGCTTCCGACCGATAGGATGTAAGTTCGAACCCGGGTGAATAAAAAAAGTATATGGCAGGCTTGATCAATTTAGAGTCAACCAATGATTTTCTACTAAAGTCTCTTATTAAATTATAATATATGCATACAAAAATGGCCATGAAAATAGCGAAACCCACAAAATAAAAAAAAATACTTCCTGCATATTTTTTTCTTTTTGCTTGTCTAAAAGTTGAACTGCTGTGGAATAAACGTAGCTTCAGTGTCATCAGCAGAAGTTTAATAAACATATCTATACGTACTGAATAAACATTTTACTATACGTTGCTTAACAGTCATACAAACGCATCTTCCACGCCCATATTCAGCACTGTGCTGCTTAAATTCTCCAAAACCAACTGTATAAGCATTGAACAGAGGTGTTTAGACATACTTGAAAAGCAGCTATACAGCATGTGCTGAATAAAAGCTGTCGGTTAAACGTTTAATAAGCAAAAATTGTTCCTTGGGAAGTTAGATGACCTCTCCGAGAGCTCCCAGACAGCAGGTCTCACAGTCAATGTAGCGAAAACTAAGTCTATGGTAGTGAACCCTGACAATTCCACCAGCTTCGCAGTAGCGGGACAACAAGTTGAGCAGGTAGACGCCTTTCAATATCTTGGTAGCCAGACAACACTCGATGGTGGTACCAAGACTGATATAGCCACACGGATCAGGAAGGCCAGGGGTGCCTTTGCAGGTCTGCGAAGCATTTGGCGCTCAAACCAGATCACTCTACGCACAAAAACCCGAATCTTTAATTCAAACGTTAAATCCGTACTGCTGTATGCCTGCAAAACGTGGTGCGTCTCAGCGGAGACAACGCAAAAACTGCAGGTATTCATTAACCGGTGCCTGCGATACATCATTCGTGCCTGGCGGCCTGATAACTGGATATCCAATGAGGAACTCCGTCGTCGGTGTCATCAACAGCCGATAGCCACAGAAATTCGTGAACATAGGTGGAAGTAGATCGGACACACCTTGAGGAAAGGAGCGAACGAGTTTTGCAGAGAAGCACTCGATTGGAATCCACAAGGACAGCGTAGAAGAGGCGACGGAGCTTAGCCAACGGCATCCGGGCTGTATACGAGAACCTGTCCTGGCGACAGGTAAAAGCCATGGCGGGTAACCGTGAGCAGTGGAGATCTCTGATTTCATCCCTTTGTTCTGCCGGATCGGCGGGCATGGACACATAAGTAAGTATCACATAACTTGCCTCGCAGAATAGGCCCCAATGACTTGTGATCGGTTTAAAGAATGAATCTACGACTTGTGAAAATTGGTAACAGCAAAAATTGGTAACAGCAAATATGCAGAGCTTCCTTCTCGAATTGTACATTACTTTGTGCAGCTAGCGTCAGTGTCATTGAAATGTATATACGATACCGTTCATTGCACCGTGCAGGAACTCCTCTAAGACCATTCTTGGAACTTGGAAGCGTCACCTGAAAAACTGAAGATTTTTTTTTTACAGAATCGTAATTTGTCAGTAAAAAATCGAAGAGAACAGCCAAAGCATCGGAGAGACTTCTGGTATTCGTTGGTTCAATATCAACGGGCATCCTCCCTTAGCAGATGGTTTCTTAAATAGGATCTTAGTTGTGAGATGACTTTCGGAGTTAAGATTTGTTAAATGGCGCGTGTCTTGCCAAGATCAGAGTTTAAAGCAAATTTGGTGCTAAGATACTTTTCGATGCCTATGTGGAATCCGTAATCTTGAATTCGATCGAGAACGGTGTAAAGACTGCGATTGTGGTTTGCTTGAGTTTTTCCAGTGTAGCGTTAACGGTGAATGAACCGGAACACTATGAATGGATCGTTTGGGAGTTTCGTTAGCATTCGTAAAAGCACCCCTCATATTGTCTTCCAACTACTTTCCGTCTTTCTTGAAAACGCCTTTCAAGCGAGCGTACCACACTCGAAGAATATTTCGCCGTCAAGGTCATACCAAAATCCTCGATTACAGTTGCGAAACTTGATGATTCGTTCATCGATTCTTCCATTGGAACTCCGCAATCTACTCTACACTTCGAAAAGTGGATAAAGTAAAATATTGTGTACTGGGTTTTCAACTAAAAGCTTGACCGGTCCACAAAAGACTAAAGAGGAAGCATGCAAAACTAATGTATGACCGTCTTCGTCTTGTATGGTGGCAGAATGTGGATGTTGTAGTTGTAACAGTTCAGGCAAGTTGAACCATCTTCAAAGAACAATGGCAATGTCTGACGTTAAAAGCTATTTTCAATGACACTTCCACCTGAATGTAATTTTAGATTGTGACCGTAAATAGTTGCTCTCGAGAGGTGTACTTCTGCTTCTAGTGAAGTACTTTTTAGTATAGGACTTTTTCAAGTACCATTTCTCCTAGATACGCACCGCCCAGTAAGCTTCGTGGTACTTTGCTGGTCTAACAAGCCAGTCGTATGTTCGAATCTTGGTTGTGCTGTACTTCAACAGCCGACAACGAAACCTGTCGATAAAGAAGGTTCAAGCCTTAGAAATACGTTCAAGTCCAAAGCTTTGTTTTGTTCTCCTAGCTAGATAGTGATTAGGAAGAATAAAGAAATATTTGTTTAGTGATGTCTTCATGTACGATAATGACACGGAGGCTGGTGCTTACTACCGTGAATATAAAATAAAACATTCTTATTTACTAAGTAGTTACTGCACCGTTTCCTAGTTTTGCAATCATGTGCGGCTGCGTAGCTCAATTCTAGCTTCTGAAAGAATAGTTGTGAAGCAAAATCGAATAGGACACTAACCAGAAAGAAAATACGATGCACCAGAATCGGCGTTTTACAAGGTACCCAGTAAAAACAAGTAAATTGTATTTTTATGAAATAATTTATTTGAGTACTGTTTGCTGAATTTACGGTCTTACTAAACCATGTTACTGTTAAGAAAGCACTTCTTTGCTAAAGAATCGGATACTGTTGCGCCACGCTGCATCAATCCAACAACATTGTTTCTCGCAGCTCATTCATGGTATGTCAAAATTGAGTAATCATTAATTAACTTTATAAACCTTATTCAATTTTTTCAAGTTGCAATTCTGTTAAACATGTTTTTCTTTGTCCAGAATTGTGATGGCAAACAGTCGACACTGCCCTGCAAGGAGTGTTTCGTTTGATCATTATAGTTAGTATTTGTGAGAAAAAAAAGTCGAATGCTCGCCAATTTATTATGAAATGACAAAAACCTACATTAAATCTTCGAAGCGCCGAACAAGGGGACAACCTAAATAGAAAAAGTACCTATACAATGTGGAGCACGCTTCAGTTGCTATTTACGTCAACTTCTTGGCCTTCTGGTACAGTGTGTCTACTACCTTTCCCATATGTTGTATCGTTTCTAAAGCGGTTTCATACGTTTTATCTACCGGGGTTTCTTCGAATACGATCAGTACTCCGATGCCCTGATCCAAGATACCGCTGAATTTTTTGTCCAGGATCATCTGCGACAGCTTCTTCTCCACCTGGGCGATCGGCAGGGCAATCTGCTCTGCTATAAAGTTGACCTCGACGCGAGCGTACGGTTCGATAATGCGGCATAGATTCTGCTCCAGCATCGTATCATACAAGGT
This sequence comes from Sabethes cyaneus, assembly GCF_943734655.1. NCBI lineage: Eukaryota > Metazoa > Arthropoda > Insecta > Diptera > Culicidae > Sabethes > Sabethes cyaneus. The sequence goes on along the minus strand of NC_071355.1, from coordinate 84,003,459 downwards.
GCCGAGATGCGCCTTCACAATCACGTCATCCTCCAGTTCGTGCTTATACTGTTTCAGTGCATCCTGAAAATCAGCCAACGAGCGCTTGTGCGAGGCTTGAGCAACTGCCTTCATGGCGTCGATATCTCGTCCGGAATAGGTGATTGCCTGAAAGTAGTAATTTCGGTTTCAAAAATTAGCATCACAAATATACTTTTAATTCGTACCAATTTCCCGCTGACAATTTGGTTGACATCGTCGCTCTGGCCGAGCATAATCTTGCACAACAGCATGTACTTCAACGCAGTCAACGCCTTCTGGCTCTGGACACTATCGAAGCCCTCAAAAGCTTCGTAAAAATAGGAAAAGGCTGTCTTAAAATCTCGTTCATCTGCTGCATGCAGAATTCCAGACTGTAAGTCCAACGTTGCCTGTACCTTCGGCGGACAGTAGATTGCATTCGCTGTTGTCCTAGCGGAGGTTAATGCGGCACGGGCCTACGTTTACGTAGGTTTCATTAAGGGATATTACAATTCTTCATTATTACATTCATCTTACTTACCTTCGGAAGATTACTAAGTGCATGATAAGTCTTACTCTCAAGTAGTTGCACCTCGACCAACAAATTTTTATCGTCCAGCTTTTTAAGTTCCCGTAGTAGTTGACTGCCGAGAGCTAAAGCTTCCGTGTACATGGCGGTGTCAAAGTATAATGCAATTAGTCTCGCTTCCAATGATTGCCGCAGGAACGTGCGCTTCTCTTGCTTGGCCCACTCGATACATTCCTTGCAAAGTTGCACTTCGATTCCGGTTTCTGCTTCTAGATCCAGGAAGAGATCCACCAACGATCGAACCAGTTTGGCTGCCTTTGCTTTGCTCAAGAAGCTAAGGAAAGGCCTGGTCACTTTAATAAGATCAGCCAACTCTTTGGCCTTTCCTTCCTTTTTATAGGCCTCACCGAGTTCCATGATTTTTTGCTCTTTTTGACGAATCTGCTCCTCGTCATTCTCATCAACTTCCAAGTCGGCAGCAATCTTGGAGAGGTCCTGACGGTTCATCTGCAGCGACTGAGCGCGGTCAAACATCATTGCCCCTGCCATTGTGCAAAGCTGTCAGTGATTTAATCGCTGGTAATGCGCTTTGTTATCCGTTTTTGACTATAAAAAGAAAAATTCTTTTAATAATACGTATGCAAAGCGATGATTGTGCAAACATAAAGACAAGCGGAAGGCAATTTGAAGGTTGTGAGAAAGAAGATATTCGAGCACATACTTGAATTGAGGACGAAAGCTTTCAATCGCACAAGTCATTCAATTGCTACCAAGGTTCATTGTAACCAGATGTCAACAAGCGAAGGAATTAGTCAAATTACCATGTAAATTCGTTATATTTTAGGACTTTTCAACGATAATTTAAGGGAAAACACTGTTAACTTACCGTGTATAATAAATTTACTAGCTACTGGATATTTGTGCAGAAAAATTTTCACGGTTTTTTGCGGCTAAAAAACTCCTCGTTAAACTTCGTAACTTCTACCTCTGCGTTAGTTTGACAGTCACTCGGAGAGCAGTTTTTTGTAAGGTTGGTAGTCTTGCAAATTTGAAGCAAAATGGTAACCACATCGATACCATCCGCCCAAGGGGTTTCCAGTAAGGCGTAGAGGTGCGTAGTAATCAGAGATTACTTTTGTAGTCATTTACGAATTGGCCTTGCCAGCGTTGAAAGAGATTTCGTAGGCTGCTCGCACTTACAGGAAATCTCGTGCCGAACTGTCAACGCGTGAGTGTTGACAAAAGCAAAAATACTTCCCTTTCTTTTTTTCTCACGCAAAACCCTGAACAATATCAGCAACGCTGGCAAGGCCAATTAATTAAGTAATCAATGGTAATCAGCTGACAGAGATTCGCGAAGAGGAAAAAATCTAACGTCATATGCAGCCGTCAAATGCAGCCGATCTGTCAAATGCAGCCAGTCGTTATTGTTGGTCAAAAATGGAAAAGTATTGATAATTCACATAAGTTTTTTGCTGGTGTTTTTTTTTTTGAAAAACACATTTAGAGTTGAATAAGCGTTGTTTTTCTGAATTGTAATTAATGTGTTTGCGAAAACTGAATTAATCGTGGGCCAATCAGCACTCAAATATGTCTTTATAAAACGCACACTTTACATGTCCAATGAGGAGTTCACGCACAAGTTAGATTTATTTACCCGAAAATGAAAGCAAACTTAATAATAAGAAGAAGAACAGCCAAAGCATGAGAAACAGAAGGTCGTCTTCGCGACTCTCTCTCTCTCAGGTAATCAGTATATAGTAATCTATCTTAATCTTAAGTAATCATTGGTAATCATGATTAATTTATAGTACCGTCGAATTTCGCTGGTTGGGCCTTCAATACTTGGGCTTCGTTTTAGTTGGGCCTTCGCTAGTTGGGCTATTGCCCAACTAAAACGAAACAGGATGTCAAAATTGGTTGACAAATTAGTTCTAATTAGACGTCAACTCTTACAAGGGGTGAGCAAAAGCGTATCAACTTGTAATTCGCGTTAATTAATTTTCAATGATATCAATGGCATAGCTTCCGATACATTGTTCTCAACGTATTGAATAATTAAACGCGGACTCGCCTAAGTCTATACGGCTATGCAAATGCACTTTAATTTGGTCTTTTTGAAAAGTAGCTTTTTTATACGGCAGACTTCGCAGCTAGAGCACAGAGAACAGATTAACAGGCTCGAGGGAAGTAATCGATTTTTTGTGTGTAAAATCTGTCGGTAGCGCCCTCCAGAAATAGTTTGCCAAACGCATCAAAAAATATCCATGTATTGTCAATTGCAAGGAAAATTTTACCACCCAAAGTGCGATATCGCTAATAAAAGTGCTATTTTGCATTAAATCGTTTCGGTATGTTCGGCGCACTTATTGCTTGGAAGATAACGAAAAAGTGCGCCGAAGATACCAAAACGATTTAATGCAAAATAGCACTTTTATGAGCGATATCGCACTTTGGATGGTACAATTTTCCTTGCAATTGACAATACCTTTATCAACATTTCTTTGTGCTGGAGTTACATAGCAGCGATGGCAGCGACATCAAGATTTAGTTTGCCACTTACTGCTCGAGGGGTGCTCTATTGAAGGATTACTCGTAGATTACATAAAAACCTTTTACACACTTTTTGTCAATTACCTGGTAGTCTGTTCTCTGTGGCTAGAGTACAGGACTATTGTTTACATATCTGCACACCCAGTAAACCATTTGGTTTGTATATCTAGTATAATCAATATATATACACTCTGATGACAGCACCAACCAGCCCACAGATAAAGAACAGATAAATAACAGTGAGCAACTTTGACAATGAAGTTCCCGATTCACAGACTTGATACAGATTGTTAGCACCATGTTTACCATCAATGAGTCCTGTATAGTAATACAGCGACACTGGCATTATATATATATATATATATATATATATATATATATATATATATATATATATATATATATATATATATATATATATATATATATATATATATATATATATATATATATATATATATATATATATATATATATATATATATATATATATATATATATATATATATATATATACTAGCTGACCCGACAAACTTCGTATTGCCACAAATTAACCTGTGTTGTACATAAATCATGAATCTGGGATGATCTTTGTCACAATCTCGAGTTTTGCAAGCCCCCCAGTGGGCGGCGCTTCCGACGGCGGGTCACCGGCAACACTCGCGACCGTCTCGTCCTGAATGATCTAGTGTTACTATAGATAGTTTTTGTGGTCTTGTATTGACTAATGTTTTATGGAAGAGTCTCGAATTTCTCGAGTTCGAGTAGTTTTTGAGTTTCGCAAAAATTTCTGTTTTATTTGTATGAGAGTCCATATCCCCCTACCACAGGGGTGAGAGGTCTCTAACTATCGTAAAATAAATTCAAGACTCCAAAATCTCCCACATGCCAAATTTGGTTCCATTTGCTTGATTAGTTCTCAAGTTATAAGGAAATTTGAATTTCATTTGTAAGGGAGCTCCCTTCTTAAAAGGGGAAGGGGTCGTAATTCACCATAGAAAAAATTTCTGCCATCTAAAACTCCCACATGCCAAATTTGGTTCCATTTGATTGATTAGTTCTCGAGATAAGAGGAAATTTGCCTTTCATTTGTATGGAAGCCCACCCTCTTAAAGGGGAGATGGGCCATAACTCGCTTTCTAAAAAAGAGAGGGGTCTCAATTCACCATAGAAAAAAATCTTGCGTCCAAAACCACTTACATGTCAAATTTGGTTCCATTTGCTTGATTAGTTCTCGAGTTATGAGGAAATTTGTTTTTCATTTGTATAGGAGCCCCCCCCCCCCTCTTAAAGTGGGGAAATCCATAGAAAATATACTATAGAAAATATTCTTGCCTACAAAAACACCCACATGATAAATTTGGTTCCATTTGCTTGATTAGTTCTAGAGTTATGAGGAAATTTGTATTTCGTTTGTATGAGAGCCCCCCCTCTTAAAAAGGTCCTAATTCATCATAGAAAAAATGGTTGCCTCCAAAAACACCCACATGCCAAATATGGTTCCACTTGCTTGATTAGTTCTCGAATTATGAGGAAATTTGTATTTCATGTGTGTAGAAGCACCCCCTCTTAAAGTTGGGAGGGGTCCTAATTCACCATAGAAAATATTTTTGCCTCCAGAAACCTCCACATGCCAAATTTGGTTCTATTTGCTTGATTAGTTCCCGAGTTATGAGGAAATTTGAATTTCATTTGTATAGGAGCCTCCCCTCCTAAAGTGGGTAGGGATCCCAATTCATAATAGAAAAAAATTATGTCTCCAGAAACACCCACGTGCCAAATTTGGTTCCATTTGCTTGATTAGTTTTCGAGTTATGAGGAAATTTGTATTTCGTTTGTATAGGAGCCCCCCCTCTTAAAGTGGGGAGGGGTTCTAATTCACCATAGAAAATATACATGCCCTAGTAAACTTTCACATGCCAAATTTGGTTCCATTTGCTTGATTAATTCTCGAGTTATGAGGAAATTTGCATTTCATTTGTATAGGAGCCCCCCTTCCTAAAGTGGGGAGGGGTCCCAATTCATCATAGAAAAAAATTTTGTCTCCTAAAACACCCACGTGCCAAATTTTGTTCCATTTGCTTGATTAGTTCTCGAGTTATGAGGAAATTTGTATTTCGTTTGTATAGGAGCCCCCCCTCTTAAAGTGGGGAGGGGTCCTCATTTACCATAGAAAATATTCTTGCCCTCGAAAACTTTCACATGCCAAATTTTGTTCCATTTGCTTGATTAGTTCTTCAGTTATGAGGAAATTTGTATTTCATGTGTATAGGATCCCCCCCTCCTAAAACGGGGAGGGGTCCCAATTCATCATAGAAAAAAATTTTGTCTCCAAAAACATCCACATGCCAAATTTGGTTCCATTTGCTTAATTACTTCTCGAGTTATGAGGAAAATTGTGTTTCTTTGGTACAGGAGCCCCCCCTCTTAAAGTGGGGAGGGGTCCTAATTTACTATAGAAAATATTCTTGCCCTCGAAAACCTTCACATGCCAAATTTAGTTCCATTTGCTTGATTAGTTCTCGAGTTATGAGGAAATTTGTATGGAAGCCCCCCCTTTTAAAGAGGAGAGGAGTTATAATTCCCCTTATAAAGAGGGGAGGGGTCTCAATTTACCATAGAATAAATTCTTGTCACCGAAAACACCCACATGCCAAATTGTGTTCTATTTGCTTGATTAGTTGTCGAGTTATGCAGAAATTTGTGTTTCATTTGTATGGGAGCCCCCCCTCTTAGTGGGGGGAGGGGTTTCTAACCATCACTAAACCCTTTCCTGGCCCCAAAAAACCTCTACATGCATATTTTCATGCCGATTGGTTCAGTAGTTTTCGATTCTATAAGGAACATACGGACAGACAGACAGACAGACAGACAGACAGACAGACAGACAGACAGAAATCCTTCTTTATAGGTATAGATATATAGATATATATATATATATATATATATATATATATATATATATATATATATATATATATATATATATATATATATATATATATATATATATATATATATATATATATATATATATATATATATATTGATTCTACTGTATATCTCGATTGCAACTGAGATATACGAAATCATATCTGAACGAAAAAGTTATATTACAAATTGTTACAGGAGGGTGGGGGGCTCGTAAAAATGACGTTTTTGGCGTTACGTAATATTTAGTAAGTTAATATTTGAACCTACGGGGTGAAGTGGCTGTCAAATTCATACATTTTCGATGTCCCACGCATAGGTACCAAAATGTAAATTTTGACAGGAACCAAAAAATTTGCTGGGAATTCCCCTTTACCGAGGACCATTTGAAAGTTGCTCTCTTCACTCCTACATGAGAAAGAGATAGCAACACACCATGCCCTTGATTTGAACGGCTCCAAAATCTGTCGGTAGCGCCCTCCAGAAATAGTTTGCCAAACGCATCAAAAAATATCCATGTACCTTTATCAATATTTCTTTGTGCTGGAGTTACACACTCAAAATAAATTTTACGTCAAAATTATGGGAAAAGTTATGTGAATATTTTCCATCCTTTTTCTGTACTATTTACGTGAATTTCACGTAGTTTGCATTAGTATGCGTCCATTTACGTGGAAATCAGATAGATGTTATTGTGTTTTCCAATAATGTTCAACCGAAAGTCACGTAACTCCCTGTAGAGAAATTTACGTGATTTTTCACGTGAAAAGGACGTGTGGATTATAGAGCTTGCTAAGCCCATTGCAAAAAGCTACAAAAACTTATCGTTTTTCACTCAAACGTATGTTTTTTACCGGGGTATAACTGGGGGAAAACAAAAACAAACGTGTAAAATCAATGTAGAAATTAACAACAGCAACAACAAATCGCGCGTCGATGTGTGCGTACGATAAACGTCAGCAAGCTCAATTTTGCGTGCATAGCAGCGATGGCAGCGACATCAAGATTTAGTTTGCCACTTACTGCTCGAGGGGTGCTCTATGGAAGGATTACTCGTAGATTACCTAAAAACCTTTTACACACTTTTTGTCGATTACCTGGTAGTCTGTTCTCTGTGGTCAAACTTGGACGATGGAATTATCGCGAGCGTCTCGTCTGTTTTTCTGTGATTCAGCCTTTTAGATTTCGGAAAAATTCTATCGAACTCTGTGCTTTTTTTTAAGTGTGTATATCGTATTCGCGTTCAGGCCAAGGGAATGCGCCATTAACGAGAGCAGCGAGTACAACATCGAACAATGAAAATCGATGTTTTGCTTTTTTCTTTTTTTTCTCGCTATGTTACTGCCATAGGGTGTTTGCAGAGTGCATATGTATTGGAGATCTGTTGGGCAGGCAAAAGTGACAGCTCCATATAAAACACACGGGCTGGGAAGAGCAAAATTTTTTAAATGATTTATTTTCTTTATTTAAAACAGAAATTACAAATTGCTTCATACATATGGCAAGGTAATACATCTGTTTACTAAATAAAAAAAATATTTTCAACAAATAAGCTAAGACGCGGTAGCAATGATCAAAAATGTAACTATGACCTATGTTAGCGAGATAAAACTAAACAAATATCAATAGCCAGTAGTTGCTTTCGGCTAAGAAAGCAATTTATTATGCTAAAACCAATTTTATATTCCGTTACTTTCAACTTGACCTATGTCGTATTCTGCTTCAAAAATCAGTATATTTGGGACACCGATTTAACGCGAATTCACCGAAACCCTAGTTACCAAAAGTCAGCATATATTTCAGGGAACATTTGTCGGTTATTTTGACTATTAGTTGCTTTAAAATGATGAATAATTTTAGAAAAAATGATAATTTTATCCAGCACGTTTTTGCTGCATCGAATAGGAAAATATGCAATGTGTGCCCAACAGATGTCTTGCATGTGTGCGTAGCAAAAGCCCTATTGAAATTTGACACTTTTGGAAGCGTTGACAGTTTTGGAAGCGCGATGTTATCCTCTGTCAAATACATAGCGAGGGATAGCACAGCGCATCCAGTGTTACCAGGTCAGGGGGCTGATATGACGTCACATTTTCGTTGCTCACATGAAAAAGGCGGCAAACGCAAAGCGATTTCACAAAACGAATTTAACTAACCATTTTCACAGTTTCATGTATTTCGCATCAATTGCCTGCCTGGCATTGGCTATGTGATGCTAAAACCTTGGCTAAAATCAAACTAAAACTAACAAAATTTAACAATTTCCACATCCGACTCGCTTGTCAGCTTGAGCCCATCTATGAAGCTGTCAGCTTGGGCCCGCTCTATGTTGGCTACGTTTTTTTTGTACAGGTTGGTATTGGAAGTGTCATTCCCGTGTACCAGGTCGATTGCCCATTTTCCCGCTGCCCAGAGCTTGATTTCCCGCTGAAATCCCGCTGGCCAGGATCAATTTCCCGCTAGAAATCCCGCTGAATCAAAAGTCATATTATTCTTTCGTTTCTGGTGCAATATTTTAGTAAGGCTTGCATTTGAAATTAGGATGATCTGCTGAAATTGAGAGGTTGCAATTGAATGAACATTATGCAAATTTACTGCATTCATGTTGACGAAGTTTTGGGATTCAGGAAACAGAAAACGAAATATTCTGTTATCCCTTATATAATGACAGTTTACTGCGAAATTTCGCAAGAATTATAAGATTAAGGAGTCTAAGAACACAGGCGAAAATTTCGAAAGAAGCTTTTAGCACAAATTCTTTTTCTGTGTCTAGCTATGATAAAAATCATGCAAAATTTCAGCAACGCTGGCAAATGGTTATGGTTTTTGGTGACAAAAGAAGACATGTTTCAATCTTTAGAAACACCCAAAAATCAAAAATATCTGTAAAGCGCATCAGCTCTTTGTTCTCGCCTTTATTTTGTTTTAGCACCGATTTGTTTTGGTTTTGTTATCATACAAACCAAATGATGTATATAGATACATAAGTGTTGTTTTGTTTCCAATTCATGAATCAGTTGGATTTTGCCATCCATTGGCAACGAATTAGTGCAAAACGGATTTGTTTGGTGGTCTTCTTTTTCAGTAAGTTCTAATGAGTATTTGTCAGAACTATCCCATTCTAGGTAAAAACCACGGAATTTTATAATCAACAGAATATACTGAACCATCTGCCAATGCATGAGCAGACATTAGAATGTCACTAAACGAAGTGTTTTGCTGTCAACCTCTCTTTCAGCACTCTTTTTGCCTATCAAATATCGCTAAATCGAGATCCCGCTAAAATCCCGCTGAGTTATTTAAGAAAACCGCTAGATTCCCGCTAGCCGCTGTTTGGTTATTAAGTCCCGCTGTCCGACTTGAAATCCCGCTAAATCTAGCGGGAAAACCGCTGATCTGGCAACGCTGAGCGCATCCCCTCGGTTCAGGCGGGCTGACTTGGTGCAGTTTGCTAAACTGGCGAAACTTCGTTAAAAACTTGATAATAAAAGTATTTATACTAAACAAACAAACAATTGACTCGATAACCAACGTACTTAAAAATTCAGTTCTTGGAAGTTAGAATTATGCATATGTTAGTAATCCTATTTTGGTGTCTATCGCTGCTTTTAACTGCCTCTTGTGAGATTGGATGCCGAGATGAAAATAACGATCTAGTGGATTGGTTAGTATTGGGGCTAAGGCATTATACTGGTTATACTAATATGAATTGCGAAGGATATTTTAGCGACTGTTTTCCTTTTAGGTATTATCTTTACAAGCTACCACACGAAGAATTTGATCGTAAATCGCAATCTACCGGCTTCCGATATGCCTTTTTGACTTCAGCTGAAAGATCGACACAGTGGAAACTTTCGGAACGTACAGTCAATGATAGTAATAGTATTCCTGGTAACACATTAGAACCTGTGTTGCTTGAAGGTACGGATGTCTTAGCTTTGCTGTATAACGATGAGCCACCGGAAAACAAAACCGATGGATTGCGAGGTCATACTAAGGGTGTTGTAGCTACGGATGGCCAAAGTGGCTTTTGGTTAGTCCATTCCGTTCCGAAGTACCCACCTTCTTTAGGGGAAAAGTATCATTATCCTAGCACCGGGAAACTTTACGGACAGAGCTTCCTTTGCATAAGTGTCGAAGCTGATCAGATGGAATCTATTGGTCAACAGTTGCTACTAAATGAGCCCCATGTTTATTCGTTTCAAATCCCTAGTAGTTTGAGGAATCGTTTTCCAAAGCTTGTTGAAGTGTCCGAGATGAAAACTGATGACACGCCTCCACATTACAGTATTCTAGACGTGAAGTCTCGTGGTGGCACTATTTTTCGCTCATTTGCCAAAAATCGTTTTTTTAAAAAGGAATTGTATGCCGATTTGATAGCCCCTATGCTGCAAGTTAGCCTCTTGGTTGAAACCTGGCAACATGGGGCCGGGAATTTACCGGATAGCTGTTTACATTTTCCTGTTTTTAATATCAAAGCTGTAAAAGTGATAGGAGATTATCGTTTCGAAACACTAAAGGATCATTCTAAATGGGCTGTTTCTGGAAAATCTGAAACAGATTATGTTTGCGTAGGTGACATCAACCGGCAGGAACATCAAAAAGAGCGCGGCGGCGGAAGCGTCTGCAGCCAGCTGAGTGTGGTCGCTGACGTATATCGAGGGTCCGTTGAAAACGTCGAAAGCTGTCCGCCGGATTTGTGAGGTAAGCGATGCTGTTCCTCATTGTCGAATTTTATTTTGATTTTTTATTTCCTCATTTATTTCAACTGTGGCGGAATAGGAAAAATGAAATTTATACTTTAAGCCGGTTTAACGCTGATCTCAAAAGCCCAAATTTTATATTTTTTTATGTTCATATATCTGTAAAATTTAAAATCATGGTTTTAGCAATTGATAGAATTATGAAAGATAGCCGTGATAATGGAACGGTACCTGCTCCATTATCTCCTTTGAGTTGAAGTTCTATCGAAAAAGGTTAAGATCAGGCTGCTAAACACTACGTTTTAGTTATCCCTTTTGCATTTGTATTGTGTGACAGATTAACATACCTATATAACAGACAACTAGCTCTGTTAAACGAAAACGTCCATTTTATTTTAAAGATGTGTTTAAGTACGAATACAATGTGATATTGTTCCTTATCCCCTTATTCTATACATGTTTGTTTAATATTTCTTCTGCTTGCTTATAAAGCGATCCATCAGTCCATGCAAAATACTGCCGGGTATCCGTTGATTCTGGTTGATCAGTTCTTCAATAGCATATGCTACTTTTTCCTGTAGCTGTTCCGGCGTTAGTGAAGGATCGTAATGAATAGGTTTGCCTAGGTGACTACGGAATTTCACAGGGAAACCACCGTATACCGGCCGAACTGGAAACCTGACTGCATTGTAAAGTCGTATGAACAATCGCTTTGCGAATCCGATTGAACGGAATCCTTCGCGTAGATTTTCAGTAAACATTGGAATGATGGGCTGAAATTGGAAAATACGATATTAAATTATGAGATTATAATGCTATTAACGGACAGTAAACAAGAAATAACAGTACCGCTTTTGACTCGATGGCTACTTTGGCGAATCCTACGCGCCGCTGCCACAGCAATTCATAGTTGCTGTCACCAAATTGAGCCTCGTATACGCCTCCAGGTGCAATTGATAGCATGTTACCTTCTTTTAGCACATTTGCACAAGATTGCACCGTGCCTGGACTAATCTTCATTACACGTGCTAAACAGGCCCAACCTGGAAGTTTGCCTAGGAAGCGATCCCCAACGGTGTAAATTAATCTTGATCGCTTCAGGTAGACACGAGCTACCAAATAGTACATATCTATTGGTATTGCACCGTGGTAGTATATAATTAGCGCAGGACCGTTCTCTGGCAGGTTTTCAATTCCGCAAACTTCATAACCTACGATGGAAGTGCATAAGCGTATGTTGCAATAATTTAGAAACTTGCAAGGATCAAGACATTTTACCGTGGAAAATCCAGCCATGAGCATCCCACACCACGGCAACCAGAGTTCGTGCAACATCCCAGAAATCAAAGTCTCCATCGTTGTATACTTGCAGTATAAACCGGCTAAAATTATGAGAATGAAATCATCGCTGTCTAATGTACGAGTTTAATTGTGTGACTGACCTGTGCAGTCTGTATACATAAAGAAACGAAATAGACAGGTAGATCAATAGCACAAAGAATGTGGGTAGCACGAACGTAATCATTAACGGAGTCAAAAGCCGATAGAGCCATATTGAGTAGTTTAAATCGACGTACTGGCCTGTGGATTGGATGGTTCAGCTTTATTTTCTCGCGATCAGAAACACATCATTACAGTTGACAAATGACCCCACACTTACCGATGTAATTAAAAATTGAGTTCAGCACAGTGTCATTGTTCAAAGCAATCAATTCTTCCGCTACGGAACCCATTGTAAGGTTTAGATCTCAATTGCTAAATATTTTCGCTCTATTAATGATGCTCTTGATCCTGAATGCTGAATCACACATGTCTATATGATACTAACTTCAACTTTCTCTATAGACATTACAACAGCATAATGATCAAGAATTGATTTTTCTTTTTCTACTACCTACTGATAAAATAGTCCGTGAATAATGTGCAAGCACCTTTATTATAGATGTTTTGCAACTATTTATTCACATTCCTTGTGCCACAAATTGCTTTGAACCCATCATTACACTATCGATGTGTTGATATGTTAAATTCAAGAAGCACTTTCATCATGACCTCGAAAACATTCAGTAGCGCGTAAACAAAGCGATGCCGTGGTAAAGTGTAAAGAAGCTTTACCTAAAACTCAACCGTTTCGCAAACTCGCGGCCTTCCTCTATTCAGTGTTCGATTTCGATTGTCACTGAAAGTGCTTTCTGCGGTCTATTAGGTCTATTATCAAGGTGTTTACAACACAATTCCTTTGAACGTAAATGTAAACAGACAAACGTCACTTGGCTGTCAATTTCAGTTAAACAATACTAACGAGCCTGTAACATCAAGAGATACAACACCATCTCCGAGTAAATTGATTTTACAATATTTACAGTTTTCTATCAACTTTCTCACTGATTGTGGAATTCTACTAATGCGCTCGAAACTAATTTATAATTAATTTTTTTAAGCTGAAAAATGCCTTAAAAATGTAGGCTGCCTGGTTACCACATCCTCTAGTCTTCGATTCATTTGATACCTTTGATATCCTGGTGCTCCCTCTCATTTACCATAGATATACAATAGAATGTTAATGATATAGATATACAATGAATAATGGTAATGATAATGATTTAATTCATGACATAATTATATACAAATTTCGATGGATATGTTTGGATGTATAGTAAATTTAAAATCAAATTTTACAGATTTTAAACCTTCTGGATTCACTTAGCTCAGCACCGCACCTCCTAGCTTAGCTTCTCATTTTCGAGTGTGGCCACAGGCCACGTGGAGGCGCTAGGTAGGGACTTGGAATGGTCAGAGCTATGCTTGCCGCTTCTTAATTGCTTTCCCCATTTCATACCCCATTAGGTAATGCATTTAAGTTATTTGCAGTTAATATTTGAAAACCAAGAACAATTTTAAATTGCTTGAAATTGCAATTGTTTTAGAATCGCTTCCGTGATTCTTATTCAGCTGTTAGAGTACCTACACGGCAATTGCAGAGCTAGTGCTACGATTCCAATTACTCCTACAGCTTTCCCAACATTCGAACATACGACGACTAGCTTGTTAGACCAGCGTCGTACCTCGAGTGACTTTCCCGAAAACATACTTAAAATTTTTTAGTGGAAACGACACATTTAAACAAAACTTTTATTGTAAATAATGAAAATTATGGTATTGTAAAAGCGTCATAATTTTTATTCTTATTTCTTTTTCTATTTGTAAGAAGTGCAATTTACCATATTTCGCCATAAACATAAAGCGTTTCTTATAATATTATTCTATTTTCTTTAAAAAATTATAACGGGACGATAAAATTAACTGAAAAAAAAAATTCACGGCAAAATAGAATTTTCTATTGTTAAGATACTTAACAATCCGACATATACAACACCTGTTCGTTTAAACGATTGCCCATGCAAACTAACGGGGTTAGTTTTTAATTTGAACAACTGGTAACCCTAAATATGCTGAAACTCGCATGAACTGGCTGCCCTGCTCTTTGTTATTGTTTTGGTGGTTTGATTGAGTTCGCAGTTGCAAGCAGCGAATATATCATTCTATCATAATCTGAAAACGGGGAAAGGGAAATTGGAAAACTGAATGTGAAACAGATTAAACACGCTAGGTCAGTACAAACAAATTATGTTTATGTGCATTGTCTGCATAAGCAAATGATACCATATTACGAATGACATTTGAACCATGTATAATTTGCACGTCGTGCAAACCGGCGGGGTTCAAATTAAAAAGTGTTCAGATTGAAAACGGTCAAACGAACGGGGGTCCACGTTAGGTATAGTAGAATCTCTCAAAACCATGAAAGCTATTATTGTCAATTGCAAGGAAATATGTACCATCCAAAGTGCAATATCGCTCATAAAAGTGCTATTTTGCATTAAATCGTTTCGGTGTCTTCGGCGCACTTATTGCTTGGAAGATAACGAAAAACTCAGAGAATTTGTGTACAAGACACGACCGCATATATAGGTGACGCAGGACTACGTAAGTCTCTTTGTAGTGATAGTAGCATCACAGACTAACAGATGTAACACCTCGAACAAATTTTCTAACAAAACATCGTTTCAATGGCACCCCTAAAACTTGTAAAAAACACTAGTATCACCTGGTGCAGTCTTCGCGCTACGCAGAATAGGTTGCTATAAATCTAGCAATGCTATAAATTTACTTGTATATTATCTGACAACAGCACCAGCGCAGGTTAGCGGGGTCCTCGCGCAGCGACTGTTGTTTGAGTCTTGGCTTAAGTGAAAATTTGAAATGATCGTTTTTATTGACCATGGAATGAGGCTCCAGTGTTACGTCTGTTAGTCTGTGGTAGCATGTATTCATGCTTGTAATCATTCGATTCTTCATGCATATATGCTATATGCAACATATATACATGCTACATGCGTTGTATGTAACATTTATCAAAATAGTAACATTGCATACGTTCAATTCTCAAAAGATTGTGCATTTGAAAACAATTTAACAAAATCAAGAACACCAACTATTACTTTCCTGCTACCTTACTGAAATTAAAGATTGTTTTTATTATCCATGGTTTCCCACGTTGAAGGAATTTTACCAATTCAATCCTATTTTATCAACAGCACATCATTTCACTACACTTCTAATGAAACGGCAAGCATGCGTATTCATACAGAGCCGTATTATAACCGAACACTGCAGCTGTAGCACATTTTTCCAACACAGATATCAAATTCGCCGAGGTTTAATCGTCACGCAGTAAAGAATTTGCGATCTGTTGGGATTGGGACAACGAACTTGTGTCGTTTTTTCTAACACACTTCCCTAACACAGACATCAGATTGGACTATAGGTTTAATCGCGTTCGTAAGAAATCTGTTGGCACAAGGGGACTTTGTCACTCTCTCTGGCGTACTTCCCAAGCAAGGACATCAAAATGGTCTAGGTTGAACCGCGGTTTTAAGAAATCTCGTTGAAATGAGGAAACTGTCACTTGTTTTGGCTTACTTCCCAAGCACAGATATCAAATTGGTATAGGTTTAGGTATCATCGTAAAGAATATTCCAACCAATCACGAAGCGAGAATTCTGGTAAAACATATGTTCATTATTTTCAATTTTTCAATAGTTCAACATCAAGAATCCATACTTTTCTTCATTTGGGTCAATTCTTAGAAGATTTTTCGATCGATTGGTGTAAGAATATTGAAAATCGATCGGAAAATCGCGGCGCTCAAAACCTGTCATTTTTCGTGACGCTCGCATTTTTCGATTTTTTGGAATGACACCCTATCTCAAAACTTGCCGTAAGACGTAGTCCTACGTCAAAAGTGCGCCGAAGATACCGAAACGATTTAATGCAAAATAGCACTTTTATGAGCGATATCGCACTTTGGATGGTACAATTTTCCTTGCAATTGACAATATGAGCAACAACATTAATAGCGTAATTCTCGGGTACTTTTTCATTTCGACGTATCTGCAAATGAGAGATTCTCTTCGTGTCTCCTCTCTTCTGCTTTTTTCGGCGAAGCTAATGCATTCGCTATAAGCGCGAAACAGTGCTGCTACCTTTCCAAGTGTGTTCTATTTGTGAAGTCTGTGCATAGGTTTGTTAAAGAGTGAAAAGGATAGACAAAACTTTACACCAAATCTTCACATACTTTCCATATGGCAGTTCCATGAGAGTACAAGAGATCGATTTGTGCTTACATAGCGAATTAAAAAGAAAATTTTCGAAACATTTGGCTAGCTAGTGAATCCGGCAACCGATTCATGCAAGCTGATGTGTCAAAATGCATTACTATAGCCTAGAGCAAGTGCTGGCAGACAGCCATGTTTTCGATGCCAGCATGTTAGCGTCAACGTGACCCCCCGGCACGACGCCATTTTTCTATGACTGCAATCTAAAACGTCAAAACACTGGGCGGTAAATCATTTCATAGAAAATATATGGAGCGGCCATTGGCCTTGCCAGCGTTGCTGATATTGTTCAGGGTTTTGCGTGAGAAAAAAAGAAAGGGAAGTATTTTTGCTTTTGTCAACACTCACGCGTTGACAGTTCGGCACGAGATTTCCTGTAAGTGCGAGCAGCCTACGAAATCTCTTTCAACGCTGGCAAGGCCAATTGTTGTTTGGGGCCCAGCAACGAGGGGCCCATCAGTATGGGGGTACTGTCAAATCATATGTGAGAGTGTATTGGTGACACCGGGCTGCGTCAACGTAAACGAGAAATCATATATTCGCCACTCTTCACACAAGTTAGCTCTTCAGCTGTCAGTGGGGCCCATGACCAGAGCTGCCACAAATACAGATATTTGTGCATACATAAATTTGGAACCCATCAATTCAGGGGCTTGCGATGGGTGCCATGTTTTTGTTGCCAACATCTCAGCACATCTCGACAAGGTTGGCAGCAAATCTACCTGTCAGACGGGCGCTATTTCTTGCATTTCTTGAAATAGCGCCCTTCGTTAAGTCGACTGTCAAACACCGTTCGTTAAGATAGGGATAGCACCCCGCTGCATCAATTATTTCAGTTGCTGTGATGTCTGGCTCTACTAATGTTCCTGAATTTTAAAGTAGTCCATAAACTATTTATGTTATTTAAAAGATTAGATCGAGAAAATTAAATACTCCGGAGAAAACGGTAGGGTCCCAAATTTATGCATGCGCAAATATCTGTATTTATGGCAGCTCTGGCCCACGACTCCTGAGCCCGCCTGATGTTAGCTCTCGTCAACGCAAAGCAAATCTCGGGTACTTTTTCATTTAGACGTATCTGCAAATGAGAGATTCTCTTCGTGTCTCCTCTCTTCCGCCTTTTACGACGAAACTAATGCATTGAAAAGAAAATTTTCAAAACATTTGGCTAGCTAGTGACTCCGGCAACCGATTAATGCAAAGCTGATGTGTCAAAATGCATTAGTATAGCCGTAAACAGCGGAAGAGAGGAGACACGAAGAGAATCTCTCATTTGCATATACGTCGAAATGAAAAAGTATCGAGAATTGTTTTTTATCCTGGATTAGTTCCTACCCGCGCACTGAATAAAAAAACCTATTCGGGAGAACAGTAGGGTACAAAATACTGTTAAAACAGTAATTTGTATTTTTTTCATCAATCACCAATTGATTGATACGGCTCAAATATTTGGAGTAGGGA
This sequence comes from Sabethes cyaneus, assembly GCF_943734655.1. NCBI lineage: Eukaryota > Metazoa > Arthropoda > Insecta > Diptera > Culicidae > Sabethes > Sabethes cyaneus. Next base: position 83,985,604 of record NC_071355.1, on the reverse strand, counting down.
AAAGCCAGCGTAGACATAAAACCTCTCATCTTTTTAACATTAAATTGGTATATACAATAAATCGAATTAATAATTTGTATTGTCTGAAGGGATAGTTGTATCATCAAAGTTATAACGTTTTTGTTTTTGCTTAGGCGTATTCTAGGTTCGCTTTATAGCGGTTTTGTTTTTGCTTGAGTCCAACCTACGTTCGCTCTAGTTCCAATCCAACGGCTGTCAAATCGTTTGCTTTTTCACTCAGGTTGAACCTATCTTCACTCTGGATTGAACTTTTTAGACGACGGGTTCGCTCGGGGTGTTTTTACAGTTTCCACCTCACTATTAGCAGTATCATTGACAACCCGAAAACGTATGTTTGTTCTCCCGAAAATGTATTTCTTATTCAGTGGTCGGATTGGAACTAACCCAGGTTAAAAAACAAAATCACTATTAAACTAGGACAGGACGTGCCAAGTGTCAACCGCGACGTTGACCCAAAATTGACTCAATTTCTGATTGGCTGGAAGCGACGAGCAACCGTTGATTGGAAAATGTAACGCGGTATAGTTTTCAGTGTTGCTGAAACTCATTAGCGGGAATACGACAATAAGTTATTATTTCCAAATTTTGATTTCTTTTGTATTCTGTAGTTCTATGCTTGGTTCACCATTAGTTTTGTTTGTACACGAATTTTAATTTTCAAAATGAAATGCAAAACATGATTTTGGTCGCATAAACTGTGGCGTATTCGGGAGCTGTTGTTCGGTAAACGAAGTTATTCTTAAAATAATATGTGCAGGCAACAGTGGTGCAGAGTGTAACAAAGAATATTCAATCGGGATGGCGGTAATAATAATAAGAAGAATAAGAAGCCAGTTGGCACGTCCTGTCCTAGCTATTAAATTATACTACAGTGGACCCCCGTTCGTTTGAACGATTCCTCATGCAAACTAACGGGGTTAGTTTTTAATTTGAACAACTGGTAGCCCTAAATATGCTGGAACTTGTGTAAACTGGCTGCCCTACTCTTTGTTATTGTTTGGTGGTTTGATTCAGTTGGCAATTGCAAGCAGCGAATATTTCATTCTCCGATCGGATTTCTACCATAATCGTTGGGAAAACGCAATGTGAAACAGATTAAGCACGTAGATCAGCACAAACGAATCATGTTTATGTGCATTGTCTGCATAAGCAAATGATGTCATATTGAGAATGACGTTTGAACCATTTTTAATTTGCACGTCGTGCAAACCAACGGGGTTCAAATTAAAAAGTGTTTAGATTAAAAACGGTCAAACGAACGGGGGTCCACGGTACCTGTACTAACCTTGCTCTAAACGTCGCTATTTCTTCACCAATGAACATCTCATTGTCCAAATTCAGCACGTGCGTTTGACATTAAACATTGTAAATACAAAATCTGAGACTGGATATACATCATCGATGATACTCAAAAGGTGGCGATTTTAATTCTGCCATGGAAGCGCTTCAGGAGATTATTCCCTTTCTGAGCAAATTTGCTCGGCTGGATTTGAAAGCAGTCTCATTGTCACATGTGTTAAGCCTCACCGGATCGAGAGACGGGATAGAACTTATCAGTAATTGTACACCACTGTTGGCTAACATTGTCGATCTTACCGGTGATGATTCGGATGCGCTACGAAAGGATGCAGTGCTGACACTGGTTAACATATCGGCAGAGCAATGTGGTGCCGAAAAACTGGTTGCGGAAGTAAGGTTTGTCTATAGTTTCAATTACAACTAACATTAATTTAAACCAATTTTAAGTTGGCAGACCAAATAGTACCGTTGGCATACGATGCGGTAGTGAATGAAAACTCTAAAACGGCGGATGCATGGAGTATGGTACTCTGTAACATGACACGTCCAGAGCACCTTGTCGAGGCAGTTGTAAATCAGCTACTTAAAATTGAATATGCTTTCGAAAAGCTAGCCACATGTTTCACCAGAATTAGTTTCAACAAACAAAAAGGGCATTTAAATTATTTGGGCCCTCTTTTTAGCAACCTATCGCAAAGCAAGCAAGGGCGAGAGTTATTCTGCAGCCGGGAAACAGATTTACTAACTCGAATCTTACCTTTTGTCCACCATGAGGGCAGTATTGTTCGCCGTGGTGGAGCAGTTGGTCTGTTAAAGAATATTTGCTTCGATAGCACCATACACGAATGGCTTCTAAGTGGAAACGTTGATGTTCTTACTTTCATCCTCTTTCCGTTGGCTGGACCGGAGGAGTTTGACGACGAAACAAACGATAAGCTTCCCGTAGAGCTACAATATCTAGGCCCAGAGAAAGAACGTGAAGCGGATCCAGATATCAGAAAGATGTTAGTAGAGTCTCTGGGACAACTGTGCGCTACTAGAAAAGGTCGTGAGTATCTACGGGATCGCGGTACCTACGAGATTCTCAGGGAATTGCACAAATTTGAGTGCGGTCCGAATGGAGACCCGCGTGTTCTGGCGGCCTGCGAAAGTGTGGTGGACATTCTCATAAGGTACTCCTTTGTATGCTAAATTGTTTGTGGTTTATTTTTATCGGGTTTGCTTTGCAGGACGGAGGATGAGATTGGTGAAGATAATTTAAAGACCCTGGAAATTCCTGACGATGTGATTAAGAAACTGAATGACTTAGAAAATAATAGCGAGTTGTAACATTAAGTTTCATTTGATTTGGTTCTTTAAGATGTTCTTATTTGTATATAGATAACATTAATAATCAATTAAATTCATTGAAAAGAAGCGAACCAGTCACAGGCTGAAAACCTCTGAAATAAATATGTAATCAAAATCAATTCATTGAATTGAATATGCAATTTAACGTTCAAAATAAATAACAATCGCAAAAATGAAAATCAGAGGGGTTATGTACAAGACACGACCGCATATATAGGTGACGCAGGACTACGTAAGTCTCTTTGTAGTGATAGTAACATGTATTCATGCTTGTTATCATTCGATGCTTCATGTATACATGCTATATGCAACATATATACATGCTACATGCGTTGTATGTAACATTTATCAAAGTAGTAACATTACATACGTTCAATTCTCAAAAGATTGTGCATTTGAAAACAATTTGACAAAATCAACATCAAGAATCCATACTTTTTTTCATTTGGGTCAATTCTGGCTTTAGTTTTCAAAAGGTCGCATAATGCATGTAAAGGGGTTGATTATGCGACCTTCTGAAAACTAAAGCCAGAATTCTTAGAAGATTTTCCGATCGATTGGTGTAAGAATATTGAAAATCGATCGGAAAACCGCTGAGCTATTAGCGCTCAAAACCTATCATTTTTCGTAACGCTCGCATTTTTCGATTTTTTGGAATGACACCCTATCTCAAACCTTGCCGTAAGACGCAGTCCTACGCTGAAGTTTTTGGAGCGTCTTAGTAGAATACGAAACCTACAATTAAAAAAGAAGAAAACTTATCCAATTTAATTCTACTATGTATATTTTATTCACGACAGATACGTATTTCACCTACGACTTGCAGGCTTCCTCAGTGTCTCGAAAACAGACACTGAGGAAGCCTGCAAGTCATAGGCGAATAATATACGTAGTAGAATTAAATTGGATTAGTTTTCTTCTTTTTTAATTTTAGGTAGTCTTACGTCAAAAAAAAAGAGGATTACGTAAGATCAGAAAGCCTTTTAATGTTACTTTGCGGACATTTCGGACAATTATTACAGCGGTATTATACGAACTAACCGAATAACCGAATGACGCGTACAGAAATGGTGTATTATACAGGGTGTTAAGTAGCTTAGTGTTTTCAGGATGTTTTCATGTGATACTGAAAATTGGTCTTAAGGGGGGACCCTACTCTGGAAGACCGAAAAATATAATAGATTTTCGTAAATTTTTTTCAGATGATAGAATTATAGTTAAGTGCTGGGTTATTTTGGTTATTGGTTAAGGTATATTTGAAGATATATTTTGTATTTTTTAGGCAACAGAATAGTGATTATGCTGGTGGCGGGTGGCCGCGTGAATGCCCCCTAGAAAATAGTTCCATGCTGGCGGTACGTGCCGGAAACCAACGGAGTATCGTAGAACGGAATTCATGGATGATTTTGAAGCTTTAGGTTAATACCTAAATTGTTACGTAGCGCTTTTTGAAAATTCGAAAAATTATCAAAATGGCTGCAAGTAGTAGAATTAAAAGATATAAATAACTTTTTGTTTTCTTCTTTTTTATTGTTTCAGGTATTCTACTAAGACGCTCAAATAAACATTAGTTAATTTGATAAATTGACATGTCAAAAAACGGCTACGTAACCATTTAGATAATTCATTTTTATATGCTGAAAAAATTTTTCAACCAAATCGGTCTACTAGATTCTGAGATACACGTACCGCCAGCTAAAGAAACATGATTTTGGGGAAAACGCGTTCAAAGTTTCGTACAGCAATGGACTTCCCTTGAGGTGACTCCACAATAATTGCCGTAAGTTTTCAACGAGATCAGGTATCAAAAATCTTTTACCTTTCTGAAGGTATAAGCGTAAAATACAAAAAAATAAAATTCGATTTTCCGACTTTGCAGAGCAGGGTGCTTAACCTTCCGTTACTCGCGCCAACTTCAATTTATAAGCATGCTAAAACCTAACATAATTTGCACGAATATTAATGTCACTTGGTGGAAAACTTATAAAACTTTTTCCACGGTTTGAAAGATCTTGGTCTGCGGATCAACTTTGCTGAAAACAGTAATGAACATATATTTTGTTTTGAGCATAAAAACTGCTTTTGAAATTACAGAAATCAATGACGCGTGTTTGAACCTTAATGAAAGAGACAACATTACATTTACCCAAGGGAAAATGTACTGGCTGTGGATTTTTAAAAGACGAATGGCTATGAAATTATGCAAGATTTGACTACTTTATTGTTATTCATACATCTCCTAGTATGGACCTCTCAGTTTTGGTCTCGAGCTGCAGCACAAATTTAATGTTCAAATTTCGGCTGTTAGATTGTTAGATGTTAAGATCGTACACAGGTAACGAATAAGCATTTCAAATGCAATTTAAATGCAAGTCAATAAGCATTTAAGTTGCCTTAAATGCTACTTAAATGCTATTTTGGCAAAATATGCGGCTACTTTTCTGCTAGCCCTCTTATAGTGGTGACAATGCTTATTTGCAGCTAGCTACCGACAAGAAGAATTTAAATAGAATTGTGGATGCCAATTTACAACAGTTATGCAGTCAAAAGGCTGATAAACAGCAACCTGCAGTATAAAACGCCAGGGATGCTAATAAACGATTGATTTATTGCTTATACTAATGCTTATTGGTTACCTGGGTAGTACTTGCCTCAAGACCTACAGTTGGCTGCGTCGTCTGTTGAAGAAAGAAGTAGAAGTTAAATTCTGAAACTGTTCTAGATATAATCTTGGGTTTTCTTCGTTTTTATATATGCCATCCTTATAGTTATAGTCTTGGGTTTTCTGAGTAAATATTTTTTTTTAGTTTGAATTTATTGTGTTTTTGTACTACGGTAGGTCCGATTCTTAATGACGACTATGTCAAATTTCATTTCAATAAGCCAGTCGTCCTATGTTCGAATCCCGGCTGGAAGAGTCTATAGGATCGTAGCAACTGGCCCTGCAATTGTCCTGTACTTTAACAGCTGGCTGCGAAATTTGCTGTATAAAAACAGTAGGTCAAGTTTCGATAACGGGAAGGAGCACATGCAAGTGCAGAGCTATGAAAGTGATCCTATAAAATTGCACAGTACATTATTTTTCTGACAGGACATCAAAGTACGGTACAAAGTACATATTGAATGCGACGATTACTAGTCGCGTTTCGCGTTTTATATGTTTTCTCTTCTCACGCTTGTCATCGATGTTCATAAATCTTAATCTTTGCAACACTGAGAAACTTTTCGTCGAAATGCTGATTAACAAGATTAACGTTACAGCTACGAGTGTATGTTGGTACTTGAGCTGTAAATTAATTGCAACTAGCTATTTCAGTTGGCATTGCTAATTGCAAGAAAATTTTTACATTCAAAAGTGCGCAATCGCTTGCAAAAGTGTTATTTTAGATTGAACTGTTTCGGTATGTTCGGTGCACTTTTTTTGTTATACAGTGGTAACCCGATTTTGTCACTCCCCGATTTTATCACTCCCCGATTTTGTCACCCCCGTTTTTGTCACGTTTTTGACCCGATTTTGTCACCCCCGATTTTGTCACGTTTTTTACCCGATTTTGTCACGCTTGTGATTTATCAAAAGCTTAGTTTGAAAATCATTTTCAAACATGTCAAATGTGTTAAAACACTGCGAAAACAATTGTGTTGATTATCATGTAGTTTTCACAAAAGTTGTTTCTTATCTCCACAACTATAATAGCTAGAAGGTCGCTTTCTTTGGCAAAGTTCTTTATAATAATCTTCTCAAAAATGTTGTAGAACATTGTTTTGCTCTATCTCTTATTGCTTGAAAAATAAATTTTCTATCTTACTTTTAGGGGGGTTAATCAAAGAATCGTTCATACCATAAGAAAGAACGTTTTACGCTATGAAATTTCTATGAACATAGTTAACCAGTATAATCAACCATTTCGGCGCAATTAAAAAACGCGTGTTTTCATACCTGTGGGACTGCTGTGAACAGGTGACAAATGTCCACAGAGAGGTAGATGTAAGTGCGAAATGTTCTAAAAGTGATCAGAATGAAATATATGTTGTTCGTTCTAAGTTATCTGCAAAAAAATAAAAATTGAAAAAATACCCGATTTTGTCACTGTCCCGTTTTTGTCACCCCTAAATTCACCATGGGGGTGACAAAATCGGGTCATTACTGTATTCCAAGTAATAAGTGCGCCGAAGATATTAAAGATTGAAGATGGATAATACGACACCAACTTTTCAAAAGGTCCTAACTGCAAAATGTTAACAAAAGGCGTGAGGTTTTCTTTTGTTATGTTAGTTCAGCAGAAAATAACTGTCACTCAGTTTATTTAGATTTTGCAGTTAGGTCCTTTTGAAGAAATTGTCAAATTGAAGATTACTTCAAATAATGCTCCAAGAACAAAGCGAATCGCTACAGGTTTTTAAAAGTACAACAAATTTCTACTTCTGCAAAAGCTTGTCTTTTGCGTGAACTGAAATATAGATGAAAAGGAGAACCGTTCAACGATGGTTTTATTCGGTTCAAGCCTACAGAGTTCGTAGAGTTCTAGGAAATGCTCTTCCACAACCCAGGACCAGTCATTCGCTGGTACGAAAGTGTTACCGGTGAGCCAGGCGTATCTGATGATTGAAAAATAGCCATTTTGAGTTCCTAGGTTGCAGAATATGCTGTAGGCGGGTAAGCAGCTTTTATGCTGTCTACTAATAGACGAAATGGCTATACGCCAGCAGGTTCTGTTGAATCCAACAACAAAAACGCTTGACGTCCTCGTTCAACATTATACCATCAAGTTGGACTGTATTAGCGATCCAAAACACCACCCAGTTGCAAAAGAAGCACTGGTGTTCATGGTAACTGCTATTATTGCCTATTTCCTGATGCTATATTTAGGAATGGGCTCAACTTCCTGGCGAAAAAGGATGTAATTTTTTCCTTTTTTGACAAGTCTTTACCAACCAGTAACAAATGTGATAGCATTCACTTTCGATGGCATGTGGTAAAATTTTGCCACCGATAATTTATAGGGGTGTAATTTGAAGACTGAATCGATAAGCGTTTCAAAACCCAGCTTCAAGCATCGCTGTACGGATGATTGCATATAGTTTGATTTAGATGCTGTACATATTTTACGGCTTGTTCGAAATACTAAACGGTCGCAAAAAGTACTTTGCACTTGCAACGGACTTATGAAATGAAATTACCTCAAAAATCCTAATGATTTGCATAACCCGGGATTTGCAAAGACCGGAATTTGGTCTTACAAATAACCTAACAGATAAACATATCCTATATCCATTGTTAGTAGCAAGTATCTGCATAGTTTCGTCGTCCCGGTTAGAAAACAAGTTAGGCTAAACTTTGCGCCCGGTGGTATGACTACAATAGGCGGAGAGGGGCACAATTTGTGTCTAAAAATAACTCAACCTGAGTTGGTGGAGTTGGCAGTACGTGGCAAGCTTAATAAGTAGATTGTGGAGTTGCGGGCGGTTGTGCGGGGGTTGTGTGTGGTTATAATTGGTTCCAATTATAGCTTGGTTCGTTGACTTTTGTTTCCTATTACGTATGATTTTGGTCCGGTTGTTGAAGAGGTAAACGAAGAGGTAAAGCCTAAGTTGTGTAGCATGTTCTTTTTATGGTCTATTTATGTTGGTTTTGTTGTATTACTAGTCACAAGAAAAGCAAAAATTACTAATAATGGACATACATTACGTAAAAAGATGCAATTTATAATTGAAACAAATTAAATTTCAAATTTTTATTGTTTGGTCCGCATACTCATCGTGAGGATATGTTTGTTCACTACTTTGATTGTCATTGCTGCTTTGAGACGAACTTCTTCCATGCGCAGTTCTGTTGACAGTCTGAATCTGTGTAGTACACCCGCCAACATGATCTTCATGGAGATCCACGCATATCGTTTACCTATGCAATTCCTCGGGCCAGCACTGAAAGCGAGAAACGCGACAGGATTATGCTCAAAGCACTGAAATCTTTCCGGTATGAACATGTCGGCATCTGATCCCCAGTAGCGCGGGTTGCGATGGATGTTAAATACATCGATCGCAATATTTACTCCAGCAGGAATCGTTAATTGATTCAGTTGAACTTCGCTCTCCGTTGTTCTTCCTAGAATTGCAGTGATAGGAAATAAACGCATTGATTCTTTAAGAACCATTTCCATGTACTCTAGTTGCTGAAGCTGTTGAATGCTAATTTCGTCTATATTATTTCCGAAAATTCTCTCTAACTCAGTTATTAGTTGGTCCTGAACTGGAGGATGCATTGCTATTAACAGCAATGTGTTGGCTACTGTTGATGCGGTTGTTTCATTACCGCCAAATATCATGGTGTTTAGTTCCTTTTCGATAGCATTTCTGTCGAAATGGCAATTCTTCTCAGCGGCGGCATAAAGTTGTTGGATTAGGATTTGAGGTTCAGCAGTGGTCGTGGCATTCTCTTTGGAATATTCTTCCTTAATTGGTCTGTGTCGTAGTATTTCTTTGGCGGGTGTGGTAAAAACTTGTCTCGCTTTGCTCTCTCGCCGATGGTGGCTGGTTAGGCGATAAAGCCATTCAGGATGTAGGAGCACGTTTGTAACGCGTTTTGTTACCAGTTCGAATAGTTCGTCTAAAACTTCCAAATAGTTGCAACGCGGTTGTCGTTGAATGTCCATTTCCAAGCCCAAAGTGGTAGCTGAAATAATGAATTAGATAAAGTAAAACATCGCTAAAAAGAATTTTTGCAAATTTCATGAAATGAAAATCTAGAGAGATTTTTGTGATTAATACTGTTTAGGAGAGTGGTTATATGTTTATAGACTAATCTCAAGTTTTTAGTCTTGACCTTGAAATGCGGTCATACATATATATTAATATTTTTTGAAACGATGGTTCTACAATTGATGAAGGGACGGTAGGGGAAAGAAATGAAAATTTTTTGGTGAAGGAGGGGAAGAGCTGAAAGGAAGGGGGGGGGGGGTATTGGTAGCTATGCTTGACAAGTAGTCATTTTGACTCCTACCTTTTGTCCAATGCTGGAAGGTGCATGAGTCGAACCAAGCTGTAATCTGAGATTAAAACCGGATTCGAACCCACAACACCTGCCAGCTATCAAAAAATTTTCATTTCTTTCCCTCACCGTCCCTTCATCAATTGTAGAATCATCGTTTAGAAAATATTAATATATTTTTATAATAAACTAACTCCAACTCAATTAGACTTAAGGGAATTTAAACAAAATGTCGTACAGTATAGTTTTTTGGGATGCCATGATTTTTCAATAACAAAAATGAATAAAAGAGCAGAAGTTATTTTAGTTGAAATATAAATTTTAAAATAACGAACAGCATTGGAAAGATTCTATGGATTCAACCCATACCATGAGATGGGAATTGTTTGTATGAAAGTCTAGTTCAATAAGCTCCTGCTGTCAACAGTGTGCTGGCTGTGTCGGATTCCCCGTACGATGGCATCGTTCTCACTGAAACATGGCTTGATTCGCAGATCACTTCTAATCAGCTGTTTGGGGGAGGACTATACCTACTGTTTTTCGTACTGGTCGTAGACCAGCCAACAGTAGCAAGAGCAAGTCGTGTGGCGCTGGAATGCTTATTGCAGTTCGACGTCATTTTTGTCTGCTGTGTTATTCGATGCAAGTGATGATTCACTTGAGCAATTGTGGATCACTGTTTCAACGGGAACTACTAAATTAGCGAATGGTGTCATTTACGTTCCACCTAATTTACGCAATGAAGCAGAGGTAATTGGCATATCTCGTCAATTGTTAGGGTTAATGAGGCTCTCAACCAGCATGATGATCTACTGCTGTTTGGCGATTACAACCTCGCTGGCCTGCCTTGGAAGAACAAATATTTCCTCGTTGACGACCAATCTTCCAGTAGCAGTTCCTGTCTTTTAGATGCCGTTACATTGCGTGGTTTTTACCAGTTGAATCAGGTGCACAATCACAACGGCCGGCTCTGGGACCTTATTTTAGCTAACTATTCTGCATTGGTAGCATGTTTAGCAACCAGGGATGGCACGATAACTTTGACTCAATTGATATTCATTTGACAGTACCGTCTCAGCCAAGCAAAATTTGAATAAGATTCATATGGGACATTTGTAGAATTAGTTATTATCTACAATTTTGTTGAATAAAGTTTTGCTGGATCTTTTGTAGTTACGGTACTATAATGCTAGTAGCTCATTCTTAGCTAAGTGAACGTTCACTTGGTTACTAATGTGAGCTACTATACCAGCATTACAACACCGTAAATATAAAAGATACAGCCCAACTTTATTCAGAAATGTTGTAGATAATAACTAGTTCTTCAATCGTCCCATATATAACTTTTTCAAATTCTGCTTGACGGTATTGTCAAATGTATGTGAATTGAGTCAAACTGATTGTGCCATCTCTGTTAGCAACTAATCCATTTGACGAGCTTACAAGGAAACATCACTATCGGTCACAGGCGTAGAGCTTAACCATATACACCATAGTGTAGCCCTGTCGATCCAGAATTTCACTACACTGCTCGTATAGGTGTAGCCTATGGAACTTTTTTGGGAACACTTAACTTGAAATTTGTATGAGCAGGGGACTCAATGGAGGCGCATGGTACATTGTGAATATCCGAAACGTTTATGTAACAGATCAAAATGAAAATTATATTGTTTAAAAAAGGATGATTAGATTATGCAACAAGCTTTTCTAAAATCCCTTTTTCGTTAACCTGGAAGTGTTATTAAGCTTTTCTACTCGTTAATTGCGATATGTATGTTTGGTGTTCTGAATGAAACTGTTATGCTAAACAGGGGGAAATCAATTGGTTTATTTATTATTTTATGCAATTTCATGTTATTTTAATCTCTGACTTAAAGCATGGGTTAGTTTGTGTTTGTGTTACACTGCTGTTTGCACAGTTTCTGCTAGGGAGTTCACATTTGAGAACACTTTTGTATCCCGATGATTGAGCGCATCAATGAAGCAATCGTGTAGCTCACAAGGAGAACAGTTTAAAAAGCAAAAATTCGTGCAAAATTGTTTTTTGCATGTTGCGTATCATGAAAGATAAAGACAAATTTACACTGGTGTATCAAATTCATGTGGATGTTCATCAATGAAATCGGTCCGGTACCACTCTCAATCCTTGGCACCAATAGAATTGTCAATACATTGTTCCGCTCTGCCAAGATTGTGATGCCATCGAATTTTATTACATACGTTTCGCATGACATCCTTAAATGGCCGATTAATATATATCTATGCCGGTTTCAGAACCGAGGTTGAGCCAGGCGAAAGTAAAATGATTTTCATTTTTATCTGAGTGATTTGCGGCAACTCCATCATTTGCTTACAACCGGACCATGAATTAAGTTTTAAAATTCTGTCGTCTTCAACTATGTCCAATAATACCTTTACTTACTTGACTTTTTCGGCGACAATCAACTTATCGAGTCCATCGTCTCCACTTTTCTCGGTCTTGGGCTGTCGCTCTCCTGTCGCCCCCAACACCCGCTGCTACGCCAACATCGAACATCTTTGTATACGTTATATATTTCATGATTCATGGGTCTGCGCCATATTCTTTCGTCTAATATGCCGCCAAGAAGTGATTGCAGGATCTTACGCTCAAAAACGCCAAGAGCTCGTCGGTCACTTTATTTCTATTTCCACGCTTCGTGGCCGTAGGGTACCACCGGGAGAACTAGCGTCTTATAGGGCGCGAGTGTTGTACGGAGTTGCAGGCTACGGGACTTCAGCTGGTTACGTAACCCGTAGGAGGCCTGTTGGCAGCCTTTTTGCTTAACAACTCACATCGATGTCGCTAACATACCAAGGTAAACCAATTCGTCGACCACTTCAAAACCACCGCAGTTACAACACCCACGGGCCACCATATATTTTGTTTTGCTACAATTTTTGAAATGCCCTATCCGCGCAACTTCCTTTTTAAGACGCATATTCGCTGTTTTCAAAGTTTTACGGTTAACACCGATGATACCGATGTCGTCCGCAAACGCTAGGAGCATATGCTATTTCGCCTGATGGTAGTACCGCATCTCTACACGCCTGTCCTTCGAATAGCACCTTCCAATACAATGTTAAACAGCAAATTCCATAGTCCGTCATCTTGCTTCAAACCATCTAACGTTACAAACGAGTCCGATGTGAACATATGGTCCGTCGTGGAGCGTCCGTCTCGAATACCGCACAGGTGTTCGCCAACGGCATGCAACGGCATAAGTCTGAGAAATAGCTGCTTTGCTGTTTTTCAGCTCTCTCACTTCTTTGCTAACCTCGTCCAAAGGTGAATCCACAGCGTGTCCATCATCTTCAATCGTTATCCTATTTCTGTGGATCGCTCTATCATGTTGACCATACAACAATGCATCGAAATATTGTTCCCAATGCCTAGCCTAGGGTATGAAAAGGAGAGAGTTACCTGGAAGGAGCGTCAAACATAGCTCTGGCTCTCTCAAGCTCCCACCTGGCGCCTCCACGCAGATCTAAGTCAAATGATGACGGTCGATGGCCTTACCCGGAAATGCTTCACGTACTTACTGAAGCAGCTAAGCTAGGAGGTGCGAACTAGAGCGCCTGTTCTCCAGGTGAGGGGCGGCTCACACAGCGTCTGTCTCGTAACGGGCGGCTGAATATGAAATGCTGTATCCCGCAAGCTATACCTAAGATGGCAGACCCATCAGCGGGATGTAGGTATCGCGACCCCGGTGAGGTAGTATACCGAAAACTCAATTACCACGAACAACGAACAAAGAAATTCAGGACGGAACAATCGGTATAGGACACGGCAAGGGACAAGGAAACGATTAAGAGATAACGATTGGAAACTTGGTACCTGGAATGTCCGAACTCTCCATGAACCGGCACGGGCTGGCTTGCTTGCTCGAGAGCTGCATCAACTCAGAGTGGAGATCGCTGCTATTCAGGAAGTTCGGTGGCCAAATTCCGGAGAAAGAGAGTTCCGTGCAGTAGACCCTATTGCAGGCACTTCTTTTAAGTACCACATCTACTACAGTGGCGGTAAGAAAGCTGAACATGGAGTCGGTTTCGTAGTGTTGGGAAAACAAAAGTTATCCAGTGGAGGCCCGTAGATGACCGTATATGCGTGTTGAGGATTAAGGGCAAATTCTTCAACTATAGCCTAATCAACTTATACGCACCGACAAATGATAAATCCGATGATGCTAAAGACGAGTTTTACGACAAGCTTGAGAGGACCTATGGAGAGTGACCAAAACACGACGTGAAAATCATCATCGGAGATGCAAACGCGCAGATCGGGAGGGAGGAATTCTTCCGTCCAGTTATTGGAAGACATAGCCTGCATCTGTTGACCAATGATAACGGTCTGAGGCTCATAAATTTTGCCGCGGCCAGAGGGATGGCGATCTGTAGCACCTACTTTCCACGTTTGAATATTCGGAAACAAACCTGGAGGCATCCAAATGGAGACTCTAGCTCTCAGATCGATCATGTCTTGATTGACGGTCGACACTTTTCGGATGTTATCGATGTACGGTCTTTTCGTGGACCAAATATCGACTCTGACCACTATCTCGTAGTGAGTAAGATTCGCGCAAGGCTGTCGAACACGGCGAAAGCTCGCACTGAAAGGACGCTGCGTTTCAACATCCAGCGGTTAACGGCAGACGGCGTTGCAGTGGAGTACGCCAGGAAGCTTCACCAGCGAATCGCAGAACAGCAGGTAGAAGAAGATATAAATGGGCTGTGGAGGAACATCCATGGTGCCATCCAAACAACAGCGAGAGAGGTGGTAGGCACGACGCGTGGAAGACAGCGTAACAGCTGGTTTGATGCCGAATGCCAGAGAGTGACAGACGAAAAGAACCAGGCCAGGAGTCGCATGCTCACTGCGGCAACGCGTCAAAACAGAGAGAGATACAGAGAGACTAGAGCTGCGGAAAAAAGAATCCATCGTCTAAAGAAACGCGAGTACGAGGAGCACGTGCTTGCCGGCGCAGAGGAGCGATACGCCAGCAACGACACACGGAGTTTCTATAAAACGGTGAGAAGCAGGAATTTTGCCATGCCTGTGATGTGCAATGATAGTGCTGGCAACCTGCTTACCGACAAAACGGCGGTAGCAGCCAGGTGGAAGGAGCACTTCCAGACACTATTGAATGGAGAGGTAAATGAGGAGATCAGCAGGGACAGGACAGAAATTGTAAGCGATGGTCAAGCTGTGGAGCCACCAACACAGGAGGAGGTTAAGAAGGCAACCAGTGAGCTGAAAAACGGTAAGGCTGCTGGGAAGGACGGTATCCCGGCTGAACTTCTAAAAGCGGGGAGCGAGCGGCTGTACGAAGCAATCCACCGGATCATTGTCAGGATCGGGGAGGAAGAACAAATGCCGGAGGAGTGGTTGGATGGCCTCATTTGCCCAATTTTCAAAAAGGGACATCGAATGGAGTGTAAAAACTATCGAGGAATTACATTGCTCAATTCTGCCTACAAGGTGCTTTCCCGTATCCTGTTCTGCAGACTGAGACCGTTAGCGGAGTCCTTCGTCGGCGAGTACCAAGCTGGTTTTCGTGAGGGTCGCTCCACGACGGATCAGATGTTTACCCTGCGCCAGTTGCTAGACAAGTTCCGGGAGTACAACTTGCAGACACACCATATGTTTGTGGACTTTAAAGCGGCGTACGACTCAGTTAAACGAAATGAGCTGTGGCAGATAATGCTAGAACATGGTTTTCCGACGAAACTAGTTACGCTGATTCGTGCGACGCTGGTTGGATCCAAATCATGCGTTAGAATAGCGGGTGAGACCTCAGCTGCTTTCGTGACGTTGGATGGACTGAAGCAAGGGGACGCACTCTCTAACCTGCTATTCAACATTGCCTTGGAAGGTGCATTACGAAGAGCAAACGTGGAAAGGAATGGAACTATCATCACGAAATCTCACATGCTTCTTGGTTTTGCGGATGACGTCGATATCATCGGAATCAACCGTAGAGCAGTAGAAGAGGCCTTTAGGCCCTTTAAAAGGGAAGCTGCGAGATTGGGACTTACCATTAATACCGCCAAAACGAAGTACATGGTTGCTGGTAGGGAACGTGGGAGCTCAAGTGGTGTTGGTGCCGAGGTGGAGTTAGATGGGGAACGATATGAAGTAGTGGAGGAATTTATATACCTTGGTACACTCGTGACATGTGACAACGATGTAAGCCGCGAAGTGAAACGACGAGTTGCAGCCGCGAATCGGGCTTTCTACGGATTACGTAGCCAGCTGAAGTCCCGTAGTTTGCAAATTCGCACAAAACTGGCGCTCTACAGAACACTAATCCTCCCGGTGGCCCTTTACGGACACGAATCATGGACGCTAAAGGAAGCTGATCGGCGAGTGCTTGGGGTTTTTGAGCGTAAAATTCTGCGATCTATACTTGGTGGCAAAATGGAAAATGGAGTGTGGCGCAGACGCATGAATCACGTGCTGTACCAAGTATACAAATATGCTGATATAGTGACGGTAGTGCAATGTGGCAGGCTGCGGTGGGCTGGACACGTGGCCAGAATGCCCGATGAAAGAGTAGCCAAAACTATTTTCAGCAGAGAACCAGGAAGAGGCCGTAGACTCCGAGGCAGACCCCGCACCCGGTGGGTGTGTGCTGTCGAAGACGATGCACGTTCAGCTGGTGTTCGTGGGGATTGGAGAACGGCAGCCCAGGACCGACGGTACTGGAGGACTATAATTCGTTCGGCGCAGGATCGGTAACGGACCGTTGCCACTAAAGTAAAGTAAGTAAGCCTAGCCAGCTTCTTCATCCATTGCTTGGCATTCTCGCTGCCCATCAAACCAGGTTTGCTGGAGTATATTTGCAAATTAGGATAATTTCCAATTGTTCTATTCAACATGATACGTAACAAAGAAAAGGTAAAGAAGAATGCTTTTTTCAGCAGCAAAACTATTTTAAACATCTCTGAAAGTTTGCCTCAATTATGCCACCGTATTTAGTTAAATAGAGAGAAAATTCCGTCCTGTATCGTAGACGAATAACTTGTACCGCAATTATCAGTATGAGACAAGTTTAATAACACTTCCAGGTGGATAAGAAAAGGATTTTAGAAATGCTTGTTGCGTAGGGTGACCATATCGATCCAACTAAAAATCAGGACATTTTCTGCCCAAACATGCCGATGAAGATTTACTTACCTACTTAAGTATTTTGCCGTCCTAAGAGAACGCCTGTTGAATAACGTTTCGCCAGTTAACTCGGCTGTGGGCTACTGCTCTCCAATTCCTCGGACACCGAGTATTCTCCGTCAGATCTTGCTCCACCTGGTCTAACCATCTTGCTCGCTGCACTCCTGGTCGTCTTCTTCCTACTGGATTTGAGGCAAACACCATCTTTGCAGAGTAGTTGTCCGACATTCTTGCAACATGGCCTGCCCATCATATCCGTCCCGCTTTAGCCACCTTTTGAGATACTGAGTTCGCCATAGAGCTGTGCATGTTCATCGTTTGGTTGATAGTTCATCATTCATCCATGGTTGATCCTCCATCTCCATACTTCGTTTTCCTGTACGGCGCCGAAGATCGTTCTTAGTACTCGTATTCTGAAAACTCCGAGTTGCAGCTGACGGGGTCGTAACTACCCAGCACTTACGACACCTCCTAAAACAAACCTCCGGGACTGCAAACGTTCGCAACTTGCTGTCAAGAAAACCCCTGAAAACCTTCTGCTTAAACTGTTCCCTTTATTAACGGATTTCCCTCGGTAACTCCTACATTTTGATATCTTGGGGTTTCACTTCCGGCGGAGATGCTGACCGGGATCCGTTTGCGGTCAGGTCGATGACTTTTGGCACAAAGCTTGATGGCCTACTCCCGGCGTTCCGGCTGCGGGCGTACTTGGGGCTCTGAATAAGCACGATGGCGACGACGCGGCGTAACTGCGATGGCGTCGTTGGCAGGACGCTCCTTCAGCTTCAGGATTGACGGATGTGGTGGTAACGGCGGACGTGAGGACTAAATTCAGTACAACTCAGGTACAGTTTCGAGTCACGTTGGTAACCGTCAGGTAAACGCAAGAAACTCAGGAAACTCAGGGGTCCTAAAAGCGAGATGGTTTGTTTAGCGTCGAGTTTTGGAGCGGTCATGGTCGGGAATATGTCGTGAGAATTCTCTGATAGCCATACCTGTTGTTTGCTTCTTTTCGCACGTCTTTTTAGTCTACCTTTAAAACTTTGTATATTTGTAGTGGTCTTTCACTAAGAATTTCTGATACGTAGCTTCATACACTCAGCTCAGAGTTCTATTTTAGTTTTATCTTCACTGTCTCAGTTGTGCGACTATATTTCGTTTTTCAGTACCGTTTCGCGCTAAAACCTCCACTGTCTCTCGCTTATCGTTTTCTGGACTCTTTATCGCCATCCGCAATCCATGTTAGCTTTGCTCCATTTTCCGCCCCCTGGTGGTGGGTGGGTGGAAGCCGTTGACGTATGGCTGCGTACACGTCATCGGGGAAAACTGTTCGCAATAGGGTGTTCCAACTACTCTCTTGACAATTTATTGCGGGACATTCATAAAATATTTTGCACCCGCGACAGTCTCCTAAACCTTGGGCAGATACTAAGCCGACGGTTACAGAGAACTCGCAGGTCCTCCTCGAGCATTGTCAATGTTTCATGCTTGTAGAGAACAACCGGTCCAGTAAGCGTCTTGCACAGGGTACACTTTGTACAAGGGCGGTCTGCTCAACCGCAATTTCTTATGAAGCCCATAGTAAGCACGACTTCCGCTGTTAATACGTCTCCGAATCTCACGACTAGTATCATTGTTTGCCGTTAACAGTGAGCCAAGGTAGACAAATTAGTCGACTACTCAAACTCATCGCCGTCGGCCTATGAAGATTTAGATTCGATAAATCGACCAACCTAAGCTTCCGCTCCTTGTGTTTAGAGGTACAATTCTCACAATGCTAGACAAATATGATCGTGATGATGTACTACTCCAACCATACAGATAACCAAATTACACTCTATTGTGGAGTCAAATGCTTTCTTGTATAAATGCTATAGTGAGTTTCAGTGAGCAAGCTAAACCTAACTACCGTCGAAATGGTACCGAAAACCAGAGGAAAAGCCCCCAAACATCCTGGCAAGCCCCAGAAAAATATCATAAGGCAAGCCCCAGAAACGAATAAGGCATACCATACGGACCCGGGGTTGCACTTGCTATATCAAGAGCTTTTCTCCATTGTACTCGTCCTGACCTATTTGTCGCCAATTCGTTGAGCATCTCGACATTTGCAAGTCATCTGCAATCTGGTCGAGCTACGCAGCACGTAAGGCCCCTCTTTTTCTAGAGTCGCTGGTGCATTTTTACGACATGGCTCATATGCCTGCGCCATTCTTTGCTTTCTGCTTGTACTCCGCCAAAAATATTTTTTTTATTGTTATTTAATGTGGTTTTAGAATCCGCCAAAAATAGTCCACAACACCTTTCGTACAAATACACGTCTATCTTCCATAAGCAGGCTGCACAAGTCTTGTGGAGTGAAAAGAAGGTCCGAATTCCAGCTTAAATGCATCGTTGAATCTCCTTAGCTGTATTATTAGCAGTTCCCCTATATATTTGGTTTGCGACGCATTTTTTACCCAATCCTCTTAACCTCCGTTTTCCATCGTCTACAAAGACAAGGAGTTGGCTACGTTTGCTAAAGTTCGTCTCATTCGTTCCGATACTTGCTCGTCGGATCACACCTCCAAAAACGATGCTAAACAAACAGTCCAAAGGACAATTCGAAAGGAGTCAACCGCGTTAGTTGGTCTGGATAACCGTTCTTGTGCACTAACTTCCATAGCTCTTCAAGTTTAACTGTATCGTATGCTGCCTTGGAATCCACGTTAATATAACCCGTGGGTATGTTGTACTTCCGACAACTCGGGAGGAATTGTCTGAGTGAGAAAATTTGACACGTAGCAGCACGGCCTCTCGTAAAGCTCGCGTGATATTGCCCTACGGAATTTCTTGATATTGTAGAAAGACGCCGCAACAAAATCTGGGAGCACTTTGTATTCCGTCGTAGGTTTTGAGCGCACAGTTACTAGTACTAGGTAATGATTCAGGGTGTATCCGCATCCCGTAGGGAACACATATTGATGATATTTGAGAAAAATCGGCCATCAATGAGAATTAGACAGATTAGGCTCAATACCCGTTGGTCAGGTGATCCCAAGGGTGGCTTGTGATTACCTTTGTTTGGAAAAAAGTACTTCCGATAATCATGCAAAGTTCTCGTTCGTGTCGGTGTGCAGACAATAAACGCGTTCATAACCCCGATGACGATCTTGATGCCCCCTGAAGATCAACTGTCGCACGTCTCGTCGTCGGGTCTACAGCAGTTTAAACAGTTGAAAGTATGCTACATTTACGAAACTGAGAATGTAAAATCATGCATCGAAGATAAGATAACCTATGTTTCTAGAGAAACTGACAAAGCAGGACTTTAAACACATTTGTACTTCAATTTCTTTAGTAAAGCAGGATTTCATTTTAAAAATCAGGATTTTCCGCTGTAAACCAGGACACCAGGACACCGCTCGTGAAAACAGGACATGTACTGGTAAATCATGACGTGTGGTCACCCTATTGTTGCGCAACCAAATCACCCTTTTCCAAACAATATCATTTTCATTTTGATCTGTTACTTACGTTCAGGATATTCACAATGTACCATGCGTCTCCATTAAGTCAGATGCCCATATAAATTTCAAGTTAAGTGTTCTCAAAAAAGTTCCTTAGGCTACACCTATATGAGCAGTGCAGTGAAGTCCTAGAACGACAGGACTACACTGTGTGGTATATGGTTAAGCTCTAAGCCTGTGACCGATAGTGATGTTTCCTTGTTAGCTATATTGACCCTCACCACTCTCGCGTTATGGTTAGTTATGAAAAGCCTATCGGTGATTTGTTTTTTGACGAATGCGTTCTGAATGCACTTGACTTCCGGCGAGGCGATTTTAATGTACAGGCCGGACTCGATTATCCGGGGAATCGATTAACCGGGGATTCGATTATCCAGGGATTCGATTATCCGGGTTATAAACAAAAATTATTTTTTTCGATGATTTATTTTAAACCTTAATGTTATAGTTTTCATGCCAGATGATGATTCTTACTAGACAAGTATTGTTTCACCTCCCTAAAGCTACAAAATTCCTTTCCGCTCTTCCCCTCCTTCACCAAAAATTTTCATTTCTTTCCCCTACCGTCCCTTCATCAATTGTAGAAACATCGTTTCAAAAAATATTAATATATATGTATGACCGCATTTCAAGGTCAAGACTAAAAACTTGAAATTAGTCTAAGTTTTAGTTGATGAATTTAATAAAGCTCTTTTTATCCATACACGCTTAAATAAAAGCACTGAGCGCGGCAAAATTTTACCGAAAGCTCAACAGTCGACCGTTCGGTATTTTTTTTATGTTGCCAAACGTTACTAAAGAGCCGTAAATGTCGATATACATCGACATTTTTACCGAACGGTCGGCTGTTGAGATTTCGGCAAAATTTTGCCGAACTCGGTGCTATTTTTTAAGTGTGTAGTTTTGACACAGGGGTATCATATAGTTGGTACTCACCGTAAACCATATCCAGGGTACAAGCGGAAACATAATCATAAACATCGAACGGTTCGTGTTGATTGGCCATAATTTGCAGATTGTCCAGCAAAATATGCACTTTTGCTTGGAACAGAGGTATGAAGCTTTTTAAAACATTCCAACTGAAGCTAGGTTGGATGATTTTCCTATGAAGACGCCATTTCTGGGCCGGAAGAGAGAAAATGCCTTCCAGAGGCGTGAATCGGTAGATCCAAGGTTTTTCAAGGCACGCTGCAGAATTAAGGATAACTCGGGCATCCTCGGGTCGGCTAATAATAACAAATGGCATTGTTCCAAGATAGAATCGAACCGGGCTGCCTTGCTGGCTGTACTTTCGGGTTAACTGTGTAAAGGTGTAGAATATTTCAGATGTTGTTTTTCCGAAAAATAAATAACTGGACCCCAGTAAAGGCAGACTGGGTGGTCCCGGAAGGTGTCGTAAACAGAGGTAAACTCGTCGATCGCGCCATAATTGTGAGCCATAGTAGGCGATAACCGAGAATAATACGAATAGCACGATTGTCTGATACATCGGAAACTGATTGCGGCCTGAGGAGATTTTGTCATTTTATGCTCATCTTGACTAATTGTTGGGGAAACAATGAATTCCTAATGGTAGTAATTATTTAAGAGATAGTGTGCATTGCAGTGTCATCTGCATTGCAAATAGAGTATGTCGGAAGCCTGGGAGAAATGATTTTCATATAAACGATTCAGTACTTTTTTTTATCAACCATGAATTTAGTTTTCATTTTTGTGAATGAATATTTGATGATGATGATGATGATGTTTGTAAACCTTCATTGTTAATATTCATCTCAACAATCTCATTATCAATAGTATGTTACACCATTACGCAAGATTTGTTCTTTAATGTACGGGGTTAAATAGCATGTGCGTGTTACTGCATAAATGCGCATTTAAGCAGCCGGTAATTATATCTACCTACGTCTAGTACCTAATTATAATAACAGGTAGCAGCTAGCTAGGGGTGCAATACTTCTTACTTCGCTGTTCAATCCGTATCATATAACCGTTCTCTATTTTCATTACAATTGAAGCTACGTACTTGAGGTCGGCTAGCCGAAGATCAGTGGAAAAGCAGTAGCTCTTCACAAGTTTTGCAAGGACAATTTTTAAATTAATGAGGGAGTATTTGATGCCTATGCAATTTCTAATGCCCGCACTGAAGCCTAGAAACGCGTATGGATGGCGCTTTGCGCAGTTTTCTGGGGCAAAATTATCCGGATCAAATTGCTCCGATCGCTCACCCCAAATGTTTTTATCCCGATGCACTTTAAATATCGGAATTACTATTTGAGAGTTTGCTGGAATGATATATTCTCCGACTTGAATCTCTTTCTCGCACACGCGAGCTATGGCGGCACCGGCTGGAATCAAACGCATCGATTCTTTGATAACCATCTCCAAGTAGACCAGCTTGGATAAATCTTCATATTCAATGTAGTCGCGTGGGAGTGCTTCCGTTATTTCTTGATAGAGGCGCTCCTGAACGTTGGGATGCATCGCAATCAGCAGCAGCGTAGAAGCTATAGCGGCAGCCGTGGTGTCGTTGCTAGCGAATATGAACGTATCAAGATTTTCTATCACACCTTCTTCGTCCAAAACGTTGGTTTCCTCGGCAATCTGTTCAAGCTTTTCAATGAAAATTTGCCTAGGACGAATATTATCCTCGTCTCGAACAGTGCTGCTGGTTAATGTTACAGGATTTTTTCGTCTTTCTGCTTTGCGTATTTCAAACACCTTTAAAAAATAATATGTCTCAATATACTTATTGAACTTAAGTGATATTTTATACTATCTTGATAACTTACTTTTCGTGACATTTCTTGAAACATTTTATAGCATGCTTTTTCCTCCCGATAGGCGGCCGTTAGTTTGTAGATGAAATCCGGATGGAGCCATGCTTTGTATATGCGGGTCCACATTAGCGTGAACATTCTGTGAGGAAAATTCAAAAATATTAAAATAAAATACGATTAACTTATTACAGCTTCTGTGCGCACCTCTCCGCATTCCTTAGGTAACGTTTTTTATACTCGCCATTATCACTATCCAAGTCTATCCCGAGTGCGTTGACCATTGCCGATGACAGGGAATAATCTCCGGCCATGTGAAAAATGTCAAACATCTCCGGTCCGATTTTACACTCTAGTTTCGCAACTAGTTTGTCTGCCTTTTCGTTGAAAGTTGGTACAAAGCTTTTACTGTTGGCGATGGAAAATGATGGATTTAGCTGTTTGCGTAATTTTCTCCACAGTTCGGGTGAAGCATTGAAGAGTCCTTGCTGGATTCCGAAAAATTGATACACGTACGAGCGTTTGATACAGTCCTGAGAGTTCATAATTATTGCCAGATGTTCGGGTTGATCAATGGCGACGAACAGAAAAGGACCCACCCAGGCCCTCATCGGTGTTTTAACGGTGTGCAAAAATTGAATCAGGTAGTTTATAATTTCCGTCGGTCCTCTTCGGAAGCCCAGATGAATACTGCCGATCACCGGTAAATCGAATGGACCCGGTAGTTTGGCTGCCAACTCGTACAAACGTCTGCGTGACCGCCGGTAGAGGCAGTAACATGTAATCAACACTATTGCGGTGAAAGCCAGCACAGATGCAAACATGTTTTTTTTCTTTTTGTCAGTGCGATTAACAACAGAACTTCATTCACGAGGCGGTGGCTACCAGCCGAGGTGCTGCATTCTACTGAAGGACGTTAACTAACGATCGGCAGTATTTATGGTTTCCCGCCGCAAAGAGTAACGCACTGAGGAGGCTGTATGGGGCCGCCGACAGTTTTTCTCACCCTCTTAAACATCTTCACTCTATTACGTCCATGCTGCTTGAGGAAGTTGAGGAAATCAACAATTTGTAAAGGTTCTTGTGATAAATTAACCTGACACTAGTTGCAGTGTAGATAGAGAATGATCGATTTCTTCATTAAAGCTCTGCTTATTAACGTTGTACGTATTGCGCTGATTGATGTTTTGGGGTTTCACATTCTTGAGTATCACTTTTCACAAAGTGGAGTTAAGGTCGAGTGCATGAGATCAACTTATTATGATCGATTCCATCCAACCACTAAATGCTGGTGCTTATGGTTTCTGTATAACACTTACAGAGACTATAGGTTACAGAGGCGACAAGGCACTCAAAAACCGCTAAATTTTGAATCAAAACGAGGAATATCATCACAAATAAAAGTAACTTTTCGTTTTGATTCAAAATTTAGCGGATTTTGAGTGGCTTGTCGCCTCTGTAATCTATAGTCTCTGTAATAACACTATTCTGGGGATTTTTAAAAATGATCGTACAGGTTTGGGTCGAAGGTTTTCAAAATTTCATGACATTTTGCATACGGGCATAGTTTGCGGACTTAATAATGGAACAAATATATAAAAAATTCTGTCTTCATTTTTTTCAGAAAATAATCAGATTTTCTCCGACAACGTTTATTTTAAAGTTTTATAACTCTTGAACCAATCATCGTAGAACAAAATTTTATTTTAATGAAGCTGCAATAAAAGTTTCGCAGCAATTTAGGGCAACCAACCTATTTTGGACCCCATCAGCAGCTGTATATAATTTGGACACTTCCATTTGATTTGGCTGTAAGTGTCCAAATTATGTACAACTGCTGAGCGGTCCAACATACGTTGGTTACCCTATAAAAGTTACCAGTTGGAAAAAGTTTTTTACAAAATTTTCTATGACGATGGAAAACTTTATAGAAAAACCGTGTTCTAATTCTTGGAAAATTTTTAATATACTTATTAGTATATACATAGTATTTGCCTATTTATTATCTTTTAACTTTACTTAAAATTTATTTATTTTAAACAATCATATCTCAGGAACCAAGCATCGCTAATTATATATTCTTTTATATTTTAAATTTTCTTATCAGAAAAATACCGAGGAGGAAAATTCCAAAGAAAATTCGTAAAAAATGTGTTGCTTACTTTCTTACTTCTCCTGTTTTAATGCCCCTCAGGATTTCAATGTTTCCCCAACAAACTCGGTTCATGGTTGTCCGTCTCTACTATCTCGACTGTCCTACACTTTCCAGGTCTTGCTTCACTTGGTCTAACCATCTAGCACCTCTGCGTCTGGTACCAACTAGATAACATGCCCCGCCCATTGTACCCTTCCAGCTGTAGCAACTTTCTGGATACTTGGTTCGCTGAAGAGTTGCGCCAGCTCGTGGTTCATCCTTCTCCTCCATACACCGTTCTCACATACCCCGTCAAAGATGGTCCTAAGCACACAACGCTCAAAAAACCGCCAGTATTTTCAAGTCCCCATCGAGTATTGTTCACGTTTCGCGACCATAGAGATCTACCGATCTTATTAGCGTTTAGTATATGATACATTTAGTACAGCAGCTTATCAAACCGTGATAAGTTAAGTATGACTTCCGGCAAGAATCCGTCTGCGTAGTTCTCTGCTGATACTGTGATCCGACGTCATCCACGACCCAAGGTATAGAAATTCGTCCACCACCTCGAACTCGTCCCCGCCGACTACCACACTATTGCCTATGTGAGCTCGATCGCGCTCGGTTCCTCCTGCTAACAGGTGCTTTGTTTCAGACGTATTCATCACTAACCCAACCTTCACTGCTTCACGTTTAAGGTCGGTATACTGCTTAGCAACTACCTGGAACGTCTTTACGACAATGTCCACGTTGTCAGTGAAACAGATAAAACGCACATTTCATAATACCTTCTACCGTGATGTTGGACATGAGGATGAGGCAGGAAATACCATCGTCTTATCGAAGTCTTTGTCGAAGGCTTGTTTCAAACGGGCCCGATATCTTCACACAGCACTGTACACTACCCATCGTAGCTTTAATTCATCTTGTCAGCGGTTTTAGGCGGTTTTAAAACCTGTGCATAGGTGATGCGTATAGAGTTGGTATTCTCGATACTTTTGGAGGATCTGTCGCAACACAAATATTGGGTTCGTTGTCAATTGCCCGTCCACAAAACCGGCTTGATAACTTCCCACGAGTCTACTCGTTAGCAGCGATAGACGGCGAAAGATGATCTGAAAAAACCATTTTATAGGCGGCGTTGAGAATAGTGATCGCTAGACAGTCTTACATTCCAACTTGTCGCACTTCTTGTATATGAGTCATATAACCTGCTCCTTCCACTCCTCCGGTAGCCGTTCTGTTTCCCAAATCCTGACTATCAGCCAGGACACCTGTTTGTCCTATCCTATCCGGGCCCATGCTGATAAGTTTCACTACGATGCCATCTTTGCCAGCTGTCTTGTTGTTCTTGAGTGTCTAGAGTTCGATCCTATTGTGGGAGTAGGCATATCACCATAATCCGCCGTACTGATGTAGTCTTTCTCCCTGCTGTCTTGCTATTCCGTCTACGCGCCATTTAGATGCTCGTTATAGTGTTGCTTTCATTTTTCGATCACTTCACGTTTATCCGGCTAGATTCCTCCGACTTTATTCAGACATGTTCTGGCTTGCGGCACAAAGCCTTTGCGGAATACGTTCAGTTTCTTGTAGAATTTACGCGTTTTATGAGAATGATACAGCAGCTCCACGTCCTCGCACTCCATTGCTTCCAGACGGCGCTTCTTACTCCGGACAACTGGGTTTGCTGTCTTCGTTCCTATCTATATCGTTCCACGTTTTAATGAGTCTCCGCCTGCAGCATGAACGTTTGTGCTGCATTTTGCTCGTCTTAGGGGGACTGGGGGTATAATGCCCACGTTAAGAAGAATATCATATTATTCATCAATGCGGAATGCATTTCCAGAAACTAAACCATAAACCATAAAGTAGAACAGTTTTCTACCTAACATGCTCGTCCTGAAGCATAAAAATCAATAAAACACGTTAAAATCGTGAAATTATATAAGGCATTTGAAAATTTGTTTTCAGATTCGTTAGGGGTAAAATGCGCATAGGTGTGTACAAAAGGAACCACAACAAAGGGTCAAAATGCACCACAACAAATTGGCAAAATGCGCTCTGTTTTATTTTAATGCAAACCCGGCACGACTCAGAACAGCGTGAGGACCTACCTACTTGTTAAATCTGTTATTCCGGATCGCGGTTTTGCAATCGCCAGGTTCATCTTCGCTGGAGCGGTCGATGCTAACATATCACACAAGAATTTTCCTTGGTACCTTGCCGGCAACGCGTCTTTCACTGTTTTTCACTGGTTTTCACTAATGCCGCAAGTGGCAGGCTCCGGCCAAGACCGACGGTGAGTTTTCTTATGTAGCTTCGCGACATCTTAACCGCGTTTTTCGGAGCGAATCAGAATTAAAACAACACTTTGCCTTTTGCTTTTACCAACGTTTTGACGTTTGCCTAAAAGTGTATGGGCTACTAGATCGATTTACGTTTGGTTGCACTGCAAGTAAATTCATACTTCTCACGGCGCATTTTGCCCCGCTAGAACTTGTTTGAAAAAATCGTTTAAATCACATAAATAATAATTCAATTAAGCAATTTTACATTGGCTGATGGATACCGAAACCATTGTTCAAAACAAGAGCCATTTACAGATACGTAATATTGTTTATTGGTGGCGTAATGTCTTACGAAAAAAGTTGCGAAAATTGGAAGAAATAAGACGGCAAATAATAATTTTGTTTTTTCATAGGATTTATGTAATTTAGAAAGCTTATATGCTCAACATAAGTTTGTAATGTAAAATCAAAGCGATTGGCACCTTAATTACAGTTTAAAAGTGAGTAATTCGTGAAATATGACAGCGGCGCATTTTGCCCCGACTGGGCATTTTACCACCAGTTACCCTACATCCTTTGGCATTCCTCGTCGAACCAGTCGTTACGCCGACTTCTTTCTGGCGAATCCAATAACACTTTCTGCTGTGCTGTTGATGGCTGCTTTAACGCCATCCCAGCAGTCCTTGAGAGCTTCGTTTACCTTTCCCACACCGGGCAATATTGCCTCAACGCTTTGCGCGTACCAGATCGTTCCAGATGGTACCGTGGCGGGCGACGGTACCGAATGTCGGTAACAACGGAAAGTACTTTAACCATGAATGGGTAGCGGTCTTTCTACGGATTACGTAACCAGCTGATGTCCCGTAGTTTGCAAATTCACACAAAACTGGCGCTTTACAGAACCCCAAACCATCCCGGTGGCCCTTTACGGACACGAATCATGGATGCTAAAGGAAGCTGATCGGCGAGTGCTTGGGGTTTTTGAGCGTAAAATTCTGCGATCTATACTTGATGGCAAAATGGAAAATGGAGTGTGGCGCAAACGCATGAAGCTGTACCAAGTATACAAATATGCTGATATAGTGAAGGTAGTTCAATGTGGTAGACTGCGGTGGGCTGAACACGTGGCCAGAATGCCCGATGAAAGAGTAGCCAAAACTATTTTCAGCAGAGAACCAGGAAGGGGCCGTAGACTCCGAGGCAGACCCCGCACCCGGTGGGTGTGTGCTGTCGAAGACGATGCACGTTCAGCTGGTGTTCGTGGGGATTGGAGAACGGCAGCCCAGGACCGACGGTGCTGGAGGACCATAATTCGTTCGGCGCAGGATCGGTAACGGACTGTTGCCACTAAAGTAAAGTAAAGTAAAGTAAGTAGGTAGCGGTCAGAAACGATGTTTGCGCCACGATAGGTTCTAACGTCGAGGATATCTGAGAAATGCCTATATTCAACTAAAATGTGACCGATTTGCGAGTCGGTTTATTGTGGTGATCTTCAGGTATACCGGTATGGGAGGCTATGCTGGAAGAAGGTACTTTGTATGGCCTTATTTATGGTCGCTTCTGTTCGTAAGTGGGACGTGACGTGATGATTTTGACGTCGTATCTTGGGCAAGTGAAACATCGGACTTGTTTGTGACGTTACATGTTTTGATGCAAGGTGACGGACTATCGAATATGCTGTTCAACGTTGCATTGGAAGGTGCTATTCGTAGGACAGGTGTGCAGGGAAGCGGTCCCATCATCACGAAATCTCATATGCTCTTAGAAGAGGAAGGAAGTGAAAGAAGCGTACGCGCGCCTCAAGGAGGACGCTGCGAGGATAAGGCTTACCATAAATTCTACCAAAACAACGTATATGGTGGCTGGCAGAGAGCGTGGTAAAAGGCGGATGGCGGCAGCCAACAGGGCCTTCTACGTATTACGTAGCCAGCTGAGATCCCGTACAAAACTCGCGCTCTATAAGACGCTAATCCACTCGGCTCCAATAGGTGGATTAAATTGGGTTTTCATTTCGGATTTCCATTCTTCAGACTTTTCCACAAAACACCACTTAAGAAAAAAAATTAATTGTCTGTTTTTTTCTTTTTCTCTGGCTGTGTTTTGTGTACAAAGCTTAAAAATTATGAAAATCTTCTCCAAACTCTTACCAGCAAAACAAACAAAATACGTTGCTCAAATACGTTGATCAGTTCCCGAAAAAAAAAGAATACAGGAGCGGCACCTATCTTATTTCGTCCAGTTTGTTCCGCTCGGTACTGGAATACTCATATGCAGGATCGTTATTCTTCCACTTTCCGTAGTCGGATCATTACAAAATTGGTTTTAAAATAAGCTGAAAAGTCTGTGAAATCAAAATCGGAAATAAAAATGGCGGTTTCTCAAAATTTTTAGTCGTTCATGTCTCTTCAACATCTGTTTTACTAATTTGTTTGTGTCTATATTAATTACTTTTAATGTCACCATTTTTTTTTTCACCAGATATTACAACTCAAATAATCAGTGTTGGGCACCGCTAATTCACTAACCGATACAATTTGCTCGATTATCGTGGAAGTTTCGCTTATCACTAATCTCAAACTGCAAATTAACAGTCACTGTTTATTTTTGAACATATCGCAACAACTTGCATTGTAATCTATCACTGTACAAATTATTAACATGCTCTACAGTTATTTTAAAATAAACAGCGGCAATTCATTTGGAATTATGGACCAGCAACAATTTGGCTAGTCTCAGTATAAATTATAAAGTATAACTAGCGTTTCAAGATTGGTCATTTAGCAAATTAGCGGTGCACAACACTGCAAATAATTATCGCTTATCACTATTGACAGCTTAACCACCTCCTAAACATTTTCTCTGTTCATGTTAACTTGTCCCATTTGATATCTGTGTTTTTCTACCGACTCTATGCCCGCCACTTAAATTGAAACAGAAGCGGCAACTTGAAGCTGATCTAAATTTCACGCATGCATTCGATAATCTGCGTCGTGTGAAGTTCTTGAATAGCTAGGAATAGTCGTTTTAAACTGAGTGGTACAATCGATGTACAGTCAATATGCATCTCTGACAATCCTGCCAGCTCGCATGATGGGTGGCGTTCGGATAGCGCTGGCAGCCTGGCAATAAACATGAACTTGTTTACATAGAAAAAAACCCAAAGGCACTAGTTGAGACTGCGGCTCTGTGAGTCGAATATTTCATTAGGGCTATTTAGTTAGAGAATTATTAGGTTAAAATTACTTTTACAAGGTGTTTTAAACCAGTTTCGTTGATCGTTTGATGGCTATGCAAAACTTGTTGTCACTTGAACTTTGGCTCGCGGTATTGAAAGTTGACCAACTGGGGGTGTTTCCAACAGCGTAATTTTTTTTTCGTGCATGGAAATTCCTTTTAATTTTTTATAATCAAGCTTTCGGATGTTCATATCGATCATACAGGGAGTTAATTTCAGTAATGTTTATTAGAATTATTATTTGAAATTTTTCATCAGAAAAAATTGATTAATCATTAACAATTTTTTCGACATAATAAAGGGTGTCCCACATCAAATTGCACCACGGAAGAAACGCTGTAGAAAATTACCTAATTGACCGATCCTTTTCAAACTTTCGGACAACAAAATATAACCCATTAGGTAGTAAGCGTTTGGCATATTTGTTTCATTTAATTTAACCGTATGCTCGCCTCTTGCGCTTAACTCCGCTCAAAAAGTTTTGTACAACCTAGCTGCAGCTTCATCTGTACGGAAATCCACTTTTTCTTCATATATTCCTCAGATTTGACCTCCTTGGGATGCGTCCATAGTGCTTGTTTTATAATAGCCTAGTATTTTTCGATGGACCTTAGTTCCGGTGCGTTGGAGGCGTTCATGTCCTTAGGTACGAAAGTGACTCCGTTGGCTTCGTACCACTCCAGTACATCCTTTGAATATTGGCATGAAGATAGATCCGGCCAGAAGATCGTAGGGCCCTCGTGTTGCTTCGAAAGAGAAGGTAGATGCTTCTGTAAACACTCTTTGAGGTAGATCTGCCCGTTTACAGTCCCGGTAGTCACGAGCGGCGAACTCCGTTTGCCACATGATGTATTTCTTGGCAAACTATGTAAGTTTCTGCATCCTGAATTCCTCCGGAACATCAAACTTGTGCTGGGCGGTAAAGTACAGTAGCCCCGGAAGCTGCCGGAAGTTTGCCTTGACATAAGTGTCATTCATGAGACTTCTCATTCATCATTCATGATGAGAGAATTGAGGATTTTCCAGGTGTTTGCGCGAAATAAGTTCGCAACGTTGCTTTTCGGGTGACGCCATTTTTTCCAATTTTCGAAAAACTAATCGCGATAAAAACAGAATGTAAACAATACAATTCAAGCTACTTCTACTCAAGTTTTCAAGAGAAAATACCCAAGGGGTAATTTTCTACAGCCTTTCTCCCGTGGTGCAATTTGTTGTGGGACACCCTTTAGACTGTCAGATAGATTTCCCAGATGTTCAACAATCTTTTGCCCTGCCTTCTTTTTATGATGTTTTGATGAGTATTGGCTCAAAACCAAACTTTCCTGAGCTTGGATTTTTTCACCTTAATGGCGCAGAGGGACATTTTGACATTTAAACAAATAAGAGATTTTTGAGGTTTCAAAAATAAAAAAGGGTGCACATAAAAAACGTACGAGCACGGTTACGCGACCCGACCCGATCATCTTTAGTGTTCAATGTGTTCAATGGAGATGGTCGGGTATGAAGATTTAAATATTCGAAGTCGACTTATACCCGGCTAAATAAAAATGGAGACCCGTACCCGACCCGAACGAGAAAAGGAATTGTTTTCAATACCTGAACCCGATTCGGGTACGGGTGCGAATGTGGGTTTCAGGTAAATTTTCCGCCACCCGACCATATTTATTATAAACCACGAGCTGCAGGCACTACTTGGAGAGATTCTCAACCTACACCTGGCAAAAGTTGGAGCCCAGGACCGAGTGCAATAGAGAAGGCGAAGAAAAAAAACTCTGCTAACCATTTTAAAATAAATTTGTAATTAATAATCGATGTTCTTAACATCCATTTAGGTGACTGTGAGAATAGGACACTTAAATTTATTTTGTACGTGGTAAAATAGTTGGACTCTGCCGCAGTCAAGGTTTTGTTTCCAAACTAAAGTTTTATGTTCTGCGCTCTATTCGCATCATGTGCCGATTGGTGATGCTTAACACGAGTGCTGCTTGAAACTTAATGTCTTTTAGTGTCAGATCCGTTGTAAATTTGTATTGCTGGATTAGCTTCACTAGCGCTATTTTCAACGATACCCAGGCGTACTTCATTCCGATACAGTTTCGTATGCCTCCGCTAAATGGAAGGTAGGAGTAGGGATGTCTTTGAGAGCAACGTTCGGGTAGGAAATTATCCGGATCGAATTCCTCCGAGCGATCGCCCCAAATCGTTTTATCTCGATGCAGTTTAAAAATAGGTATGTTGACCTCCGTTCCAGCCGGTAAGGTCCACTCTCCAATCTGAACTTCCCGCTCGCAAATCCGTCCAATCAGCGCTCCTACTGGTATAAGTCGCATTGATTCTTTGATCACCATTTCCAGATACTCCAACGAGGAAAGATTTTCGACTGCAATGTAGCCATTGGGAGGAATCACTACTTTTACTTCTTGGTGAACCCTGTCTTGCACTTTTGGGTGCATAGCCATCATCAGTAGGGTAGTCGCTATTACACTAGAAGTTGTGTCATTACTAGCAAACAAGAATGTGTCAATATTGTGCATCAAAACGTCTTTATCAATTTCCTGTGTATCGATTGCCATTCTTTCCAACCTCTGGATTAGTGTATCTTGCTGAACAGACACTTTCTCCTGCTGGTTTATCATTTGTACATTTTTCTTCGATTGGCGCTCATTGTAAATCTATAAAAAAAATTAGGCTTTGTTTTTAGCACGGTATACATGCTTGTACTAACTACATTTTTATTTACCTCATTTGAAAGTTCTCGCAATTTCCGTATGTGGTTTCTTTCTTTCTTGAAGTTATTCGTAAACTGATAGATAAAATCCAAGTGATTCCATGGTTTGTATATTCTACCCCACATAATTAACCACATTCTGTAAAAAACGAAAGTTGTCATATATTAGTTTTTGATTTGCAGACTATCATCAGCTTGCGTAACTTTTCCGAATTTTCTGCAAACTGTTCTTGATAGTCGGTGTCATCAACGCGTACGTTAACTCCGAGCAAGTTCAGCAGGCTCGCGGACAGTGAATAACAACTTGCCTTAGGCAGCATGTCGAATGCTTCCTGGCCGACAAATGCTTCGAGATTCATCACCAGTTTATCCGCTCGTTCATTAAAAACCGGCACGAAATTGTTGACGATCGTCGAAGAAAAAGTTGGATTCAATCGCTTACGCAGCAGTCGCCATAGATTTGGTTCGGAATTTAGGACGCCTTTTTCAAAACGAAAAAAGCTATAAAATTTCGATCGTTTGACACAGTGTTGGGAATTTAGAATCACTGCTATGTGCTCCGGCCGGTCTAAAAAAACGATTAGTACCGGTCCCAACCAGGCCCTGACTGGCGTTTTGATTGTGTGCAGAAGTTGCAGCAGGTACTCGAACACTTCCTGTGGGCCGTACCGGATACCCAAATGTATGCTTCCGATCAAAGGCCAATCGAACGGCCCCGGTATTTTCGCAGCCAGTTCGTACATGCGTTTTCGCGATCGACGATAGGTTAAATAGTAATACGCGATTACGATGAAAGTGCAACAGGTGAGCAAAAGATCGAACATCGCGCGTGTGAATCGCAGTCGGGCGGCTTGATGGAGCTTCCAGCTGCTACGATAGTTGAACGACTTACTACAATCCTTCATCAGAGGCTGACTTGCTTTTATAACTTAGCGTGAGAAGATTTGACCGACGTTGAAACATTTTACTTAGGGTCTGCGGTAAAGTTTCGTAAAAATTATCAAAAATCAAAAAATTACTGTCATTGATCGTAATAAGTTTTTGAAAGATGTTTTGAAATAGCAAATGCTTTGAAATGCATTTTGGTTTGCTAAATTTGCATACTAAGCCTTGGGGGTATTATATTAGAGTCCACCCTAGGTGCTGACGAGACGTGCTTAAATGAGAAATTCAAATAATTTTTGCATGAAAACTGATTGATCATGTTTACTGTATAATCGGTGGAAATAGAATGTTCTGTATTGATCATTAGACGGAAGCATAGACTTTCACTGCGGGGCGGGGTGGCAGGGATAGTCAGCGAGATGTTTTAGTTTGCTATTGTGTTTTAGTTGATCACACATTAGCGGGAATGAGTTCGCTAATATCGTATAGCAGTTAAGAACCAGAATATTCAATAGAGATAATATTTTGTAGGCTAGTCCGTTGTACAATTCGTAGTTTTTTCAACTACTTACTCGTGCATATTGGAATTTTATTTTATTTGTAAAACTATGTTAATCGACTGATGTTCACAATACCTATTGAAAAGTGTAAAAGGATGCTTGATGACTTCGTCTACGGCATGTTTTCATCTGTTCGTTCAGCATTGGAGGCAACTTTAATGTGAATTGCATTCAAACTATTACTGAGCATCAATGTTTACGGAAATTCGATAAAATATGATGTACAAAACTGACTATTTTGCACCATCTTTTGCAAAAATAAAATTCTTTTTTATTTTTTAACTTATGTTGAAGAGAAACTGCTAATCACTGTATACAGTATACTATTTAATTATTTTATTTGATGAATGACCAACTGCTCAAAACCACATTAAAATAAATAATTTGTCATCAATTTTATTTTTTTACGTATTTGTACTGATATTTCTCAAAGAAAATCAAAGGGGTTGTGCACAAGACACGATCGCATAGGTGACGTAGGACCACGTATGTCTCCTTGTAGCGATAGTAGGATGTATCCATGTATGTAATAATACGATTCTTCATGTATACAAGCTACATACGTAACGTTTTTCAAAGTAGAAACATTGTATACATTCAATCCTCAACAGATTTTGAAGTTATATCCATGAATTGATTGAATCTATTTTATTAAAACGAAACCAAGTCAGTAACTAAACCAAACAGTAAATAAATTTTTATGATCTGTTTCTACGTTGAATAGTGCTTTTCCTCTAGTAATCGGTAGACAATACGCGCGAGTTTTCAAAAAGTTGAAAATTTTTCGCAACTTTTCTGCGGCTTACAAAAGAACACTGATAAAGCATTTACAACCTACAGACGTTTTGGAAGTCGCAGAAAATGTCGCCCGTGACCAGAAAACTTATTTCCGTCATTTGTTGGTCGTACGCAATGGCAAAAAATTCAACTTTTTCCTCGTTGCCTGTGTTATTATGGTATTAACTGGGCAAGAAAATATAAAAAAAACTCTTCAATCGTTGTGTGGCCCTTGAAAGGACCGATTGTTTGGTTATCATAACTCCAGCTTGCAATAAACTTGCACTAACGCACTTAACGTAATACTCTGTTCGGTAAATTGGAGTACCGATTGGAGGACCGCTAACCAGACACGGCTTGTTGCAACGGACCAGCCGGAAAGTGGCCAGCTGCAAGTGACGTGGGATGCTTCTGGCCATTTTGTTGTCGCTTGCAGCATATTTCCTGCCAATTCCAGAACTTCAGCAGCCAGATATTTCATCACGACAGCGAAACGAGTGCTCCAGCTCCAACACACTACACTGCACACACACACTGCAAACGTCCACGAGTCGAGCGTGACTTTCGTTGGCGATGTTGGCAGTAGCTCAGCTAGCGTTTGAATAATGCTGTTCGCCGGCTTAATAAAATAGAGCATTTCAATTTCAGTCTGAACAAAAGAGCAAAGTTACCTGTGAGCCGTTCGCCTTTTGCTGCCAAAGAAAAATTACGCTACGTAGGGTAGATCCATTAGTTGCGCCACTAAGCACAATATACCTTCATTTTGCTTGTTTATTGAGGTATATGCTTCAATTAATGCTTGTGGGATATAAATTTATCAAATACAAGGTATTTGTCACAAGGCAAGACAATTGCTTTCGTTGTACGAGAAGCTTTATAAAGAAAAAATGAATTTTCCGATTCAATTATATTGTACCAACAGTTGCGCTAATGTTTCCTTAATTAAGTTTGATGTTCCTTTAATTGTGTTATTCCATATACATTGCTAGGTTGCTAAGTGAAAAAACATCGTAGCAAAACTATAGATGAGCGCCTATAGTTGTGCGCTCCAACTGCGCGTTAGATTTTGGAAAATTGGCATTTTAGCAAATAATGCTTTAATTTTAAATGGTGTAGTCTAACTACCAATACTTCTAAAAACCTGTTTTATATGATGAATGTAATTGTTTTATCTAAAATGCTACGGTGACGAAAATATGCATTAATAATGAATAGTGGCGCAACTATTGGCACTACCACAACTACTGGATCAACTACCCTATTATTACTGTAGCATTGGTGATAGATAAATTTGTGTTGCTAAAAAAACCGAGTGAAAATCCCTAAGTTTCAAGTTTCCTAGGTTTCATCAATTACCGAAAACCGTTCTTTGAAGAACGAACAAATTCTTATATGAAGATGCAAAAGCTGTTACTAAAACTCTTTCATTTTATTAAGCCCATGGTTTCATTCATTTTGACGCTTGATCGAATACATTTACTTGTAGCTGGAATATTTGTTGGCTGCTTGGGTATCTTCCGAGACGACCAACTTCTTAACCAGCAGCAACAAGCGAACAAAAGCGCGTGAGGTGATCGGTTAAAATTATTTGATAAGAAGCGAACAATTAGAATCAACCTAAATTAAATAGAATTAAAATCAGAGAGCGAAAATTCCTCAAATCTTCATAAACATTATGTTTTGTCCTTAAAAGAACATTTTGTCGACGTGATATGTTGGAAGTTTAAGCCTTCTTTTCCGTCTTCTTGGGCAGCAACAGAACAGCTTGGATGTTCGGAAAAACACTTCTCTGAGCACTGGTGACACCGGACAGCAATTTGTTAAACTCTTCCTTGTTGCGGATGGCCAGCTGCAAGTGATGATAATTCTGATCGTTTCGTTGTCGCGAGCAGCATATTTCCTGCCAATACCCGAACTTCAGCAGCCAGATATTCCTTTACGGCAGCGAAACTAGTGCTCCAGCTCTAACACACGCTCAGCATCTGTTCAACAATTTTCGATCGGATTCTGTATGGCGTAAATTAAATACAATCATAAGGAAGCTTAATCCATAGCTTATATCGTATATATTTCTGTCATCCGTGCTAGGGAAGCATTGACGAGGGAAGGCAAAAATATGAAAATAATTCAATTTTTCAATGACGCGCATTGACAATCAATAGTTTTCTGTATTTTCAATCGATTTTCCGATCAATTGGTGTAAATATCTTGGAAATCTATTGAAAATTGACTGAATTATAAGTCGAAGCGTGAAAACGCGTTTCTACTTTCATGACGTCATTTCCAACAACCAATCATGAAGCGAGAATTCTGATAAAACATAGGTTCATTATTTTCAATTTTTCAATAGTTCAACATCAAGAATCCATACTTTTCTTCATTTGGGTCAATTCTAAGAAGATTTTCCGATCGATTGGTGTAAGAATATTGAAAATCGATCGGAAAACCGCTGAGCTATTAGCGCTCAAAACCTATCATTTTTCGTGGCGCTCGCATTTTTCGATTTTTTGGAATGACACCCTATCTCAAAACTTGCCGTAAGACGTAGTCCTACGTCAAAACTGGTTAAAGTGAATCATGTATTAAGGATCTCGGCTTGCCAGAATGTATCGCACGCTATGTCCGAAGGCACTTATTATTTCACTTTCATGCACCTCAGATTTTTCTTCACAGGCTGTTAGTATTGATTAATACAATGTATTTAAAGACGGTCTTAAAATATTCTATCTAGGGTTTTTTGAAAAATTCCATTTTTTAGTTCATGACTCCTATCCATTCCCTCTCAAGTGATATTACCTGTTGTAATCGACCACTTCCGATTTCAACCAAATTTGGTATAATTGCTCATTTCAACCCATATTCAATTTTTCAAAGTTTTGTACGGTTTGATCAATCCCCCTTGCAGTGACATGCAGTGGAAAATGAGTATTTTCGTAAATCTGAGAATAATAGAGAAGTGGCAATGCAAGAGGGATTGATCAATCCGTACAAAACTTTGAGAAATTAAATGTGGAGTCGGAATGAGCAATTATACCAAATTTGGTTGAAATCGGAGATGGTAGATTTCAACGAGTAAGATCACTTGAGAGGGAATTACCCCTATATAAACTTAAAAACTGAATTTTTCAAAAAACCCGAGATAGAATATTTTAAGTCCTCTTTTAAATTAATCGTTTTGACCAATATTACAGCCTGTGAAGTAAAATCTGAGGTGCATGAAAGTGAAATAATAAGTGCCTTCGGACATAGCGTGTATCGTACAGAAACGCATTGGTTG
This sequence comes from Sabethes cyaneus, assembly GCF_943734655.1. Taxonomy (NCBI): domain Eukaryota; kingdom Metazoa; phylum Arthropoda; class Insecta; order Diptera; family Culicidae; genus Sabethes; species Sabethes cyaneus. Next base: position 83,946,593 of record NC_071355.1, on the reverse strand, counting down.
TCTTTGTCGGGTTCGAAGGCAATCGTAATAGCCTTGAACTAATATCACAAAACTAGAACCACGACCAAATACAAATAACATGCTCGATTCTCGCGCTGGCAATCATCACAAACACAGTGGTTGTTTATAGTTCGAAGTGTAGTGATTTGACACGGGTCTAGACATCCTGCGAATGAAATTTCCGTCTATATCCAACCCCTTGAACTATGCTTTTATCGATATGGCTATTGTCCTAACTCATCTATATTCCGTGATGATTGCGAACTAATGACTGACCTCTGTCACCAAGTACTAAAAAATTCATTATAGGCAATTCATCGGTCTACACTAAACATAGCAATTTCAATAGCACCCACCTTAACTTAAGTGTTGGCTTTCTCATTGCCCGGCACTGAACAACACTGGCGTGCCCAGAACTTGGTAGAAGGTGGGATACAAAAATTTTGCAACACAAAGTCGACTCGTTTCACTAATTGCTATTTTCCTTTTTACTCAATATTTTAATGGTTTCTCGCTCAGATAATTCTAACAAAAATAATACTGGATTCTAGTTCCAGAGGTATATTTCTATTAAGGCCATTACAAATACCTATTCTATAAAATTTTTATCCTTCGGGCACACCTCCCAGCCGAGATTCGAACATACGAAGACTGGCTTGTTAGGCCAGCATCGTACCCCGAAGTTAACTGAGCGCTCATTTGGCTACCAACGGAGTAGCAGTCCCATAACCCCGTAAATACAAGAAATAGAACTATACTTTCTTCAACAATAATGAAGATAATAATTAACTCTATAATTGCCCTTTACACTACTTTTTCGAATTTTGTTTCGCTGAGGCACTGTAGTCAAATGAGCATCTACTGAGCAAAAAATCGAAAATGAAGTCTGGTGACGATAATATTTTGTATGTAGTTTAATGTTATTTATTTATTTGACAATGTTCATGTTTATTTGTAATGCGCTATGTTAAGTTTAATGGTTATTTGTATTTTTTGTTAAAAGATCATTAGGTTTTTACGCCCACATGAGGATAGCCTCAATTGGGCGTTTGTTCATCCAGTTACTTCATGGAGAACCATAAGGTCAGATGGTCAGAAACAAAATAAATAAATAAATAAATAAATAAATAAATAAATAAATAAATAAATAAATAAATAAATAAATAAATAAATAAATAAATAAATAAATAAATAAATAAATAAATAAATAAATAAATAAATAAATAAATAAATAAATAAATAAATAAATAAATAAATAAATAAATAAATAAATAAATAAATAAACAAATAAATAAATAAATAAATAAATAAATAAATAAATAAATAAATAAATAAATAAATAAATAAATAAATAAATAAATAAATAAATAAATAAATAAATAAATAAATAAATAAATAAATAAATAAATAAATAAATAAATAAATAAATAAATAAATAAATAAATCTATACCTATAAAGAAGGATTTCTGTCTGTCTGTCTGTCTGTCTGTCTGTCTGTCTGTCTGTCTGTCCTCTGTTCCTTATAGAATCAAAAACTACTGAACCAATCGGCGTGAAAATTTGCATGTAGAGGTTTTTGGGGCCAGGAAAGGTTTTAGTGATGGTTAGAGACCCCTCCCCCCACTAAGAGGGGGGGCTCCCATACAAATGAAACACAAATTTCTGCATAACTCGAGAACTAATCAAGCAAATAGAACCAAATTTGGCATGTGGGTGTTTTCGATGACAAGAATTTATTCTAGGGTAATTTGAGACCCCTCCCCTCTTTATAAGAGGAATTATAACTCCTCTCCCCTTTAAGAGGGGGGATTTCCATACAAATTTCCTCATAACTCGAGAACTAATCAAGCAAATGGAACCAAATTTGGCATGTGAAGGTTTTCGAGGGCAAGAAAATTTTCTACGGTGAATTAGGACCCCTCCCCACTCTAAGAGGGGGGGCTCCTGTACAAATGAAATACAAATTTCCTCCTAACTCGAGAACTAATCAAGCAAATAGAACAACATTTGGCATGTGGGTGTTTTTTGTGGTGACAAGAATTTATTCTATGGTGAATTGAGACCCCTCCCCTCTTTATAAGAGGAATTATAACTCCTCTCCCCTTTAAGAGGGGGGACTTCCATACAAATTTCCTCATAACTCGAGAATTAATCAAGCAAATGCAACCAAATTTGGCATGTGAAGGTTTTCGAAAGCAAGAAAATTTTCTATGGTGAATTAGGACCCCTCCCCACTTTAAGAGGAGGGGCTCCTGTACAAATGAAAAACAAATTTCCTCATAACTCGAGAACTAATCAAGCGAATTGAACCAAATTTGGCATGTGTGTGTTTTTGGAGACAATTTTTTTTTCAATGATGAATTGGGACCCCTCCCCACTTTAGGAGGGGGGTCCTATACAAACGAAATACAAATTTCCTCATAACTCGAGAACTAATCCAGCAAATGGAACCAAATTTGGCGTGTAGGTGTTTTTAGAGGCAAGAATTTTTTCTGTGATGAATTAGGACCTCTTCCCACATTAGGAGGGGGGGCTCCAATACAAATGAAATACAAATTTCCCCATAACTCGAGGACTAATCAAGCAAATAGAACCAAATTCGGCATGTGGAGGTTTTGGAGGCAAAAATATTTTTTACGGTGAATTAGGATCCTTCCACACTTCAAGAGGGGGGGCTTCTACACAAATGAAATACAAATTTCCTCATAACTCGAGAACTAATCAAGCGAATTGAACCAAATTTGGCATGTGTGTGTTTTTGGAGACAATTTTTTTTTCAATGATGAATTGAGACCCCTCCCCACTTTAGGAGGAGGGTCCTATACAAACGAAATACAAATTTCCTCATAATTCGAGAACTAATCAAGCAAATGGAACCATATTTGGCATGTGGGTGTTTTTGGAGGCAACCATTTTTCCCATAATGAATTAGGACTTCTTACCTTTTTAGGAGGGGGGGGGCTCCCATTCAAACGAAATACAAATTTGCTCATAACTTTAGAACTAATCAAGCAAATGGAACCAAATTTGGCATGTAGGAGATTTCTGAGTCTTGAATTTATTTTATGATAGTTAGAGACCTCTCACCCCTATGGTAGGGGGATATGGACTCTCATACAAATAAAACAGAAATTTTTGCGAAACTCAAAAACTAATCCAACTCGAGAAATTCGAGACTCTTCCATAAAACATTAATCAATAACAAGACCACAAAAACTATCTATAGTAACACTAGATCATTCAGGACGAGCCGGTCGCGAGTGTTGCCGGTGACCCGCCGTCGGAAGCGCCGCCCACTGGGGGGCTTGCAAAACTCGAGAAGTGACAAAGATCATCCGAGATTCATGATTTATGTACAACACAGGTTAATTTGTGGCAATACGAAGTTTGTCGGGTCAGCTAGTAAATAAATAAATAAATAAATAAATAACTAAATAAATAAATAAGGGTCATTCCACGGGAAATTTACAGTCAAAATTTTTTTTCTCTTTGGAATATTTTTTTTACGTTCTTTATTCAAAAAAAATCGACACGTATTTTTGTATTTCGATGTTACTGTTGGAATTCGCAAGATATGATTTTTTAAAGTATTGTAATCCGAAAAAATCACTATTTTTTAAATACTGATTGTAAACGTAGTTTGTAATATCAAAAAATGACTTTCTACCAGATGTGTTCACTATTCCACAAGCTTTCAAAATTGGTATACCATACCTCCTCTCGATTGTTTTTCAATAGTTAAATAGTGCATTTTTATAAACAATTGCAATTTTTTCAAAGTTGGAACTTTTTTTTCTCGATTTTTTTTACTTTAAAATATTTGTTCATCTTTCTCGAAGAAGCATGCAAAATTTGGAAATGGAGAAATGAAAACTCTAGAAGTTATGAATTTTTATATCGAAGCGCGCACGTTAATGCAAACGAGTGGACGAACACGCGTGCTTCAACGACACGTTACACTTAATAGCATCAAAGGCGGCCTCGTCATGAAGCTGCCCGTGGGTTAGAACATCGATTGAGTATCACCGCTCGCTTCACATTAACACACGCGCTGAGACATAAAAATTCATAACTTCTAGAGTTTTCATTTCTCCATTTCCAAATTTTGCATGCTTCTTCGAGAAAGATGAACAAATATTTTAAAGTAAAGAAAATCGAGAAAAAAAAGTTCCAACTTTGAAAAAAATGCAATTGTTTATAAAAATGCACTATTTAACTATTGAAAAACAATCGAGAGGAGGTATGGTATACCAATTTTGAAAGCTTGTGGAATAGTGAACACATCTGGTAGAAAGTCATTTTTTGATATTACAAACTACGTTTACAATCAATATTTTAAAAATAGTGATTTTTTCGGATTACAATACTTTAGAAAATCATATCTTGCGAATTCCAACAGTAACATCGAAATACAAAAATACGTGTCGATTTTTTTTGAACAAAGAACGTAAAAAAAATATTCCAAAGAGAAAAAAAATTTTGACTGTAAATTTCCCGTGGAATGACCCATAAATAAATAAATAACTAAATAAATAAATAAATAAATAAATAAATAAATAAATAAATAAATAAATAAATAAATAAATAAATAAATAATAAATAAATGATAACATAGATCTTCTCAGATTTATCCATTTTTCAGTTCCCAAATTGCTATTCAGAGGTCACGTTTAATAGAAAGACAAGCAAGTTATAGGTCTTCACCATCATAGCTCCAAAAGTTTCAACAGAAATTTCAAACATTCTTGCACAATTGAATCCAAGTGTCGTTTGGCTTTTCATCATTACTAGTAGCAGCGTTGTACGAACCGTTCTATAGTCATGATCGACAGTCGGGTTGTACTTCATCCGCTGATGCCAGTCCAGGTTATACACACTGAAGGAAATGCTTTCGTTCTGTGAAGATACACAAACTTATTCAGTAGAAATATTTTCAATCCAAATTTTTTACCGCTTCTTTCAAATCATTAGCCAGCTTGAAATGCCAATACAGTTCTATCATATGCACTGCGAAATAACTAGTCATGATAAGCGTATCAACTGACAGTCCTTTGTAAACACAATGCAGTATACCGCAGGCCAACGTCAACAAATTTGTGTAGAATATAAACGTAAACGTTTTGTTAAGAAGTCGCTTTAAGCAGCCAAATTGCTCCAACAATGCATTGTGACGTATAACTGTAGCGTTCAACTCAAACTTTAATTCGTTCCAAAACACTTTAACCTTTTCGGTTTCTTGCATCTTTGTTTGCTTTTGGCTAATGATGAGCTCGAGCTTTCTATCAACACGAGAAAATAATGAATCATAATCGGTAATCAGTTCCTCGAAACATCGGTTGAATCCCAGAAGATATGTGTTGTGTACGGTCAGGTTTGTTACGTACATCAATGAAGCTACGGGTAAGAAGCAAAAATTTAAAATATCAAAGAACAACTTCCATTTGGGTCCATGTCGAACTAGATTGTCCGGTGTACGGTACGCTGGAGTGTTGGATAAGTTGAATATTGGGTTCAGAATCACATCTGTGCACAAACAAACCAACCAAAATATTGCGAGTCCTCGGGTCAACCGATAAGAATGAGTTCTGCCTGGAATTTGAGGTGGTCTCTTGTTCAACATACGCGACAGATGACCTCTAATCTGTTGCAGATATTCGAGATAATATAGTGTTGCTGCTATACGGAACATAATCAAAAACGTTTCGGCAGCGAAACAGAATATTATGATTTGATCCGTTGAAGTATTCCATTCAAAAAAAGCGACATACAGGCGATCGATTGTAAGCATAAGCACTAAAATGATTAGGACTCGATAAAATGCAAATAAACACTGAAAACATAAGTTATTGCTTGATAGGCGAATCCCTATAAAAATAACGTTAATTATTAAGTGAGTGAGATTTAAGGTTCCAAACAGTTACCGCCAATCAGCAGTACAAATTGAAACGGACGAAAGAAATCCGATTCATCGTCCAACGCTATCAACATTTGCTTGAAACGATTTACCGCGGTATTGAACATTTTTTTCACAACTGGTTTATAAAAAGTGCATTCTAATGCAAATTCAAATTCGTACTGCAATCAAATCGTTTACTTTTACTGAGTCAGTATCATCGCAAAACTTGGCATTGATTTTTTTTGCTCGCTTGTGAGACAATTTGGTATGATTGATGCAAACTAGAAAGTGACAATTTGAAGCAATAGGGTAGATGTTCCAGTGATTGTGGGTGTACCAGTAATAGTGAAAACTCGAAACATTTCATAATTTTGGGGGATTTTAGAATAAATTCGAGAGAATTATAATTTTCTATTTTTAGATATATATTTGTTAACAGTTTTATCTAAGGTACACAGTTAAAATTTAGGATGTTGGTGCAAAAATGATGCTTTCCTTTTGAGCAGACGAATAAGGTGCAATTACTTAAGAAATTCGTAACAAATCATAGCATTTTAACAAGCCTACGTTGTTATCTTGTCAGTTAAATCCTGGGCGGTAAACAAAATTCCACTATTAGAGAAACATTTTGCACTATATTAGAGGAACATTACCACTACTGTAGGAGCACAAACTAATGTCAGAAGAAGCAATATTTTAGATATATTAACCAACAGAATTGTATCATTTTGGTATGTGTTTAAAGCCAACGTTATGGTGCATCATATTATCATAAAGTTTAACTGGAAACTGATAAATTGAGCATACAAATACTATCCCCCGACATAATCCCACTATTACTGGAGCATCTACCCTATCATGTTACATTGATTGAAGTTCTCACATTAATTTTCGATGAATTCAAAGAAAGCACCTGAAAACGAATCTAGCACGTAGCCAGAGCAGGAGAACTGGGACCATGGTTTCTCAGAAATAGTTTAGCTTTTAATATTAATATAAGCCAACGATTTTGTTCGCAGGTAGTTAGTCGCAGGAAAAAGAATAAATTTTCAAAGCACGTGCCATTATATTTTATCATTGTCTTTTTTAAAGAATAGTGAAGATTAAAATATTGCTCCTTATACGATTAGTTGGATTTAAGATGCGGCCTAAATCATGGTGCCGGCTAGGACACGCCACCTTGGTTGTCGTACACGGACAGGAAAAGGTAGGATGCAGTTGTCTTTGAGCGTCCGTTGTGAACCAAGAAGCTGAATACGACAAGCGGCCCCTGTCTACTAACATCTAAGATGGCAGCTCCATCAACGGAATAAAGACATTAGGCTAACAACCTGCCAACAATCTAGCTGTTTGACTTATTATGAGATGTCATTGGCTAAGCAACGTCGCCATGAGCCTTTGGGTCTGCCACTTCTTCGTCGCCCTTGCGAATTGCAGTCGAGTGCTTCTCTGCATATCTTGTTCGCTACTCTCCTCAAACCTAAGCAAACTCTAGGTGTTACATTCCGTTTTTATTCGACAGACTTCGCAGCCAGCTACAGGACCATTGCGGGGCTAGTGCTGCGATTCTATTGACTCTAACAGCTGAGCTATTGAACTCACAGTTGCGATTCGAACATACGACAACTAGCTTGTTATACCAACGTCCTACCTCGATGCTATCTGGGAGGCTAACTTCTATTGAAGGGACCCTCATATCCTGCGAACATGATCTCGCGAATTTATTCGTCAGAACCCGGGTGAATAAACCTCGGTCAGTTCTAGGACAATTAAAATTGACTCTCCGTGCTGGTGAGCAACTTGATAGAGCGACGGCGCCAAGAAATTAAAACATTTGCGTGAAATGGAAAAACGCTCCAGATCAGTGATGGCCAAAGCGCGGCCCGCGGGCCGCATGCGGCCCTTCGTGATAATTCGTGCGGCCCGCGGGATAATTTGAAGGATAGCAGACTTATGAATAATTTTTTCGATGACACAAGGGTCATTCAGTTCAGTCGTAGTACCTCGTGCATATTGTAGATCTGATTGCTCTGTGCTTTAAATCTTGTGATGATTGCTAAAAATCGGCTTTTGCTGGCGCCTATTTCACATTTTGGTATGCGAAAGAATGATCAGAAGTCATTGCGGCCCGCGGACTCATGGGGCGACCTGATTTGGCCCGCACCACACTTATGCCTGGGCACCACTGCTCTAGATTGTAGCATTCCATTCCGCGAAAAACATAACATTTGAATCGCCGCGTTCGCACCATGGCAATTTATTAATTTATTTATTTATTTCTTCAACATATAGTTGCACAGATTATTCAAAAACTTAAGGCCTTAATTCTATGTTTATAGGTACATTTACTGATATTGAAGTCGAATACGCTTGACGTTTCATCAAAAGCACGGCAGCACATAGTCCACGGTTCATTGTGGCCATAGTTAGTACGATGGGAACGATGCCATAGCATTGTATGGTTACGCAGTTGCCTATGAGGGACGTGTATGCAAATCAGGCTAAGAAGTGGGCTGCAGTCAATATCCCCGTTGATTAGTCCGAAAATAAACATTCGCTGAAGTAGTTTTCTTCTAGTTACTAACGTATCGATGTCAATAAGCCTACAACGTTCTACATATGGAGGAAGATTCGTTGTATCGTTCCACGGTAGGACACGTAACGCATATCTTATAAAGTTCTTTTGGATGGACTCAATTCTATTCGCATGTACCGCGTAATAGGGTGCCCAAACAACGACCCCATACTCAAGCAAGCTCCGAACGAGTGTACAGTATAGCGATTTCAGCGCATAGATGTCTTGGAAGTCGTTAGTGTTTCTTTTTAAAAAAAACCGAGCGTTGCAAATGCCTTAGCAATAATCGTGGATACATGCACCGTGAATCTGACTTCCGTGTCAATGTAAATACCCAAGTCCTTAACAGTATGGACACGAAGCAAGACACTGTGTCCTATGCCATACTCGTGATGCAGCGGCTCGCGTAAACGGCTAAATGATATGACCCAACATTTTGAAGCATTGATTTGCATGCCGTTCAATGCACACCAGCGTAAAAGTGAACAAATGTCTTCCTGGAGAGCGCTTACGTTTCGAATCGTTTACGAAGAGAATAAAAATTAAGGGCCCAAGATGGCTTGCCTGAGGAACACCCGATGGTATCACAAAACTGGCCGAACTAACACCGTTAAAGCTGACAAAGGCTGAGCGATCGGTTAATTAGGACAGCATCCACTGAGTAACCCAGTTGTGTAATCCTAAGCATCTCATTTTGTCAACTGCGAGTGCGTGTGGAACCATGTCGAAGGCCTTGCTGAAGTCAATATAAATCGCATCAACTTGCCGTCTTTGTTCGATGCTGGAGATTAACGAGTTCACAAACACCATTAAATTAGTCGTCATGGAGCGTTTCTTTACAAAGCCATGTTGATGCTCAGATATCATTGGCCGTCATTCAGATATCAGATATCATTCAAACAAACATACTATCGAATTTCACTAAATAAGAAAACAAAAACTCGAACGCTCGTTTTATTCTATTCCATTCTCTTTATTCTATCTACGTTCCCGAATTTCTGGAGTTCCCCGGGGGGGGGGGGGGGGGAACCATGGAGTTCCCTGTTGGATATCCAGTTTGTCAGATCGCTAGGTATAAATGATATATCTCAGGCAGCGATAATGAATGTCTGCAGTTTTTGCGTTGGCTCTACTGAGACGCACTACGTTTCGCAGGTGTACAACAATATAGATTTAACATTTAACTTGGACATTCGGGTTTTGAGGTTTAAAGTGATCTGGTTTGAGCGCCAAATGTTTCGCAGATCTGCAAAGGCATGAACCGTGTAGCTATATCTGTCTTGGGACCACCATCGGGCGTTGTCTGACTACCAAGATATTGGAAAACTTCCATCTGCTCCCGCTACTGTGCAGTTAACGGGATTGTCAGTGTTCACTACCATCAATTTCGCAAATCTTACATGCTGCTTGGGAGCTCTCAGAAAGGTGCTCTGCATATTTATTCGGCGTTGTGCTAGAAAGAGAATGTCGTCGGTTAGATCGAATTCATAGGGTCAAACAAGACGCCATTGTGCAACATCTTGCACGAGGGCACCTCGTACTGAGTCTCGAAGAGATGGACTTGGTTATCTGGAACTCCTCTATGCCTAAGTGCGCCTCAGATATTTTCGTGATTGAGTTTTTCAAACGCTTTTTCAAAGTCAACGAACACCGGTAGAAGAGAGTTGTAGAATTCGTTGATCTGCCCCAATGTAAAACGGTTCGTGGTAGATTGGTCTACATATGATCGAGGTCAGCGGGGAATCAAGCTTATCGCTGCGGCGCGCCGAAAAGTAGCGTCATCTCCTCCTGGATCCAGTGTAGGATTACTTTCCAGTGTATTTTAAGAGTAATACAGAGCAACCCTCATCAGTTATCACATTCAGTTAGTCAGTCAGTATCAGCCAAGAGCCGGGGTTGCTCTTGCCGTATCAAGAATTCCTCTCCATACTCGGTCCTGGGCTACTCGTCGCCAATTCGTTGTGCGTCTCGACACACGTAAGTTGGCTTCAACCTGGTCGAGTCATCTGGCACGTTGAGCTTTTCTATTTCTGGTGCTGGTAGGGTTCTTGATGAGAACGGATTTCACTACGCAGTCGTCCGGCATCCTTGTGACGTGGCCGGCCCACCGTAGTGGCTGCAACTCGTGATTCATATGCCTCCGCCACTCACTGCTGCTGTTAGCTGTTTGTACTCCGCCAAGAATAGTCCGCAACACCTTTCGTTCATATACGGCAAGTCCACGCATGTCTTCCGTCAGCAAAGTTACTGTCTCAAGTCCGTAGAGGAGGACCCGTTTGATTAGCGTCTTGTACATCGTCAGCTTTGTGCTGCGGCGAGTCCTCCTTAATCGAAGCGTCTTGTGAAGAGAAAAGCAGTATCGATTTCCAAGTTTAATATGTTGTTGAATCTCCTTGCTTGTATTATTATCGACGGTGACCAGAGGCCCCAAATACACGAATTCATCAACCACTTCCAGTTGATCGCCGTCAATAGTCACTAGGCACAGTCGCTGTCGTCTGCGAAGGCTAGGAGTTGGCTACTCTTGCTGAAGATCGCTCCTCTTGTTTCGATTGCCGCTCGCTGGTTCACACCTTCAATAGCGATATTGAATAACATACACAACAGTCCGCAATCCTCTGCGCGACTCGAAGGGACTCTAGAGTGCCCCTGAAACGGATACGTGGATCATCACTCGCTCTAAAGTAACTGCTTCAAAATCTACACAAATATGATGCGCTGATAAGTTGTACTCCTGACATTTCTGGAAGATTTGCCAGAGAGTAATAATTTGATCCGTAGTATCACGGGCCCCCATAAAGCCCGTTTGATACTGCCCTACGAATTCTCTTGCTATTGCTATTGCTCTTGCGTCGATGCTACAAAATCTGGGAAAACACCTTGTAGGCGGCGTTGACCAGCGTAGGTAATGCCGTGGTAATTACAGTAATCTAGCCGATCGCTCTTTTCCGCATTCAGTTAGGCTTTCTTTTTAGGGATTTTGACCAATATTCACTGCATACAGTTCACCGAAAAAGTTGCGGTTTTCCGTATATTGCTGAATAACTTATGCATCATTTGGGCTGATGAAGTCGGGTCAGCTTTGAATATCTCGACTGAAATGCAGTTTATCCTTGGAGCTCTTTTGGATTTCATACTTTTGATTGCTACTTAAATTTCATCCCGTGATGGCGCCTCAGAGTTAACGCGATTAATGTGGCGAACTATTTTGGTGCCATTTGCAGTACAATTTGTTGTCCTCTGTCAAATGTCAGAAAGAGTTGCCTAAAATATTCAGTCCCTTTTTTAACTCGTACAACAAACAGATATCACCATTGGCGGTGGCGGTTTGGGGTGCCCTTTTCTGAGTTAATGTGGCCCGAAAAATAGAAAAATAGGTTTTATAATTCTTTACATTTATTTTCTGTCAGTAGAAGTGATATGAACCTATGATACTAATATGTTAACCAACAGTTGACAAGTGTTCCAAAAATGTGTCGATGCTATCTCAAATAACAAGTAAGATGCTATAACAAAGGTTCCTTTCACCACTAGGGGGATTAAATCGTGTTTTCATTTGCTGTAACTTTGTCAGTTTTCAGCTACAGTAGATTGTTAGCCTTAACTCCCTATCCCGCTGATGGAGCTGCCAACTTAAAGTGGACGGGAGCCGCAGTTTTCCATTCCCTGTGTGCGAACGGCTACGAAGGTTGCGTACCTCGATCGGCACCACGTGAAGTTAGGGACAAGAGTTAGTGTACAGAGTTGGTAAAGTTGCTCTTCGCTGCTTTAAAAGTCGTTGGTAGCCTTACTGGCGGACATGAACAAATGAAGGCCCAAACAGAATGCTGCTTCAATGCATCCGTCAGCGTTATTCTAACAGTTTTCCCATCTGCCCATAAATGAAGAATTGGCTAATATGTCACGAACATGAAATTGAGAAAAATGCAATTTTATTACTTTTGTCTGTCAAAGAGGTTTAACACGGTAATGGCCGCCTGTTTAATGTGCATACATGCTGGATCCATGACGTTGAATTGAAACAACGATACCTGTGGCCAAATTCCCTCCGGGGAAGATTTTTGACGCATGCTTGTGAGTCTTCAAAATGGTTTTAAACCATTTAAAACAGTATGGAAGCAGTAATCCCTGCACCCCGAAGAAGTTGCCAACGAAGCGTGAGTGTCAAGCGCTTGAAACTAGAAGGTAGAAAGTAGAAGCAGCTTCATCATGCCGCCGTTAATGGGAACTGCGAATACTGTCGTGTAGGCTGTCGGGACAATAAAAAATAATAATAAGATTCGATCCAAAAACTTAGCGATTGCTGGGCTTACGCCTGAAACCACCACACCACATGATCAATTTGAATGTGAGTTGATAAAATGCGAAATAAGAACACATCGGTTACTGCGAATGCGGTTTGATATCATCACGGATCACGGCCAACTTCTCATTTATTTTGGATATTAGCCAAAATTGTTTCACGTCGTGTGCCTGCGGAAATGCATTTATTTTTACAATCGGCTTCCGTGGGGACGTTGGTTGGGATGTATACTATCATGTGATATTATGATCTCAATTTTGGAAAAAATGGCATATTAACCAATTTTTCATTCAAGGGCAGCCATGGGTTAACTGCCAAATTTTCACTGACGGATGCGTTGACGCAGCAGTCTGTTTAGCCCTTAAAACCCTAACTAAGTCGGAGGAATTACTAGTGTAGTAGCACAGTTTTTGAAGCGAAGCGGTGGAAGGCTGTCAGGTCCGAATCATTTCGATGCTTAAATTAAGCTTCAATCTAATATCACATATCCAAAATTTAGTATGCAGAGACGTTAGCACTGCCCAGTTTGCTTCGAGATACGATGCTAGTCTAAAATCTCGGCTGAGCAGTACTGCTAGAGTCAGACGGATCGTTGCACTAGCCCCGTAACTGTCCTGTATTCTAATAACCGGCTGCGAAGTCTGTCGATAAAGAAGGGTCAAGTTCTCAACAGGACGTCTATACTAATATGTACGTTTTATTGGTTGTTCTGCATGTTGCGATAATGCACTACGTTTGAACACCTTCAAAAAATGACAAAAAATGTCAATATTTTACATAAAATTACATTAGAAGTATGTGAGAAAAGGTCACAAAATCTTATAAATGTTATGAAAAACGAAACTAATGAACTACAGCTCAGTTAGATGATGTTCAGTGATGCGTTCTGTGCCATTTTCCCCTACATGAAGAAAAAATCATTTGTGATGCGGAGATCGCGTATGAAGTATTCCACCACACACACATATGAAGATTTTTTGACATTAGCTGGGGCCCTCGCTGAGGCTGTTTGTAGTAGGAATAATATCAGCAACATCAAATTCCAAACTCCCGGATCCTCTTCTCCACTCTTTGTTCCCCTCTCACTCCTACATAACCAAGCCCCAGCTAATGTCATTCTCGTTAGTGACGAAACCGCAAATTAGTTCACAGTGAATGGTATAATATTATCAAGGATCGTTCAACTTCTAGGTTTCGGTGATGATTTTGACATCATAACATGATTTTTTTTTCAAAACTCACAATGGCCTTATCATGGTCACATGTTGTCTAGTGTAGCACATTTTAATGCTGAAAAATAACCAATTTTACTGATTAGCTTTTATTTTAATGCACTGTGCAGCAATTTGGCGATGCTTTTCAGCTGTATAAGATTATTCTTATAATACTCGCTAATTAATTACTGCTTAGTGACAATGCTGCAGTCTAGTAAATAATGAACAAATCAGTGAAAAAAGAACGGTTGGGTATTACGCGCATTTTTAACACTTTTGGGCACAGTTAACTTGCTTTCCAATTTACTTCAAGTTGCTTAGTGATGATCTTTATGAAATTTCTAGAATTTAAGTTTTATTGCTTATTGATTATTGAATCAATACATTATTCTATTATGATTTCACTAATGAATCCATCTCCCAATTTACTAGGTACATCACTTAATATATAGAATTCTTTCTACTTCGAATGCCTGTGCGTCACCATATGTATTCGAATAGCTACGAAGGGCAGGCATGGCACGATCATTTTGACTTAATTTTGAATTATTTGAATCAAACCGCTTCGGTCAAACAGAATTTGGGAAAATTATTCCTGAGAAATTTGTAAAGCTATAGTTATTATCTTCAATTGCTGAATAAAGCTTGACTCATTCAAAAGAAACAAAATCGAATTAAAGTGATCGTGCAGTGCCATGTGCCTAATGAAGAGTGTTTTAAAAGCCTGGCAGATATTGTCTAACTTACACAATTATATTGCATCACATGGATTAGGTGGGCATTTTTGCGTATTTCAAGTCCCTTGGAAACCCAAAAGATGATTTCTGATAATCCATAATTGCCTAGTAAGCAACAGGTTAGTCGCGTTTTTCCAAACTGATCAGACAACCATTCGTAATTTTCAAAAGAATTGAATATTTGATATTAAGGGAATCCATTGTTAGCGAAGTTTTCACGCGGTATTTGCGGAGCAAATGAACAATCATGATCTTCATGAAAAGCCAAGCATATCGTATCCCAAGACAATTGCGGGGACCGGCACTGAATGGAATATATGCGTAAGGATGGCGTTTAGCTGCCTTTTCCGGTAGAAAATTGTCTGGATCGAATAGGTGTGCTTTTGGGCCCCAAATGTTGGGATCTCTCTGAACTTGGTAAATGGCTCCTATAATCTGCGAATGGGCTGGGATAGTGTTCTTATCTGTAAAAGACATATAAGAAAATATTTCGGTGCGATATGTTATGATATTGAAGTTACCATTCAGTTTAATGTCATGAGTTGACACCCGAGCAACAATTGGAGCAACTGGAAATAACCGCATCGTTTCCTTACATACTTGTTCGATATAAGTCAGTTTGGCGATGTCATCCAATGATACGTATTGTTTTTTATCTGGGCAAATCTCCATGACTTCCTGATAAACCTTTTCTTGCACGTCGGGATGCATAGCCATCATTAACAGTACGCTAGCCATTGTAGTTGATGTCGTGTCACTGCCAGCGAATATTATTGTATCCAAGTGCTGGGTAATGTCTTCTTTAGTGAGTTGTTGACGTTCTCGACTTAGCTGCAGGAGAGAATCCAGAAAATTGAGTGGTTTCGTACTGTCCGTTTTTGATTCTGAAGGATTTTCCTTCGTTTTAGACGACATAAGTTCTTCAACTCTGCGCTGTTCCATTACTTTGTATGTCAGCTCTCGAGCGCTTCGTAAAATTTCTTGCTCTCTTTTGTATGCTTTGGTTAGTCGATAAATAAATTCAGGGTAGAGGGTTGGTGAGAATATTCTCCGTGCTATGATATCGAAAAATTCGTCCTGAAGACCCAGATAATAATCACCGGTTTTAGTTCGCTGCATGTCGAAGTCTAGTCCAAGTGCGGCATCTAAAATGAATGTTCAAGAGATTATTTTGTACATTTATAATTTTTGCTAGAACATGCTTACAGTAAATTACATCCAACGCACATTTAGCAATGTCATGAAAGTAGTCACGTTCTTTACCATCGGCAAATTGTTCTAAGCGTCCGACTAAAATATCACTTTTTTCGTTAAACACATCCACTGAACTATTTGCAATTGCTGGCCCCAACGAAACTCTCAGAGATTTTCGTTGACCTCTCCAAATATGGGCTGCAATAATGGAACATTTGTAACCGGTCGAAAATTCGTTATAATGTTATGCGCTATAATGCAACACAATTGAATTACCTGGAGAAGCGAATATACCTCGGTTAACACGAAGAAAGCTGTAATGCATTGATTTGTCGAGACAGTACGGCGAGTTCAGCATCACCTGTAATTCCTCGGCGCTGTATAGAAATACGTTCACTGATGGACCAATGTGGATACACAATGGAGAAGGATAGTAGTTCCCAAGATTTTTAAGGTTGTGGTAGATAGCCTCTGAAATGACATGAAGTTGTTTCAATTAATAATAATTTTTGAAAATTTAGGGAATTGAAAATTGAAATTTTGTCTCGGACATAAAATAAACTGTTTGGATAAAATAAGTCGTTCGAGTCATTTGGGTATACTCAGTGTCAGTTGATTATTGGAGCACCATTCAAACAAATCATCCAGATAACGTATTAGTTCGATACAGTCTGCTCTGGATCGTATCACAAGACACAGCTTGCTTAAGATCATCCGCACAAAGAAGTCTGCATCCTAGTGGTATGATAAAACAGACGTCGTTGAAAAACAAAGAGAAAAGCAGAGGCCCGAGATTGCTTCCTTGGTGCACATCTGATGAGCTGACGAAGCCGAATGATTCATGGTTCCCGATCTTCACAGAAAGAAAACGGTTAATCAGGTATGATCTGAGCCACTTGACGAAGCTATAAGAGGCTCCCAATCGAGCAATTATTGCCACCAGAATAGAGTGATCGCCTCAGTCAAATGCGGCTTTAATATCTGTGGTGTATATGCTATCAACTTGAGCACCATCTTCCATATGTTTAATGCAGTGTGGTGTGAACTGAGCTAAATTAGTGGTTGT
Organism: Sabethes cyaneus; assembly: GCF_943734655.1. NCBI lineage: Eukaryota > Metazoa > Arthropoda > Insecta > Diptera > Culicidae > Sabethes > Sabethes cyaneus. Next base: position 83,929,607 of record NC_071355.1, on the reverse strand, counting down.
AGTTCTACCTGGAAAGAAGCCAATGTCGGTCGGTAAAGATATAGGACGTAGCTTAGTGTAACATTATTTTTCCTATTAGTATTTCGAACAGCTTGGAGGCAGCGCACAGGGATGTTAAACCCAGTGTTGCGAAGCCCGCACTCGTGTGGTCTAATTTTCTCACACACGCGCACTCATTCTAATGAACACGCCGCACAGTGGGGCGACTCCATACAAATGCTGGCCAAGCAAAAAAATCTCTTTAAGGGGGCATAGTACTTTTTACACCATATTTTTGCCTAATTTCAAATATTTTATTCTCGATAACGCGAAAAGCGAATCGATTCGGGTTTTTTGCATTCCAAACATTGCACTTTATACTAATATTTACAATTTTGTTTGCATCTTCCCCTCTCCCCTACGGCTCCTTGAACATGATCGTTCGAAAAAAACATGATTTGCGGTACCATGGATTGGCGCTGGGGGTCTTATCCGAATTGAAATACAGTGGTATTCCGATTATATCTACACCTGATTTAATCTACACCCGATTTTAGGTACCCCCGATTTTGTCTACCATTTTGACCCGGTTTTATCTACCTTTTTTTTAATTGTTATTTTAACCGTGTGGCATGAAAATTTGAAAGATTTCAGGAACTTATGCATAACAGAGAATATTTCTTTGTATTTTATAGTTTACTATATGGCATCTGTGGTGTGTAATTATACACAGAATGTGTATAATAATGCTGAAGTCAAATACGCAAAGTAACTTCCATTTATTTTGTAACGCATAATTTTAACATTTCACAATGATCCTTTGTGAGATTTTTCTATACCGTAGCGCTAACGGGCACACCTTGTCTCAGCTAGGAACTCTCTCTCTCCTTATAAATTCTCAGCTTTTGAACCGTTGAATCGATTTTAATGATTTTATTACAAAAAAATTGTATTTTAATGAACTTTTCAAAAAAAAAACAAAAACAGAAAAAAACAATAAACTGGCGTTCAAAGTTTTTTTATGATTGCAAAAACATTTTTTGTAGGAAATCCTTAAAATCACTTAAAACATTTAAAATATTCGTTATCAATTTTTTTAATAATACATTCAATGACAAGCTAGTTGTTTACATACGATATCAAAAAAACAGATGTAACTTTTTTAGTTTTTGAGATAGTCTTTTTTTAAGAAATAAAGATACGAAAATGTAATGGACTCGCATGGCTTTTTATTTTAGAGACGCATTTCTTTGTCAAAAAACCCCTTTTATTACTAGTAAAAACAAAAACCATGCGTCTCCATTGTATTCTTGACACTTTATGCAAACTTAAAGTTTCTTTGGTCTACACACCATGTAAACACAAAAAGTGAATGTTTTCAACAATTTTGCGACAATAAAAAAACTGGGCTTCAGTCTAATATTTTTTCTGAAAAGCTTAATAAATTACTTTCCATTTGGTATTAACATTATTCAAATCGGTTCAATAGATCAAAGGTTATGAATCTTTAAAGAAAGAAAGGTGGAAAAAATGGTAACTTTTGGGACCACACTGACTCAGAAAAGAGAACCCTAAGTGCCAAATAAAAATACGGTTCTAAAATTTACTGCAAAGGAATAAGTGCACACAATTTGAATAAAATCGGAGCAGTTTTGAATTTCGATATGTCTTTTTTCATAATATGCTGAGTGTACGTACATTATGGCTAATGGTTGATATGATGAATAAAATGTGCCCTAAGCGCAAAATTACGCTGAAATGATACGCTATTGAAGAAAATGGTCAACATTAACAATATTTTTCGTTCATTTAAATTATTTTGGAGCAATTTATTTGTCCCCAAATTTGTCTACTTTCCAAATATATCTACCAAAAATTTTCGGATGGGTAGATAAAATCGGTAAACCACTGTATTTCAAAACGACATGAAAGTATATTAAATTATCTCGTGTTTGACCCATCCTTTTTTTAAAATTCGAACGCATAACAAAATGGCGGACATTCAAACATAAAAGTAAGGTTTTTAGTCGAAAAAATTGACTTTAAACATTTCTAAAAAATACAAAAATAGTAATATCAAAAATAGGATGGGTCAAACACTAGATAATTTTGTTGGCTTTAAAACAAAAAAAGAATCATGAGAATTGCTTGAGCCGTTCTTGAGATATTTATGGTACCGACTTTCTAAACCTGGTTTCGAGAAAAACGACGTTGAACTTTTTATTCGCCGTGTAATCGCTCCAGACATGCGCGGTACAAATAGCTGTAACTTTGTCAATTTTTGGAATTCATTGAAATGACTTGAAACACATATGGTCAAAATGTTAATCTTTCGAAATAATCAATAAAAAAAATTTCGATTTTTTTAAGTTGAAAAAGTACTATGCCCCCTTAAATGAAATCTATACCTATAAAGAAGGATTTCTGTCTGTCTGTCTGTATGTTCCTTATAGAATCGAAAACTACTGAACCAATCGGCATGAAAGTGTGCATCTAGAGGTTTTTTGGGGCCAGGAAAGGTTTTAGTGATGGTTAGAAACCCCTCCCCCCACTAAGAGGGGGGGCTCCCATACAAATGAAACACAAATTTCTGTATAACTCGACAACTAATCAAGCAAATAGAACAAAATTTGGCATGTGGGTGTTTTCGGTGACAAGAATTTATTCTATGGTAAATTGAGACCCCTCCCCACTTTAAGAGGGGGGGCTCCTATACAAACGAAATACAAATTTCCTCATAACTTGAGAACTAATCAAGCAAATGGAACAAAATTTGGCACGTGGGTGTTTTTGGAGACAAAATTTTTTTCTATGATGAATTGGGACCCCTCCCCACTTTAGGAAGGGGGGATCCTATATAAATGAAATACAGATTTCCTCATAACTGAAGAACTAATCAAGCAAATGGAACAAAATTTGGCATGTGAAAGTTTTTGAGGGCAAGAATATTTTCTATGGTGAATAAGGACCCCTCCCCACTTTAAGAGGGGGGGCTCCTTACTTACTTACTTACTTACTTAATTGGCCTAACGTCTTATGACAAGGCCTGCGCAGTATAATTTCTCCATCTGTTTCGGTTCATGGCAACTGATCTCCAGTTCCGCGGGCACCCAGTGCTCGCCAGATCTCGCTCCACCTGGTCTTGCCACCTCGCTCGCTGTGCCCCTCTTCGTCTTGTTCCTACCGGATTTGATGCGAAAACCATTTTTGCAGGATAGTTGTCCGGCATTCTAGCAACATGTCCTGCCCAACGTATCCGTCTAGCTTTAACCACTTTCTGAATACTTGGTTCGCCGTAGAGACGCGCGAGCTCGTGGTTCATTCTTCGCCTCCATACACCGTTCTCTTGCACTCCGCCAAAGATGGTTCTTAGCACCCGCCGTTCGAAAACTCCGAGTGCTCGTAGGTCCTCTTCTAGCAATGTCCACGTTTCGTGCCCGTAGAGGACAACCGGTCTAATTAGCGTTTAATTAGCGTACAATGTGCACTTTGTACGGGGGCTCAGATTGTTCGACCGCAAGTGTTTGTGGAGTCCCTAGTAGGCCCGACTTCCGCTGATAATACGTCTTTTAATCTCACGGCTGGTATTGTTGTCCTCTGTTGCCAGCGAGCCAAGGTATACGAACTCGTCGACTACTTCGAACTCATCCCCGTCGATTACCACGGTGCTGCCCAAGCGAGCCCTGTCGCGCTCGGTCCCGCCCGCCAGCATATACTTCGTTTTAGACGTATTTATCTGCAATCCAATCTTCTCTGCTTCGCGTTTCAGTCTGGTGTACTGATCTTCCACCGCCTCAAATGTTCTGCCGACAGCATCCACGTCGTCAGCAAAGCAGATAAATTGACTGGATTTATTGAAAATCGTGCCCCGCATTTCGATCGCCGCTCGCCTTATAACACCTTCAAGCGCAATGTTGAATAGCAGGCAGGAAAGACCATCTCCTTGTCGAAGTCCCCTGCGAGATTCGAATGGGTCCGACAATCCACCCGAGATTCTCACACAGCACTGGATCCCATCCATCGTAGCCATGATAAGTCTAGTAAGCTTACCCGGAAAGCCGTTTTCGTCCAAAATTTTCCATAGCTCTTCTCGGTTTACGCTATCATATGCGGCTTTGAAATCGATGAACAGGTGGTGCGTGGGGACTCGGAATTCGCGGCACTTCTGGAGGATCTGCCGCAGGGTGAAGACTTAGTCTGTTGTAGACCGACCCTCCATGAAGCCGGCCTGGTAACTTCCCACAAATCTATTGGCTATTGGCGATAGTCGATGAAAGAGAACTTGGGACAGCACTTTGTAGGCGGCATTCAGGATAGTGATGGCTCGGTAGTTCTCACAATCCAGCTTATCACCTTTCTTGTAGATAGGGCAGATAACCCCGTCTTTCCACTCCTCCGGTAGTCGTTCCGTATCCCAAATCTTGACAATCAATTGATGCAGACAGCCGGCCAACTTGTCCGGGCCCATTTTAATAAGTTCCGCTCCAATGCCATCCTTTCCCGCTGCTTTGTTGTTCTTCAGCCGCTGGATGGCTTCTTTAACTTCCCTTATCGATGGGGGTGGCACATCTTCGTCGCTTGCTGGACCAATGTGGTCACTTCCTCCGCTATCATGGTCTTCCGCCTGCACGCCATTCAGGTGTTCATCGTAGTGCTGCTTCCACCTTTCGATCACCGCACGGTCATCAGTCAAGATACCTCCATCTTTATCTCTGCACATTTCGGCCCGCGGCACGAAGCCTTTGCGAGATCCGTTGAGTTTCTGATAGAACTTCCGTGTGTCGTGAAAGCGGTACAGCTGTTCGAGTTCTTCGCACTCCTTCTCCTCTTGGTGGCGCTTCTTTTCCTTGAAGAGTCGGGTTTGCTGCCTCCGCTTCTGTTTGTATCGCTCCACATTCTGACGGGTGGCTCTACGCAGCATTTGTACCCGCGCTGCGTTCTTCTCATCCAATATCTGCTGGCATTCCTCGTCAAACCATTCGTTACGTCGATTCGGTGCCACACTGCCTAGGACGTTCTCCGCTACGCTGTTAATGGCTGTTTTCACAGCATTCCAACAGTCTTCAAGAGGGGCTTCATCCAGCTCTCCCTCTTCCGGCAGCGCGGTTTCGAGAGATAACGCGTAGTTTTCGGCGACCTCTGGTTGCTTCAGTCGCGCTAGATTATACCGTGGCGGGCGGCGGTATCGTATGTTGTTCACAACAACGTATCCTTACCATCACTAGGTAGTGATCCGAATCAATGTTAGCGCCCGGATAGGTTCTGACGTCGATGTCTGAAAAGTGCCGACCATCTATCAGAACGTGGTCGATTTGTGATTCTGTCTGGTTGGGTGATCTCCAGGTGTACCGATGGTAGAGGTTATGCTGGAAGAAGGTACTACGTATGGCCATGTTCTTGGAGGCGGCGAAGTCGACAAGTCTTAGGCCGTTTTCGTTCGTTTGCGGGTGAGCGCTGAACCGTCCAATCACCGGTTTGAATTCCTCCTCCTGACCAACCTGAGCATTACAGTCCCCGATGATAATTTTGACATCATGTCTTGGGCAGCGGTCGTATTCACGCTCCAACTGCGCTTAGAATTCGTCTTTGTCATCATCGGTACTTCCGAGGTGAGGGCTGTGCACGTTAATTATGCTTATATTGAAGAATCGGCCCTTGATTCTTAATCTGCACATTCGGGGGTTGATCGGCCACCACCCGATCACCCGCTTCTGCATCTCGCCCATCACTATAAAAGCTGTGCCCAGCTCGTGTGTATTGCCGCAGCTCTGGTAGATGGTATGACCATCTCTATACGTACGTACCATCGTTCCTTTCCAGCATACCTCCTGCAGCGCTACGATGTTGAACTTGCGGCTCTTCACTTCTTTAGAAAGCACGCGGGTACTTCCGAGGAAATTTAGAGACCGACAGTTCCATGTTCCTAATTTCCAATCGTTAGTCCGTTTTCGTCGCCTGGGTATTTGCCGATTGTTCCGATTAGAGTTATTATTATTACTTACGGAGTCCATTGCTTTGGTTTTTTAGTGGTTCAGGCTTGCAAAGCCCGCAACCAACCCCACAGTATCGCCGGAGGGCCAACGTAGCTCGAAGGAGCCCTCCTCCCCTGTCAGCATACGACCTTGGTTTCCACCGGGGTTGGTTACCCGATCTCCACCCGAGGTTGCTCGTATCCCGGCTGGTACCACGAGGAGGTTGGGGTAGGAGTTGCTAGGTAAGAGGCTGTGAACCAATGTGGGGTCTATTTTATGCCCAGTGCACAAGGCACCGATGGTACGCATTACCAAGCCATTTACCAGCCGGGGGGCTCCTATACAAACGAAATACAAATTTCCTCATAACTCGAGAACTAATCAAGCAAATGGAACCAAATTTGGCATGTGAAAGTTTTCTAGGGCATGAATATTTTCTATGGTGAATTAAAACCCCTACCCACTTTAGGAGGGGGGGGGCTCCTATACAAATGAAATTCAAATTTCCTCATAACTCGAGAACTAATCAAGCAAATAGAACCAAATTTGGCATGTGGAGGTTACTGGAGGCAAAAATTTTTTCTATGATGAATTGGGACCCCTCTCCGTTTTAGGAGGGGGGATCCTATACAAATGAAATACAAATTTCCTCATAACTGAAGAACTAATCAAGCAAATGGAACAAAATTTGGCATGTGAAAGTTTTTGAGGGCAAGAATATTTTCTATGGTGAATAAGGACCCCTCCCCACTTTAAGAGGGGGGCTCTCATACAAACGAAATACAAATTTCCTCATAGCTCTAGAACTAATCAAGCAAATGGAACCAAATTTATCATGTGGGTGTTTTTGTAGGCAAGAATATTTTCTATGGTATATTTTCTATGGATTTCCCCACTTTAAGAGGGGGGGGGGGCTCCTATACAAATGAAAAACAAATTTCTTCATAACTCGAGAACTAATCAAGCAAATGGAACCAAATTTGACATGTAAGTGGTTTTGAACGCAAGATTTTTTTCTATGGTGAATTGAGACCCCTCTCTTCTTTAGAAAGCGAGTTATGGCCCATCTCCTCTTTAAGAGGGTGGGCTTCCATACAAATGAAATGCAAATTTCCTCTTATCTCGAGAACTAATCAATCAAATGGAACCAAATTTGGCATGTGGGAGATTTTGGAGTCTTGAATTTATTTTACGATAGTTAGAGACCTCTCACCCCTGTGGTAGGGGGATATGGACTCTCATATAAATAAAACAGAAATTTTTGCGAAACTCAAAAACTAATCGAACTCGAGAAATTCGAGACTCTTCCATAAAACATTAGTCAATACAAGACCACAAAAACTAGCCGTCGGAAGCACCTTCCACTGGGGGGCTTGCAAAACTCGAGATTGTGACAAAGATCATCCGAGATTCATGATTTATGTACAACACAGGTTAATTTGTGGCAATACGAAGTTTGTCGGATCAGCTAGTTATATTATAAATTAAGGATAATATGTGGTTCTTAAGTAATTTTGGGGTGCTGAGCCCGAATTTCAGGTTTATTATGCATTATAACGTTTTTTTTTGAGTTAGGGAGCATTTTCAACTATTTTTCAAATATTTTTTAAGTATAATGACGTATAAGAAATGAGGGTCATTTGAAAAACTATTGCAGATTGATTTTCATAGGATAAAACATTTTATAAAACAATACAAACCAAGTATGAGCTTTAATAAACAACACAAAACCACATATAAGTTAATATTAATTAAAATTCAAAGCTTTTCCTCTTATTATTTTTCTTAATCTTCTTTATCTCCATCTTCTTCTTCTTCTTCTTCTTCTGTTTCTTCATCTTCTTCTGCTTCTTCTTCTTCTTCTTGGTCTTCTTCTCCTTCTGCAGAATCACTCGTTCCACATTTCGTCTTCAATAGTAATATAGCGTTCTCAGGAAGATTTTTCTAATTACATTTTTCTGTTTCGAAGAAGCTATAAACTTTACCCGAGAAATAAGAAGACGAATAATTCTATCACGATTTGCATGTAAAAAATTGTCTTGTATTTTTATCACTTTTTTTAGCATAAGGCAATAAGCTTATTTTCGAGAGGGTCAATACCGGTGTAGTGGCTAGCATTCACGCCTCTCACGCCGAGGACCTGAGTTCAATTCCCAACCCCACAGAAGTCACGAATGACTCGAGTTGTTAAAGTGACTATAATTAAACAAAAAAAACTTATCTTTGTGCTTCTTCTGTCATTTGTCATATCAGCAATATAGTTGTCTAGATTCATTTGTGACCGCGAATTCAAATTCTTTGCTTTGCAGTGGACGTATTGTATGAGGAGTATATCCTGACATAAAGGTTTTTGGTATACAAACAATAAGTTTCGAATTTTTTTGAAATAATGTGTTCAAGAACTTGCTTTGAGAAAATTTCTCAACCTTTTAATTAATGTCATATCTATACCCGAGATTTCAGAACTAATACCAGGATTAGCATAGGATCTTCGAGCTGTATTTCCGTCATTACTATTGCCGTATCCTCCAGATTTTCTCCAACCTCTAAAATCTACAAGTCGAAATGCAATATGGACCATGCATTCGAAGCAGTTTACCCAACCATGTAAAGGAGATATCCCATAATTGAGATATCCTACGTTTACTTTGAGTGATTGCATTTTGTCTATATTTTTGAATTCTGAGGATGAATAAGGGTGAAAAATATTAAAAAAAGGCGAAAATGAGCAAAATGGGGCACTTCCCGATGATAAACAGGAAAGGGGTCGACACGACGCGATTCTCCGGAAAATTTTACATAAGATCACCTATATTTTATAAGCCTGCAGGCCGTATCTTAATTGCGTCCGTTTTTTCTCTCGTTTTTGCCCATAGTGCATTGGTTTAATGCGTGTGTACAGGTCAAAATTTTGAATTTGGAACCTTTCTGAGGACGGGACATATTCAAAAATTTTCGATTAATCCATGTAATCCATCTGGTTACAATCAGCATCAATTTAGAGTGAAATCAAAATAACATTTTTATGCAAATCAGATTCAGATTCATGTATATCATCATTCAACTGTATGTAGTCATTTCTAGCAGCAGTTAAACCATTTATAATTGCAGTCGAAATCAGATCGCAAATCAGATAGCCAAACTGAACGGACAGCTTGTCGTTACTGTAGGTGTAACGAATGCTGTTCTGCGATATTCTGGAAAGTATTACGTTATCAATCGATGAAATATTATTACTAGGAGATCATGAAGATAGCACTGCTCGGGCTAGGTAGTACTGATTAATACCCAGTTAAAAATTACAGCTTCAGCAAACTCAAAGTCAACAAATGAGTGTCAATGATTTGTATTGAAGTATTTGTGGTTTGCTATTCTTTCCAATTAGTGATTATTGTTGCAATTATCCCTATCGGTGGAATTGTTCTCCACTAACAATAGCATTGCTGCAGTGATAAAATAATTTATTCTACTGAAACATCTGGAGCTGCTGTGCTCACGACGCGCGTAATTTTGAAGAGTTTCAGTACTGCTAGGTAATATTAATTGGATAAATTGTTGCTACAGCTGGTAGATATGATGTGTTAAGACGTGGCCGGAACTAAAAACCAGACGGAATTAATTGTGTTAATGGCAGGCGTGATTGGAGATCTAATCTGTTTGTCTGTGGGTACAAAATGTTTCTCTGCTTAAGTTTAAACGAATATTAGTCGGATTGCATCAAAACGAAACATTTGACCGATGACTGGATATCAACAAACAATGCCGATTATCCTATCAGTGATCTTTGGTGATGGAGTTGAATAGAATATCGTTGGTACTACTTTACTGGTGATAAATTTGGAAGTTGGTAGTAAGATCTTTAATTTGATCAATGTTTTTATTATGATTGCAATTTCGATAAGACAGCATTTTGATCAGAGAAGCTGTTGCTTGTAAATAAATCTCGTATACATTTAGTCCATTCGAAACAGAGAGTTCCGCAGCAATTAGCGACTTACCGTTGAATTGCTCAATTGCTCGTGAAAAGACGGTTATAATATATTATAATGATGATAATATATATGCTAATTAATCAATCGTTTCAAATCTTGTTTTGTGCAAGTCTTAAGGGAAGCACACGTGTATATATTTTTAACAAAATCCCCTTTAATTGTTGCTTGAATCTATAAAAATGCGCACCAGCGTGTCCAGACTCAGATAGAAGGTGACGAAAGAAACTTTTATGATGTATTCTTTCAATTAAACTTAGTGTGCCTAAACATTCTTTATATTTTGATTTTGACTCAATTTATTGTTTAGTTTCAATAAACTATTCTCCTGTTTTGTCTGCTATTTAGGCCACTACATATATTTTATAAAGTTTTTGTCCTCCCGATGTTGCGGCAACTGAAGGAGGAGATGGGGGTGCGAACTACCCCCGCTTTTTGCTCAGTACATTGTTTGAACTTCCCTTTCTGTTACGTTCTGAGAGCGTTAACACTTTTTGAGCCCCTTAAAAGGAATCATAAATTCCACTGGGTGCTCATTGTGTAATAAAATTAGTATTTATACCATTTTTGTTAATACCTCAGCTATAAATTTGTGTTTAGTTTGTTCGCTGTCCAGTTTTTCCTACTAGCTGAGGTCTGTAAGTGTTCGATACCACGGGGCTCTCTGTGTGAGCTTTTTGGTAACGGAGGTGTGTGTGGAAATAACACTCATTTTTCGAGTTGAATACAACAGAGGATACAACCAATTGATTTTACTTAAAAATTATTGACTCTTACTCTAATAGTGAATGCTAACCACTACACTGGGACTGATCCCATCAATTATTTTAATAATTTAGACAATTAAATAGTAATACGCATTAAAATAAACATAAATTTCTATTACCCTAATAGGTGAATTCATGATTATCCTAATAATACAGAAATCTGCACAAAATTTTATTAATAATCTTCTCCAAAGACACCCTTGAAAAATAAGGCATTTCCACGCAATAGGAAATCATCGTGTTTATGATGGTCCCACTGAATGTGGAGTAATTGGATGGCCTCATTGCCCCATTGACCCAAGCATAATCAATATCAAGGCATAACAGTTCTCAATTCTGCCCACAAGGTGGTCTCCTGTATCCTGTTGTTTAGACTGAGACCGTTAGCGGAGCTCCTCGTCGCTCCTGGTTGGTTCTCGTGAGGGCCGCACCATTATGGATCAAATGTGTTAGTTAGGAGTTCCTGCCCAAGCAACAATGCGAGTTTTATTGTACTCTTATGGCGGTTTTCATGACCAATTTTGGACTTAAATGCCATCATAAGAGTGCAATAAAACTTAAATTATTACTTGGGGTGGGTGGAATACAACTTGTAGACTTATCATCTGTTTGTTGATGTTAAGGCGACGTACGATTTAGCCAACGAAATGAGCTGTGACAGATAATGCTAGAATGTGGTTTTTCGACGAAACTTTTTAAGCTGATTCTTACGATATTGGATCATGCGTTAAAATCGTGCGTCAAAATGATGTGGCAGAATAGCGGTGGGACAAAAAAAAATCGCTTACGTGATGTTGGGTAGACTGAAGCATGGAAATACGTTCTTTTATCTGCTATACATCAGCAGTATTAACAGCAAAGGTGAAATGTGAAAAGGAAATGTGTCACGGGAAGGAATTGTTAGTGAAAACGAATTGATCTGGATCCACCGTGGATCACTATCATTTGAGCTCGCGTACGATTCGAGGACGTGTTTGGTTACGTGGCCATTGTGAAACCGGTTGTGGAAATCCGAAATATCGATATAAGAAAAACCACGTGAAATCAGTTTACCGAGACTACTATGAAGAATATGTACTATCAACTTACTCCATTAGATTAGTTATTAGATAAAACATATTCAATAAAGGCTATTAGATAAAACATTCTTAAAAACCTTGACTGCTTTATCAAAGAGATGTTCACGACTCGAACGCACGAGATACCTCATTTATAATTTATTAATTTATATTAAAAATTATTATGCACGTGCGAGATTTACGGGTCCTGAAACCACGTGACAAACTTGAATTTTTTATACCTCAAAATAAAAATCAGGTCCGATTAAATGAGCCAATATAGTCCCTAAGTTGATAAGCATTTCCTCTTACCAGCGCTAATATGCAGAGATCTTATTCTTTTCTATTCTTCTGTATTAATTTTAATGGAATTTAATTTTATTGCAAAGTTTTATTGAGCACGATTCATTTTGAGTGCTTCTTTTATATAAATCATTATATTTCGTAACCACTATATTTAGATAATCACTATATTCAGCTGTAATGCTTATTTTATGTAGTAGAACACAAACTTTTTAAAATAGTAATATTATTTTGGGCGAATTTCAAAACGTGTGCATAAATTCTGCTAGTTACATACTCGCGAACGCACAGCCTCGTAGTTTTTTATTGCGCAATTGTCACACTCGACGCGAGAAATGATTTTAATAACGCTAGTTGGGACTCCATAGCCAACTCGCTTCGGAACGTCCAAGTGCCGGTGTCGCTATACAAGATTCTGGAAAATTACTTCCAGTATCACGCACTATGTGTAACACGGAGGAGGGTCAGAAGTGCATTCCAATCACCGCAGGGGTTCCGCAAGGTTCCATATTGGGCCCGGTTGAGTTGACGGCTGCCCACTCTATAATCATTGTTGAAGAGTGGATGCGCTCCAGGAAACTGGAGCTTGCGCATCATAAAACGGAGGTTATCGTGGTGAACAACCGATGCAAGTCGGTGCAGCAAGCAAAGATCTGCAGCGGTGACTGCACTATTTCGTCAGCGCGGTCCTCGAAACTCTTGGGAGTCATGGTCGACGACACGCTCAAGTTCGGGAGCCACGTCGACTATGCCTGCAAGAGGGCTTCCACAGCTATTTCGGCATTGTATCGTATGATGTCTAATAGCTCTGCGGTATATGGCAGCAAGCGAAGGCTATTAGCCAATGTGGTCCAGCCCACACTTAGGTATGGCGGACCGGTGTGGTTATCGGCGTTAGGAACCAAAAGTTATCTAGGTAAGCTGGAAAGTACCTATCGCCTCATAAGCTTGAGTGTGGCGAGCGCGTATCGCACAGGTTCACATGACGCAATCTGCGTCTTAGCGGGTATGATGCCTATTGGCATCATCATCAGTGAGGACGTAGAGTGCTTCAACCAACGTGGAACTAGAGGTATACGGAGTACCACAAGATCGTTCTCAATGGTCACATGGCAGCGGGCATGGTCTAATTCCACAAAAGGCCGCTGGACACATTGATTTATCTCGGCAGTATCCGGGTGGGTCGACAGGCGCCACGACGAAGTCAACTTCCACTTGACACAGATTCTTTCAGGGCTTGGTTGTTTTAGACAGTATTTGCACAAGTTCGGGCAAGCGGAGTCCCCCGCGTGTCCCGAATGCGTGGATGTAGAGGAAACTGCAGAACATGCCTTCTTATGCCCGTATTTCGTGGGCGCGAGAAGCAGTATGATGGCAGTGGGCGGACGGGACACTTCTCCGGATAATGTGGCCCAAAGGATGTGTTCTAGCTCGGACGTCTAAAAGGGCGGTCAATGGGGCTGCTACTCAGATTGTACTTGAGCTACAAAACCGCTGGAGAGCCGATCAACGGCGAGTAAATAGCCTAACTACCATCTTAATGCACCCTTTAAGCACAATAGCCCCTCCCTGAAGTAATACCGATAAGGTGGTGTCAGGGAGGATTAAGCCTGGAGACTCGAGTAGGGTTTTAATGGGTCGGTATAACTAACCCCACACTACCTGAGTAGGTGTCTGATAGCAGATTTCCCTACTCGTAAAAAAAGCCTCGAAGCTCACTCAAGGTCAGCAACTCGTGAGCAACCAATATCCACTAGTTTGTATGGATACAGATTTTGCATTGCTCTTTGTTTTCTTCTTCATCTTACGCCCCTCTTTACACACGCGGTTGACTCCTTGTAGACTCCTAATCTGTTTGATGACTTTAGGATAGCATACGATTTAATCAACGGAATGAGCTGTGACAGATATCGCTAGAACATATTTATTCGACAGAACTTGTCAAACTGATTCGTATGATTTTGTATCATGCGTTAAACTATGCATCAAAATTATATACCAACAGCTGGTGATATCCCAGCCACCTTCGTGATGTTGGATGGATAAAACAAGGGAATGCGGTAAGGAACGGGACTATCTCAATCTCACATGCTTTTTAGTTTTGTGGTTTTGTCGAAGTCATGGTTGACAGCAGGCAACATGGGAGTCTAAATGGTGTTGGTTCCAAGGTAGAGTAGTATAGGAAACGATTGAAGCAGGGTAGCATCTTGGTACGCTCGTGACATGTGATGACGATGTAAACCACAAAGTAAAACGACGAATCGTAGCTGCGAATCGGGCTTTGTACGGATTACGTAGCCAGCTGTAGTTCCGTAGCGCACAAAACGGAAACTCTACAGAGCACCAATTCTTCCGGCGGCCCTTTGTGGACATGGACCATGAACGTTCGACGAGTGCCTGGGATTTTGAGCGTAAAATTTTGTGATAAATACTTGGTATCAAAATAGAAAATGGAGTGTAGCGAAGATGCATGAACCACGAGCTGTATAAGGCATACAAATATGCTGACATAGTAAAGGCCGTATAATGTGGCAGGCTGCAATGTTTCTTAAAAATGTACCTCAGCTGTACTTATAAATTTACTTTTTTGATATGGAGTAACCGCAATTCATAAAGAATAATATTAAACTTGGAAAAGAAGATGATGCACGCACGCGCCCCTGTGTATCACACCCTGGGCACACCAATGAGAGTTCATGACGCTCAGTCATTACGCCTAGTATTAACTGCTAACTTCTGATATAAAAGTTACTATCAATATCTGAGATCAAACGGTGCCTAGGCGCCGCGGGATGAATGATTTTTGTTCATTACTGTTTATAATTAGGCGTGAAATCGATAAAGCTTGTAGATAACTGTCAGTTCTATAATATCTATAAGGTATCACGATTAAATTGGGTGCTTTTTCAGTCATTAAAAAATTTAGCCAAATGTATAGGTATTTCATTTTTGCTTTTTAATAGAATAGTAAAGTTTTTTTTTGATCGCTGGCTGAATAAAACATGATTTTTACTTATCTTTTAAATTAAGCATTTTAGCTAAAAGGGCTTGAATTTTTTTAAATAATTGAACAGGTTTAGCCCGAAGGATCCGAGAATTTTATGAAATTTTGTTCATGGTCTTATGAACGAATCCCGACTGGGAGAGGCTAAAAGAGTCAATAGGATGGTAACACTAGTCACGCGATTGTCCTGTACTCTAACAGTTGGTGGCGAAGTCTATCGAATACAAACATAGAAGGTCAAGTTTTGAGGACGGAATGTAGCACCGCGACATTGGCGTGCTTTATGAGCAAAAAGAATAAATGAAAAACACCAGTTCTCCTGATTCTATACAAAACAATTTTTTCTAGCAATTTTATATGTTCCTGTATAAAACTTCATAAAATTCTTCGACTCTTCCGCTCGTTTTGTACGGTAATTTTGAAAAGTCCTCAATCATCATTATGATAACTATGAACACTTTTAATTAACTCAACTTTTGTAAAATATTAATTTAACAACGATCAATTGGTTATTATATGTCTTTCAAATAATACCAAATGCATTTAAATTAGTCCACCTTTAGACGAGTAAAACGAGTGAGTTTAAAATAGGACAGACCAAATGAAACATTAATGCACAGAAGTTGGTCAATTTTTAATCACTTAGCATAGTGGACACAATTTTGCATACCTTAGCTAACAAGGTCACTGCCTTTCCTAATTGTCTCTAGTGAACTGTAAAATCGCGCTCGTAAATTGACCGAGTTTTGTAAACAGTAATCTAGAATGCCCCTGACACTCGGCGCAAAGCGGTTTTCAGGTTCTGTTTTAGTTGCTCAATTACCCACCTGTGCTGGTAAACCGAACCAATATGTAGGCGTTCCCGATCAGCGGCAGCCTCGGAGGTCCATTCATGTTAGCCACGGCTGCAAGAATCTTTCTTCGGGTCCATCTCAAGTAAATGATCAGTGCAATCGTAGTTGAAATCAAATACACTATCACTGTGTTCCACATGCTTGCTGCTAAACTATTGGGTAATGCTGCACTGGCACTGGCGGCGTGGAGTTCTGTCTCAACGGCCTGGTTGCAGCCTGGCGTGTGCACTTGTAACGTTTTCAAACTCGAACCCAACGGTTGTAAAACTTTTCAGCACGAAATACTATATCCGAATGTTCTTTTGCAGGTCAGCTCAGCGGCACTGCTCGAAGGTAAATGACTTCATAGACTTTTACCACGAGGTACTGATTCATTTCGAGTAGCGTTATGTTCAAGATTGCACTAGTAAGCTGTGTTGAAAAAAGTGGTGGGGATTACTAAGTGATCATGTTGCTTTTTGACAGTTGATGCATTGCTTTCAGTTAGTTCTTTATATTGTGCAACGATGCAATTTAGTGAACAATTGTCACTGCTTATTGGACCATTTAGAAAAATTCGATCCTTTATAATATGTACAGTGGGTTTAGATTTTTATTTGTAGCTTAATTTTCGTGTTTTATTGTTCCAGATTGATTTGAATAGAAAATAGGGTATTTTTCGACAATTTACTTAAAGTGACACCACAAACTTGCTTAATCGATTTTACTTGAATTGCTTGTTTAAATATTCAAATCTGCATGGAATGTGAAGTTTAATGCTGGATGTGGTTGTGGTTGTAATGTGTGCTCGCTATTAGAATAAGAATGCAATGCTGAATTACTTGATTTGAACAGCTGGTTTGGAACTAAAACAGCTGTCCCCTGCAAATCGTTAGGAACGCTAACACATGCTGTTCTACTCGTTTTACTCGTAACGTACAACTCGAAACTATTAGAATAGGAAGGCAGCAAGCATAAAAATGTTATGCGATGAAATCAATGTAATGCACACCTTATGTAGTAAATCGCTAATTAAAGCCAACCTTAACCTTTACAGTGTAGTAGCATTCCGCCTATTATGACTGTTGCATCCAGATGTTTGGTTTTTAGCATATGAGTTTAGCGAACGTATTTGTTGTATTGTGATAGACTTATGTGTAATACATTATGATTGGCTTGACCTACGTGGTTTTCTGGTTTAAGTTATTTCAATCTGCATTTCCTACACTAGGAGATCCCCGGGTTAATACGACGCAACGATGTTAGAACCCAAAGGACTACCTAGGCAACACTATGATTCACTGATATTGCGTAACCCTTAAGTCATATGACCACTGAGGGCGGGAAATCGATAGATTAGGCTGTGATCGAAGACCCCATTATTAACAAGACTGGCCTCGCTGTTTTTGTTCCATATACACGCCATGCTTCAGCATCAGCGACGCTTCCATTTGCGAAGGTGGTAAATTTTGCATGAATGTTAGTAAGCTCTCCAAAATTGTGTATTGATGTTTGTTCGACTATGTTGCATCGGCATGGCGGTATGAATATTAGCACTCACTCACATAGATGCATCCAGGAACCACCTTGGCCGGTAGAGCGAGCTACCATGAGTGTCTCCTGAATATTGACAGAGCTGCCAGTCTTCTTGTTATGGGGTCTTCGCTATGATGGTTGGGTCAGGTTAGATACCTTCAATTCACTTTCGTTCCGTTCGAATTCGAACACGTGAAATCGCACGCACGGTACAGGGTATGTTATAACGGTGGTGCGATATAATTTTAATTGCGAAGCCTGATTTAATTATTCACAATTCAATGAGTGACTACTAATAGTATTTCGCACATCTCATTCCCAATTTGAATTGCTTAAAACTTGATGTTTTCTTGTTACATCTCTGAAAAGGGCTTGAACAAAAAAGTTATTTTTTATTTGTACAAAAGTTGGATCACCCCAACTGCAATTGCAATAAAATCAATTGCCAACACATCATTTCGTTTTTTTACCTGTATACCGGGAACCCTCGCTCACTACAGCTGATAATGATCGTGATCATCGCACTAGTATTCCTACATTGTATGAACGGTTTATAAGAATGAACTCACGTGCTACGTTGAACATGTAATTAGAGATTCATTCCGATTAACCCTCTGACGGGCAACGCGTGTCGTGGTCAGGTGGGACCTGTCACAGAGCTCAATGTATTTTTGGTCAATATATCGAAATTTTCCAGTTTATCCAATTAATCTTTTTTCGCATCATACATTTACTCCCCGTCCAGAAAAAAGTTTACGTCCTGACCAATACATACGTAAATTTAAAGTCATAAGACACAAAAAAGAAAAAAAAAAAATTAAAAAAATTGCTTACAATGGATTGTTGGGCTCAAACACTTCATGGTTATGTTTTTTAAGAATTTGAATAAATTTCGCTTCAACGCAATTTTTTAGTGTTTGAATGATGCGAACCACATAGTCCGAATGATATTTAGTTGGTGCCAAAATGTCAAACGAGCTGTTTTGAATATACGGTATAGAATGTCAATTAAACATATGTTGCATTGGTGTTCAAAAAGAGAAGACCGTCTTCGGATGGTCGTGCATCTTAGCCGTTAGAGGGTTAATTTGCGTTTACATTTACATTTGCATATTTACAAGATAGGTGTTATTTTTAGCAATGGGAACTAATCGTAATACGTCTTCTAACATTCTACAAACTTCACTAGCACCTATTTGATAAAAGTCATTATTCAATGGATCATTGAAGATAGTTGGTTTTGAAGTGACAACGACTTTCTTTTGGCGCTAATATATTAAGACGGTTTAATGTATACTAGCGCCAGAAACAAGTAGCTGTCACTCCAAAACTAGCTACATTCATTAATCCATTAGGGCTCCAATATTTCATTTTATTATTTTAGTTTGCCAAAATCACAGCTTTTAAACCCTGTCATTGTAAATATTAACAAATCGCTTATTCAGGATAAGTTTCTGAAAGCAAACAGTGGCTTTTTCTGTATTGCAGAAGTAAGAGTAACACTTTCTTAAATACCCTAGGTACGTGCAAGTGATGTTGCTTGCCGACTGATTCCCTTTTGGCCCTTCATACAGGAGCTGGTAAACGTGATCAATCGTTATGTTTGTACGATTCCCCTTGTCAAGAAATGCCCATTTCTATGAACAGTTGTTCTGCTAAGATAGGTGGTAGTTCCCATACATACATACAGGGGTTAGACAAAATGATCGGGACAGGCAAAATTTTGATGAAATTCAAACGGCCATAACTTTCACAAAACTGGACAATTTTAGATGAAACCAATTGCATTCGACGGGGAAATCTTTCTAGTTTTTCTAAAATATTTCAAGATTTGCAATAGTCAGCGGACGCCGGAGATATTCCGGGTTATCTGGGGGTATTTCAAAAACTGATTTTTTTCATCGCTTGTATCTTTTTTTGTCATGGAAATTTATTCATATTCATATTTTATCCCAAAACTAGATTTCATTTCCAGTCGATTGGTGAAAAATGAACGGAAATCCGACGAGAAAAAACCAAGTTACGGCCATTTTCGTAAAATCAGTACTAGTAACATCTATTGCTCTGGCCAGTTTAGGACATATCGCAAACCATGTCAATATGAGCATCAAACGTTAAGGTTTGATGAGCCATTGACACTGGAAGCATTCCCAGGTCCGCAGCGTGCCATAGCAACCCTGTAGCAGGTTGTAGGTACCCCGGCGGAAGTGGTCGTTTCAGAGAATATTCGAAATCATGTCAATATGGGTGTCAAACTTCAGGATTTTCAACCCTCGTCAATTTTTGAAGTTTGACATCCATATTGGAATGGTTTTGGTCATGTTTTAAAATGGTCATAAAGGTAAGACATTACTGGCAACATTTCCAGAACTGATTTCACTAAAATGGCCATATCTCGGTTGTTTCACGTCGGATTTCCGTTCTTCTTCGACCAATCGACTGGAAACGAAATCTAGTTTTGGGATAAAATATGTAAATTAATAAATTTCCATGACAGAAAAAGATACAGGAGATTAAAAAAATCAGTTTTTGACATACCCCCAGACAACCCGGAATAACTCCGGTGTCCGCTGACTATTACAAATTTTGAAATATTTTCGGAAAACTAGGAAAACTTCCCCGTCGAATACAATTGGTTTCATCTAAAAATGTTCATTTTTGTAAATGTTATGGCCGTTTGAATTTCATCAAAATTTTACATGTCCCGATCATTTTGTCTAACCCCTGTACATACATTGCAGAAGTGAGAGTAACACTTCCCGCAGTACTTGTTTGTTAGTACGTAAATCGACATTATTTGCGCAGTATGTTCATTCATTTGTTCACATAGACTAAAATCTTTCTAGTTACTGCTGCGCCTCTAGTTGTCATATCAAGAAACTAATGACAGCGTTTCAATCTAAAAGGATGGTTTACTTAGTGTTAAAGATATCTTGCGGATCGGAGTTGAAACGTTATCGAAGATAGAACGCTCGAAATTTGAAAAGTTTCTACACACTCACGATGAAAACCCTACGTGATCAGGAGTAATGGTCACCTTACTTCTTGGCTTTAGCAGTATAGAGTCGGGGCTCTTGCTGTACCAAGAATTCCTCTCCAATGTACTTAGTTTTGGGTTCAGCAGGTATCAGCATC
Source organism: Sabethes cyaneus (assembly GCF_943734655.1). Lineage (NCBI taxonomy): Eukaryota > Metazoa > Arthropoda > Insecta > Diptera > Culicidae > Sabethes > Sabethes cyaneus. The sequence goes on along the minus strand of NC_071355.1, from coordinate 83,909,031 downwards.
TTTGACTCGAGCAGCACGTTCCTCACAATCATGTGGAAGATTTGTAGTTTTGGGTTACTCGACGCCAATTCGTTGTGCGTCTCGACACACGCAAGTTGGTTTCATCCTGGTGAAGTCATCTAGTACGTTGGGTCCCTTCATCCCTGATGCCAGTGGGATTCTTGAAGAGGGTAAACTTCACTGTACAGTCTTCTGGCATCCTTGCGACGTGGCCGGTCCACCGTAATCTCCCAACTTTCACCGGTCTGATTAGTGTTTTGTACTTCATCAGCTTTGTGCGGCGGCGTATGCTCCTTGGCTGAAGGATCTTGCAGTGGGAAAAGTAAGCTTGACTGCCGGCTTGAATACGCCGTTGAATCTCTTTACTTGTCGGCGATGACCAGAGATCCCAATATATGAGCTTGTCAACCACTTCCAGTTCATCGTCGTCAACAGTTACTGTCAATGCTGAAATTATGATGCGTGTAACGTTGTACCGACATTTCTGGAGGATTTCCTCCTTCCAAATCCGTGAAATTATCCAGTGAAGTGCCATTGCTAGTGGTTCTTTACCATTTTTGAAGAGTTTTGAGTGAGTCGGTCTTTTCCGGTGGCTCTATTGTTCTTTAGCTGATCGATTTCTTGCCGGTCGTTTCGAGATCGGAAGCCGGCACGCTGTTATCATTTGTAGACACTCCTAAATTCACTTCCGTTCCGTCTCCTTTTGTTTTGTCATCATTTAGATGCCTATCGAAGAACTCCTTCCACCTGCCGCCTCGCTTTGGTTTGTGGCAGGTTTTCCTCCATGTACCTACACATGTCAGGTTTCGGAATGAATCCTTTTCGTTTACGAGAATGATTTATCTCATAGCACCTGCGCGTCTAGCTGTACCCAACAAACATTTTTGTTTACGAGTAGCTTATTCAACTGTAGTATAGCTAAACCCAATTAAACAAGCGCTTATTAGGCTACCATACAACGAAAATGTTCCTTGGGTAGTTCTATTTCTTTACGATTTCTGTCACCCTTCATTCCCATTTTCTCATGCATATCATATATCATATATTGATTCCGCGCACGTCGATACTTGACGGAATTATTCCTCGTTGTAAAGCTTAGAAAGTTTTTCTAAGCTTTTTTCGTCTTCATCGCTTGTTGGTGTTCTTCGTTAAACTAATCATTTTGTGCACTCGAGGTTTCTGCAACTGGCATCGTGACTGCGACCGAGTATATCCTGATCCATTTGTCTTCGAGGGTCGAAGCATCTCCATCGAGCTCCACAGAGCAAGGTGGAGCTTCATCAAGCGCGCGCGTAGTCCTCGGCAACTCGCGGTTTGCCTAAGTGCCAAATGTTTATCCGAGGAGGGCGTCTTTGTCGCGAAGTATATAAACCATCGCTAGTTTTGAGCGCTTGTATACTACTACTAGGTAATTATCCGAGTCCATATTCACGCCCCGTAAGAAGCGTATGCTGGTGATGACATCCTTTTGTGGCTCCACTGGGTTTCCATAAAATTCAATATCTCGAAAACTATTTGTTCTACAGATTTCGTGTAGGTATTCAGAAGATTTTGTTTAGAAAAAAGATCTATCTTTTGGTATAATTAGTCATTGGAGTTGTTCACATTTGCTTGCTATAAAACATTTAACTTTTTATTTTTGTGCTATAGAGCAATATTTCCTAATATAAAGTTGCAGATAATTTATTTTTCAGAATAATTTATTTTGCTTAAGGAAAAAAAATTGTATTTCATTTTTGTATCGCTATATAACGATTTTCTAGACTGTGTTAGAGTGGATCTTAAAAATTAGTTTTTTGCACTAACATTTTTCAAATTTTTTAAGCTATTAGGTAGTTGCTATCTATTGTCTGAAGGAAGATATAGAGGTTTTCGTTCCAAAATGTTTCAGTTATTTCACGAAATCTCACTGTTCCATTGGCACATATTTTCAAAACCAGCATGCATGATCTAAAAGTATATACCTAAAACTACAAAATCCATTTAATGACATTTTTCCGCAATTCTCCTGTTCTGTAGAAAACCACATTTAAAAAGTGAGTATTTCTACATTTATGTATCGAACTTAACGGTTGCGTACTTTCGTTTTCTGATCTTTTCGGGCAAAAAATTAATAGCCATGGAACCCTAAGCCTAAATACCTTTCAAGGTTCACTGACTGAGCTGCAAGGTTGTAAATTCAAAAATCTTGAAAAAAGACGTAAAGAAATTTTAGCTTTTCCGACAAAACACAGAAATAAACAACGTACACGCATTTGTACATATATTTACACGTGTATAATGGTAAACATCACGTTCTTTTGTCTGAAAAGCTAAAATTTCTTTACGTCTTTTTTCAAGAATTTTTGAGCTTATAAGCTTGCAGTTCAGTCGGTGAACCTTGAATATCATTTAGGCTTAAGATTCCATAGCTATTGATTTTTATCCTGAAAAGGTCTGAAAGTTTTTCTTAAAAACACATATGTGGATGAACTACTAAAAAAACTAAAAAACCGCTAAAAAAACAAATAAAACGCAATTGTTGAGTTCGATTTAATTGAGTACATATTGTGTCGTATATTGAATATATTGAGTAATATTTTGGAACAAAAACCTCTTTAACTTCCTTCAGACAATAGATAGCAACTACCAAATAGCTTCAAAAAATGCATCATTTCACGTTGTAAAAGTTATCTGGACTCTAAATTGGGTTTCAAATAAAAATGTTAGAGCAAAAAACTGACTTTTTAAGACCCACCCTGACACAATCTAGAAAAATTGTTATATAGCGATACACAGATGAGGTACAATTTTTGTATCTTCAGCAAAGTTTCTGAAAACAAATTATCTACAACTTCGTAGTAGGAAGTATTGCTCTATATCACAAGAATCAAAAGATAAAAACTATAAAAATTCATAGCGAGCATAAGTGATCCACTCTAATGTCTCCAAAAGATAGGACTTTTTTTAAACAAATTCTTTCGGATACATGAAATCTGTAGAGCAAATAGTTTCCCAGATATTGATTTTTGTTGTGAAACAAAGGTTTTCATCACTGGAGTAACTATCAATGGACTATGAAAACGGGTGGAAAAAGTTGGCAGATACGCATGACAATATCTTTGTGCAGAAAATTATGGAAGATATTCAGCGAAAAGTTTGAAAGTTTTTCAGGGAAGATGAAGAACATGTTTTCTTGAATTTTTTCCTTAGAGCTTAATAAAAAGCTAAATATATTTTTACAAATTTCGTACATTATTTCCTCATGAAAAAATTGGAAATTTTATGCCGCTAAATTCTAAATGGAACAGACTTCAATGCTACCCCGTAACAAAGTGACAGTTATTAACAGTTTCCCATAACACTCGCCAGTGTCAAAAATGTCGCGACGATCGTTTTTACGTGCCGGTTAAAATTGACGCACCTTCGATTTCCAAAGGAAATGTTAATTTTTGTTACGTTAAATGTGTACGCAAAAAGCTGTCTGGACAACGATTTGAAAAGTGCGTATTGATTATTTCAGCATTGTTTCATGTTTTCGGTAAAACTGTTTGAATTCTTGGTGGGTTGTTTGATTGATTTGTTTACAAGATAAAAAGCGGTATTTATTTCAAGATTGCCACTCTTGTGTACGAGTTGTCTGCTCTAAAGTATTTAAATATAGCGTGTTTCATTGAAAGATATCTGCTGCGCAATTCAAAATGAAATGCTCTTTCATGATTGCTGGATCGATTTTGTCGTTAACAGAACAAGTTAAGCAAAATTCAAGAGTAAATCCAAGCAATAGAGATCGTTGCAGTTGTACAAAAAACACTCTGTTACATGACAGAACCAAATAGAGCATGTTATTATGACAGAAGAACCAGTTATGCTGCTATTGTCATTACCACGGAAACGTGTTGATACTTGACATAATGTTGTCAGTTCATAAAATACTCTATTGAAATAATAAACCAATTCAGATCTTATATGCACAAGGGATTTTTTGCCAAAGCAAATGATAATAAACTCTTTCTTCGATATTTACGCCGCTTTCAAACATCTGTCGTGAACCATGAACCAGCAGTTTTAGGTACGTTTGATTAGTATGGGAGCTGTCACATTGTTACCGGGTTGCTTCAATGAAACGTAGAAGATTTTGAACATTAGATTAGAATTTATAGTTTATTTGAAAGAATAAAAAGAATCGGAAGCAGCAAGGCGGAATCCCTCAACGTGTGCACTACAACGATAGCTCGGCGGAGTCACCACTGGAGTCAGCAAACCTATTCTCATCCTTCTTTCGAAGTGTGCAAAGTAATAACCGACCACCTTCGTCTGAAGCGTATCTGAGTAGTTTACCGTTGTACGATTTAAATATGCCGTTATTCAACTTTTCTCGGAGTGATGTGATGTTCAAGTTGCAATCAATTGATGTATCGAAAGGCGCTGGGCCGGACAGACTGCCACCGCTGCTCTTCAAAAACTGTGCTGCGACACTCGCTATTCCGGCAACGATTATTTTTAATTTATCAATGTCGGAAGGAATTTTCCCGAGTGTTTGGAAGACTGCCGCTATTACACCTGTCCATAAAGCAGGGAGTACACATGACGTCAAGAACTATCGTGGTATTTCGATTCTAAGCTGCTTGCCGAAGGTTTTCGAAAGCCTTATCCACGATTCGCTTTACCCAAAGGTTCATCATACGATCTCGGAATATCAGCATGGGTTTGTGAAAAAGCGCTCAACGCTTACTAACTTGATGTCATATGTTTCTACACTGACGAATGCACTTGAGAAGCGTCAGCTGATCGATGCCGTCTATGTGGATCTTGCTAAAGCGTTCGATAGGGTGCCACATTCTTTGATGGTAACGAAGCTGGTAAGGTTGGGATTTCTTGAATGGCTGACACGGTGGATACTGTCGTATCTTACCGACCGCGATGCATTTGTGCGAGTTAATGGAACTAGCTCCCTCCATTTTGAGATAAAATCAGGTTTGCCCCAAGGAAGCCACCTTGGCCCACTACTGTTTAATCTTTTTGGGAACGATCTGTGCTCCACTATTAAAAGTAATACGCAGCAGTTCGATGATGTCTATTGTCTGAAGTCTCTCTACTGCGCGATAGTACGTAGTATTTTGGAGTACGGAGCGATAGTATGTGCACCTTACCATGCTGTCCAGATCAACCGGATTGAACGAATCCAGCGTCACTTCATTCGGTACGCCTTGCGAACGCTACCCTGGGATGATTCAATTCGATTGCCTCCGTATGAACATCGATGCGCTCTTATACGGCTATCCACGCTGGCAAATAGGAGAAGGTTGCTGCAACGTTTATTTGTCTTTGATCTTCTTGGAAACAATATTGACTGCCCGGAGCTGCTGGAGCGGCTTCAAATCAACGTACCACCCAGGCTTACCCGTCGATCTGATTTTTTTCGGCTTCCAATGCATCGCACTCTATTTGGCCAGAACAATTCTATTGACGTATGTTGTCGTGAATTCAATGTAGTGTCTGACTCTTATGATTTTAATATTAGTAGAATGACTTTTAAATTTAGAATAAGTATGTATTAGAATTAGAAACTGTCTGTGCGATACCATCGAAGACTAGTAAATAAAAAAAAAGAACAAGAACTTATGATTTTTTTTATCGTGTATTATTGCATAATTTACATTATATACCCATCACGTCACACATGCACTTTTACAGAATGCTGGGCTCAGAAATTAGTTTCTAGTCCTTACACCGAGTGTCTCTTAAGAATACTTACATTATTATAAAAGTTTACTTAACTCTGTTTTAGTATTTTTAAATTTTTTGATTCTTTGGTATTCACCAGCCGGAAACAAAATTAAACCGTACAATCAAAATGTTGAAATTGTTTTACTTAAGTTTTTAAAATGAAGGCAATATATTATTAAACTAATTGTGATACTCATGTCACGTATAGACGAAATTATAATATAAAATCTGACCAGTTGCTATTGTTGAAGTCCCCCACTAACACTAACCTTTCAAGCGGTTGCAGTAGTACAATCGCGTTTCTCCAAGGATATCGGGCATCCGCCCGTAATTTTTAAGATTATCGAATATTCGATGCCGATGGCATCCATCGTGAGTGACGTTGTCATACGGTATTTTCTCACCAGATGTGCTATCATAACCTTCATGGAGAGCCAAGCGTACCGTACTCCTATACAGTTACGAGGACCACCGCTGAAAGGAAGGAAAGCGTAAGGATGTCTCCGAGCCACCAGCTCCGGAAGGAAGTTGTCCGGATTGAATGTTTCCGCGTCTGGACCCCAGTGTAGTGGATCTCTGTGCATTGGGTAAATTGCTGCAACCACGGTTGTGTTATTGGGAATCGTTGTATTGTCTAGAAAATAAATGTTTATATTTGTGATCATGCTTGTCAACTTGGCAAAGTTGCAGTGTCTTGAAAAGTTCAGATAAACGATCTAGACATTCAATTAAATTCGATTGTCGATTAACATACTTGATTGTCTCAATAGTGGCCTCATCATTAGACAACAGCAAAAGCAAAGCCTTGGGCTTAAACGTCTTTCTAAGACTTGACCCTTCTTTATCGACAGACTTCACAGCCGGCTGTTAGAGTACAGGACAGTTACGGGGCTAGTGCAAAAATCCTACAGACTCCATTTAGCAGCACCGCCTTGCCGAGATTCGAACATACGACAACTGGCTTGTTAGACCAGCATCGTACGTACCTCAAAGTTAACTGGGCGGTTAGACAACAGCAAAAATGATTTTTTCTCACATTTCTCATAGTATTATGTTGTGCAGTGAAGTGCTCTACTCTGGTAATCACAAACTTATAGCAAACAACGCAGAATCCTACAAAAAATCAGAGGGGTTGTGTACAAGACACGACCGCATATATAGGTGACGCAGGACTACGTAAGTCTCTTTGTAGTGATAGTAGCATGTATTCATGCTTGTATTGCGACATTTGCCCCTATTTAGACTACCCCGATTTACACGATTATCACAGTCGAATCTCGCACACGATTTCGCTCAAAGAAAATGAAGTGAAAAAGAAGGGGAAGAAGGAAAAAGAAGTCAAACGCATTAGTAGATCAAACTAAAAGCCACTCTAGTGTCAGATTAACAGTGCAAAATGCGGTACGTTGCATTACATGATTATCACAGTAGACTAAAAGGGGCAATAATCATTCGATTCTTGATGTATACATGCTATATGCAACATATATACATGCTACATGCGTTGTATGTAACATTTATCAAAGTAGTAACATTGCAAACGTTCAATCCTCAAAAGATTGTGCATTTGAAAACAATTTAACAAAATCAAGAACACAAACTATTGCTTTCCTGCTACCCTACTTAAATTAAAGATTGTTTTTATTACTCATGGTTCCCCACGTTGAAGGGATTTTACCAATTCAATCCTATTTTATCAACAGCACATCTTTTCACTACACTTCTAATGAATACGCATGCTTGCCATTCATACAGAATCGAATTATAACCGAACACTTCAGCTGTAGCACATTTTTCCAACACAGATATCAAATTCGCCGAGGTTTAATCGTCTCGCTGTAAAGAATTTACGCGATCTGTTGGGACAACGAATTTGTGTCATTTTTTCTGGCACACTTCCCTAACACAGACATCAAATTGGACTAGGTTTAATCGCGTTCGTAAGAAATCTGTTGGCACGAGGGGGCTTTGTCACTCTCTCTGGCGTACTTCCCAAGCAAGGACATCAAAATGGTCTAGGTTTAACCGCGGTGTTAAGAAATCTTGTTGAAATGAGGAAACTTTGTCGCTTGTTTTGGCTTACTTCCCAAGCACAGATATCAAATTGGTATAGGTTTAGATCATCGTAAAGGATCTTCCAACCAATCACGAAGCGAGAATTCTGGTAAAACATAGGTTCATTATTTTCAATTTTTCAATAGTTCAACATGAAGAATCCATACTTTTCTTCATTTGGGTCAATTCTTAGAAGATTTTCCGATCGATTGGTGTAAGAATATTGAAAATCGATCGGAAAGCCGCTGAGCTATTAGCGCTCAAAACCTTTCATTTTTCGTGACGCTCGCATTTTTCGATTTTTTGGAATGACACCCTATCTCCAAACTTGCCGTAAGACGTAGTCCTACGTCAAAATCATTTTGGCATTTAAAGGTTCCGGTAACGAAATATGTAATCACTTCGACACAATCCTACGCACGAGAAATGTTATATTATACCCTGCCAATCAACAACTTTGGGGGAAAGGCCGAATATACAAGATGATGGGTTGATGTTGATACTTTTGGAGCGAGCATTGGCAGAAGGGCCATTGAAATATGCATAGAACTTATGCTTTTAGTTTTCCATCATTAAGTCAAGAAGCAGTAGGGAAGTTTTACCCCGGTCCGGTTATAAATCATTTTGTTTGATCCAAAACCCCTAAATTTCAGTTTAATTCTACGAAATATGATCTCACAACCTTTCACTTCTTAAAGTATGCATCTGATTTGTTAAGATCGCTTACTTATTCTTATCTATCTTACCGTCTAACTTGATGTCACTGGTTGTAACCCGCGCTACCGCTGGTGCTACCGGAAAAAGACGCAATGTTTCCTTGCAGACCATTTCAGTGTACAACAGTTTTGCTGCATTCTCCACTGAAATTTGCTGTTCTTTTTCGGGGCATTCTTTCATAATTTCCTGGTAAACCCGTTCTTGAATATCTTGATGCACGGCCAGCATGAGTAACACGTTACTAAGAGTAGTGGCCGTTGTGTCAGTGCCTGCGAAGATCATTGTATACAGATGGTCAGGAATATCTTCCTTGGCGAGCTGATTATTTTCTTGGGCCAGTTCTAATAATTTGTCAAGGAAATTTTGCAGTTTTTTGTCGTCCTCATATGTCTTTTGAGCCTTATTTTCAGGTTGGGAAGACAGTACAGCATCGGCATTCCTCGCATTCATTATATTGGTTATGAAAAGTCGGCCCGTTTCCATTATTTCTTGTTGCTTTTTATATGCCTTTGTCATACGATAGATAAAGTTGGGGTATAGTAATGGATTGAATACCCGTTGTGTCACTAAATCGATATATTGGGATTGCAGCTTCAGGTATTGGTCTCCAATTGGCATTCTCTGCAGGTCGAAATCGCACCCAAACGCTGTACCTATAGAGGACGAGAAATAATTAAATTAGGCTGACTCAATCAGGCAAATCCCTTTCCAGTAAAGGGTGTCCCACATCAAATTGCACCACGGAAGAAACGCTGTAGAAAATTACCTATTTGACCGATCCTTTTCAAACTTTCAGACATCCAAATATAGCCCATTAGTAAGCTTTTGGCATATTTGTTTCATTCACCTTCAATACCATAACCGTATGCTCGTACCTTACGCTTAACTCCACTTAAAAAGTTTTGTACAACCTAGCTGCAGCTTCATCTGTACGGAAATTCACTTTTTCTTCATGTTTTCCTCAGACTTGACCTGCTTGGGATGCTTCCGTAGTGCCTGCTTCATAATAACCTAGTATTTTTCGATGGGCCTTAGTTCCGGTGCGTTGGAGGCGTTCATGTCCTTGGGTACGAAAGTGACTCCGTTGGCTTCGTACCACTCCAATACATCCTTTGAATATTGGCACGAAGGTAGATCCGGCTAGAAGACCCTCGTATTGCTTCGACAGAGAAGGCAGATGCTTCTGTAAACATTCCTAGAGGTAGATCTGCCCGTTTACAGTCCCGATAGTCACGAACGGCGCACTCCGTTTACCACATGATGTATTTCTTGGCAAACTATGAAAGTTCCTGCATTCTTACTTCCTCCGGAACATCAAACTTGTGCTGGGTGGGGAAGTACGGTAGCCCCGGAAGCTGCCGGAAGTCCGCCTTGACGTAAGTCTCAACATTCATGATGAAAGAGTTGAGGATTTTCCAGGTGCTTGCGCAAAATAAATTCGCGACGTTGCTTTTCGGGTAATGTCATTTTTCACTATTTTCGAAAAACTAACCGCGATAAAAATAGAGTGTAAACAATACACTCTAAACTACTTCTACTCAAATTTTCAAGAGAAAATACTCAAAGGGTAATTTTCTACAGCGTTCCTTCCGTGGTGCGATTTGATGTGGGACACCCTTTAGAACATATCTGTCTTTAAATAACATGTATGAGCAGGTTCTAAGGTATTTTAAAACTCACTTACAGTAAATAGTGTCCAAAGCGCATAGGGCTATGTTATGAAAAAGGTCCTGTTCATCCTGTCCAACGTAGCTCTCCATTAGATCTGCCATCATTGCACTTTTCTCGTTGAGAACACTCACATGACTGTTCAGGATGGCAGGTGCGAAGGAAAAGTTTAAAATTTTTCGCTGGCCCTTCCATAAGTGTGCTGAAAATAGTAATCATGATTATAATTCAATCAAAAAGTAAATAACAATTCGCATTGGCTTTACCTGGTGCCGAGAAAAGTCCTCGATTTACAAGGAAGAAGTCATACTGCAGGGATTTGTTCAAGCAATGCGGTGAGTTCAGGAAAATTTGCATGTGTTCGGGTTTGTATAGACAAATGTGTACTAAAGGACCCAAATGAATGCAAAGCGGGGACGGATATTTCTGAACGATATTTTTCATTTCCCTAGCTATCGCCTCTGCAAGAATAAATGAAATGTTTCATTATAACTACAACAATAACAATGATTACCTAAAAAAATTGATGCGACTACGTAATTGACCAGACATAGGAAATTCGAACGATAAATCTGCCAAAGTCAGTGAGTCCCCACGAATAACACAGAAAGAAAAATGTTGTTAGCAAAGTCCACCTCAATTTGATCGAGCCATCTAATACGTTGGGCTCCTCTATTACGCCAAAAATAGTCCGTAGTATCTTTCGTTCGATTACGGTAAGTACACGTATTTCTTCCGTAAGCAAAGTCACAGTCTCGAGTCCGTAAGGGCTTTTGGTCTGACTTACGTTTTGTACTTCGTCAGCTTTATACGGCGCGGTATGTTGCGAAACATCTTGCGAAGGGCAAAGTAGGCCTGATTATCAGTTTAAAGCAAAGCCTTGGGTTATAAACGTCTTTAAGGCTTGAGCCTTCTTTATCGACAGCAAAGTCCTACAGACTCTATCAGCACTGCCCAGTCGAGACTCGAACATACGACGACTGGCTTGTTAGATCAGCATCGTACCTCGAAACTAACTGGAAGGGCTCATTAGAGGGAGGAGGGATTATCAGCTTGAATGTGTCGTTAAAGCTCCTCGCGCATGTTGTTGTCGGCGATGACCACAGTTCCTAAATATATGAACTCTTCAACCAGTTCGAGTTCATCGCCGTCAATAATCACTGTCTGTCTGGGAGTTAAGCATTGCTAATGCCTTGCCGGATCTATTCGCGATCGGCAGATGGGACAGTATATTCATGGGCATTCCCAGGCTAGCTCCCGTTTCGCCTCCTTCTGTTATATCACCTTCAGATGCTCATCGAACCCTGTCAACAACCTCGCGTTACTTTGAGACAAGATTGCCTTGCTCGTATCTATAAATGTCAGTTTTTGGTATTAGTCTTGATGCGATTTTCACATTCTGATAGATCCCGGAATAAACATTCCAATCCTTCACTATCTCTGTCCTCCTGCCGGTGCTTGTTACTTGGCGCTTTTTACTTGAATACTTGGCCAAATTTTTTTATTGCTTAGATACTTTTAAGGATTATTTTTCTCCATTGCTTCCGGGCATTTACCGTCACGACCAGTGGTTTTGTAGCACTCAGAGTTTCGTCACCTAGCGTTGCGGTTGTGGTATAAAGAGACTATTCGTCTTCGAGGTTCAAAGCATCTAACTCTTCAAAGAAAGTAGCGTCTTATCCAGTAGGTGCGCGTAGTTCTCGGTTGCCTGCGGATTGTTCAGGCGAGGAGGATGTTTTTGTCGCGCATATACTGCTATGTACATGTACATGAGTGAAGATCGCTGCTATTTACAAAGTTCGATGACCAAATTCCGGAGAAAGGGAGCTCCGCGCTTTAGATCCTATTGCAGGCACTTCTTTCAAGTACCACATCTACTACAGTGGCGGTAGAAAAGCAGAACATGGAGTCGGTTTCGTGGTGTTGTGAAATGGTCGTTGCTTTTTGGATGTCATCGATGTACAGTCTTTTTGGAGACCAAATATCTACTCTGAGCGCTATCTTGTAGTGTTTAAGATTTGCGCATGGTTGTCGAATGTAGCAAATGCTCGCACTGAGGGGACGCTATGTTTCAGCATCCAGTGGTGGACGGCAGATGATATCCCAAGGAACAATTCTAAAACCACTTGGTTTTACTTGAATTTTATAAAGGTTTTATTGCGGTATTAATCATTATCTCTGGTTTTATTGTGGGATTGCGCAATACCAAGAAGATACGAGTCTAAACACACTTATAGCCAGCTAGAAAACCATAATAAAACTGTTAATAAAGCAAATTTATTGTGGTTGCTTTATTACCACGTTAAAACTGGTTGGCTGCACCACGTCTCTTATAAACTTGTGGCGTAGAAATATAAAATGGCGCACCAATCAAAATTGATCTTATTATTAGCAATAAATCCGTTAGTTTTATAGACCTATTAAAACCGTAACACCCTGACCAAACAGTTTTTTTGCTGCTATCATGAAGAATACTAAAGTTCAATACCAACATATTCAACATTTTGCCATATTCTAGTATATTGTTTTAGCTCACAAATAAAAATTCATCAAAGCAAAGTGTTTTGCAGAAAGAAAGTTATTATCAATCGGTTTTCCTATGATAGGAAGCAACTAAAACAATTTTGCTAGAAATTGAGTTCGACTAACTAAATATTTTTATTTTATCAAAACAACCAGTTTTCGAAAATTGCAAAATTTCAGTGGCGCGTTGATTTTATCAACCTATCATATCAATATGCACGATGAAATTAAATGCGCACCTTCTGTAAACCAACGGAATTGCTTAAAATTTATTAAATATTCTATGAGATATTTTATTATGGTCGCTATAAACCAAGCCTATCAGACTGATCTGTCAGTAAACCTTTATTGTTTCTGATCTCGGATATATTTTCAAGTTGACAAAGTTGGCGAACTCATATTTAGCTTTCGCCAGAGCGAAAAGCGTAAAACTTTATTAAATTACGGCGGTGGCTGTCAAGCAGCGAAAGCTTAATCGGTTTTATTGCTGCTTTCAGCAGAGCGTGATACGACTACTTGAGTTTATAACCTCCAAAAAGGTATGGTGTCTTCAGCAAAGTTGTAGAACACATTAAAATAAGCAACTTTATTAATACAGTAGCTCTCTATCTCTTTTCCTTAATGAGCTATAATAAATTTTAATGAAAAATAACACATTTTTCAATTGATTTTTCTGAGATTCCTTTGGAGTGCTCCTGATGGAAATATTTTTTTTATAGATAAAATATAGTACTCTCACCTAATGGTTGTCTGGTTAGTGTGAAGCTGTCCGAAATTGAAAAAAAAGTTTTTATAAATATTGCAATTTTTTTTTCATTTATTTTATAACTTATTAAATATGTGTCCTAGCGACAAATAGTCTTCAGTGGAAATGTATATTTTAGCATACTGAATAACTTTGTAGAACATTGGAAAGCAGTAAAAAAATCGTGTGTAAAGTTATTGAGCATAATTGATTTTTAAGCGCTCCTTTTGATGTAGGACTACGTCTTTATTTACTATACTGGGACTGGGTAGCACTTTGTGAAAACGAAAATAGAAGTGTAACATTGGAATGAAAGATTTCAAATGCGAATAACTACTGAACTACTGAATGAAACTGGACAATTTATATGTCGTTGGATAGATAAAAAGACCAGCAATTTTATTACTCCCTAGAGAGCTATTTTAAAGAGGGCGTAAGAGGGGTGGGGGGGGGGGGGTCCTATACAAATGAAACACAAATTTCCTCATAACTCGAGAACGAATCAAGCAAATGGTACCAAATTTGGCATGTAGGGGTTTCAGAAGGCAAGAATTTTTTTATTGTGAATTGGGACCCCTCCTCTCTTTAGGAAGGGGGGCTTCCATACAAATAATATACAAATTTCTTCATAATTCGAGAACTAATCAATCAAAATAAACCATATTTAGCATGTGAGTGTTTTTGGAGGTGAGAATTTTTTCTATGGTAAGCTGAGACCTCTTCCCCTTCTAAGAGGGGGAGCTTCCATACAAATGAAATACAAATTTCTTCATAACTCTAGTACTAATCATGCAAATGGAACCAAATTTGGCATGTGGGGGGTTTAGAAGGTAGGATTTTTTTCTTTGGTGAACTGAGACCCCTTCCCCTTCTAAGAGGGGGGGCTCCCAAACAAATGAAATACAAATTTCCTCATAACTCGAGAACTAATCAAGCAAATGGAAAAAAATTTGGCATGTGGGGGTTTTAGAAGGTAGGATTTTTTTCTATGGTGTACTGAGACCCCTTTCCCTTCTAAGAGGGGGGCTTCCAAACAAATAAAATACAAGTTTCCTCAAAACTCGAGAACCATTCAAGCAGATGGAACCAAACTTGGCGTATGGGGGTTTCAGAAGGCAAGAATTTTTTTATTGAGAATTGGGACCACCTCTCTCTTTAGGAGGGGGGGAGGCTCCCATACAAATAATATACAAATTTCCTCATAATTCGAGAACTAATCAATCAAAATAAACCATATTTAGCATGTGGGGGTTTTTGGAGGGAGAATTTTTTCTATGGTAAGTTGAGACCTCTTCCCCTTCTAAGAGGGAGGGGCTTCCATACAAATAAAATACAAATTTCTTCATAACAAGGCAGGATTTTTTTTTCTATGGTGTACTGAGACCCCTTCCTCTCCTAAGGGAGGGGCTCCCATACAAATGAAATACAAATTTCCTCATAAATTTAGAACTATTCAAGCAAGTGGAACCAAATTTGGCATGTGGGGGCTTATGGAGGCATGAATTTATTTTATGGTCGGAGGATAAAAACTCTCATAAAAATAAAATAGAAATTTTTGCATATGTGTACAAGTAAGATTATTGAAGCATGTCAAGCTACGTATAATCATATTTAATATAGTAATCTGTGGGCTGGTCATTCATTACTATTTCAATCTTTATGATGCACACAAGTAATTTTTAAAAGAAATCTGTTATGTGTCAATGGTTGCAGGCGTTGTACTTATGAACCACCGTCCACGTATTCTGAAAGCCACCATTGCATTTTTTTAGAGTGGTTTTAACCCAAAGGGTCATTCACCACTTACCATTGCATTTAATGAAGAATTGAATCTGAATATTTCGCTCTTCTCTTTTAAACATTCACTTAAACAAATTTTTATAAGCACACCTATGCCAGAAATGCAGTTTACATTAGTATTTGATCTAATGATCTGATATAGTCCTACGTCACCCATTCGTACAACCCTTAGGGCTGTATACCTTGTAGTTATTAACACATCATTATATTTCGCAACCGGTAAGAGATAGATAGTTAATGTATTCAGCATAGTTGCTTATGTTGGTATGTTCTGTAACTTTTTGAAGTAAAAATTTTTTTTGAAATTATTTTAAAAATCTAAAGTTCGTATCACCCTAATAGGCGAATTCACGGTCACCCTAATAGTGCAGAAAGATGCGCTATATTTTATTATTAAACTTCTCTGAAAACATCACCCTTGAAAAATTACGCATTTTTTACCCAATTGCTAATGTCCGCGTTTTTTCAAAATTTGACCACTGTGCAGCGTAACAGCTGGTTTGATGCCGAATACCCGTGAATGACAGATGAGAAGAATCAGGCCAGGAGTCGCATGCTTACTACTGCTACAGGTCAGAACAGATATAGGTATAGAAAGACTAGAGTTGCGAAAAAAGAACCCACCGTTTAAAAAACGCGAAGTACAGGAATTTTGCCATTCCTGTGATGGTGCAGTGATGGTGTTGGCAACCTGCTTACTGAAAAACGGCGGTAGCAGCCAGGTGGAAGGAGCACTTTCAGTTGTTATTGAATGGAGAGGTATACACTGTGATCAGCTAGGATAAGAATAAGAATTGAAGCAATCAAGGATAAGGATTGTGAGCGATAGTTAAGGTGTTGAGCCACTAACACAGGGAGAGGTGAAGAAAGCAATTAGTGAGCTAAAAAACGGTAAGACGCTGGGAAGGACAGTGTCCCGGCTGAACTTCTAAAAGTGGGGAGCGAGCGGCTGTACGAAGCAATCGACCGAATCATTGTCAGGGTGCGGGAGGAAGAATATGGTTTGGGTCGTTCCACGACGGATCAGAAGTTTATCCTGCGTCAGCTACTAGACAAGTTCCGGGAGTACAACTTGTAGATCCATCATCTGTTTGTGGACTTTAATGAGGCGTACGATTCAGTCAAACGAAATGAGCTGTGGCAGATAATGGTACAACATGGTTTTCCGGCAAAACTAATGCTATGCTGGATGGGTTAAAATCATGCGTCAGAATAGCGGGTGAGACCATAGTCGCTTTCGTGACTCTGGGAAGCAAGGGGATGCACTCTCTAACCTGCTATTCAACTTCGTTTTGGAAGGTGTTGTACGAAGTGCAAACGTGGAAGGGAACGGGATCACGAGATCTCACATGCTTATTGGTTTTGC